>NW_024366591.1:20899562-21267422 GCF_014805655.1 Passer montanus | reverse complement strand
CGGGGCCGCCCCGCCCCGCGCGCGCCGGATCCCGCCGCTGCTGCTGCTGCCGCCGCCACCGCCGCCGAAGGGGGCGGGAGGGAGGCAGCGCGGGCCTCAACCGGCCGAGCCGAGCCCCGCGCCGGGCGGCACCGGTCCCCCCGACCTCCTCCCTCTCTTCCTCTCTCTCCGCGACCCACCCACACCCCTCCGGCTCGGCCAGGCCCTCCCCTCGGTGCGCACCCATCCCCCCCCGCCCCGTACCGTGTCCCGGATGGAGCCGCCCGGCCCGGCCCGGCCCGGTCCGGCGGGGATTCACCGGGCAGTTCTACCTCCCGCCCCGCAACCCCCTCGGCCCGCTCGGACCCGGCGGGGCCCGGGGAGCCCCTCACACACAATGCGGAGGTAGGGCCGAGCAGGCCCCGCCGCGCCCCCGCCGCCGCCGCCTCAGCCGGGGCCGCCGCCGTCTCCGCGCCCGGCAGCAGCAACAACGGAGTCAGCGCGGCGGCGGCGGCGGCGGCTTTTCCTGTCCGGTTACGTTCGGGTCACATGACCGGGAGCGGAGCACAGAGGCTGCGGCGAGGAGCCCCCGCCGTGGGGGAGGGGAGGCGGCGAGCGCTGTGGCGGCAGCGGGAGACACCCAGCCCCCGCCCCTCCCTCCGCGCCCGCCCCACCACCGGGAACGGGAGCGGCCCTCCCGCCTTCCGGGCACCCCCGGGGCAAAGTCGCCGCTCCCGTCCTAGCTAGGCGCGCTGCCCCTTTAAAACTCCCGGGCGGCGGAGGCCGGTGTAGCCCCCCTGCACCCCCCTCCGCCTCCAGCGCTGCGGGATAACGGGGATCCTGGCGGCGTGCGGGGCTGGGATGGGACGGCACGGCATGGGATGGGGCGGTGCTGTGCCGCGCCCGCCGCCGCCTTCCCGGCGCCCGTCCGTCCTCGCCGCGGCGGCAGAGGCTGCTCGGTGCCGCCGCCGGGGGGCCCCGAGCGGCTCCCGCCGGGCGGTGCTTGGCGGCGGGCGCGGGATGGACGGATGGATGCCGCCGGGGGCTGCCCTCGCGCTCGCTGCCGGGGAGGAGTGACGGGCGCAGGTGCGTCCCGGCGCTTCCCGCGGAGTCGCCGGGGATGTGGGAGACGGGGACGGGCCGGCGGCGGCGGGACGCGGTGTCCCGGGCCTATCGGGCAGGAACTCTGAGAGCCGGTGCCCTCCTCCGCGTCACCCTGGCTGCTCTCCAGGTGTCATTTATAGCAAGGCTCGCTCCGGTGCGTCGGGAAGGGGCGGCGTGGGACCGGGCTCTGTGAGACTGCCCTGGGCACGCCGTGGCTGCGCTGTCAGATGGGAGGTTACGAGATCAGTTGTCAAAAAGAGTGATTCAGAGTACAAACGTGGAAAAGTTGGGTCTGCTTGCGGTCTGTTCAGCTGGATGCAGGTTATTTGAAGTGGGTATTCTTAACTTGCCTTTCTAAGGGATGATATAGCTGCCGTATGCAAAAATCACATCTGCAACTTCCCACAGTGGCAGATCTGGTTGTGGTGGAGTGCAGAGGGAATGTGGCTGTAGCAAGGCCTCATTTTATCCAAATGCAAGGCGTGCTGTAGAATAATACATGGATGCTTATAAAACTGCATAAAGAAGTACACCAACAGACGGACCTGGAAAAAAATTGTTGGTCTCGCAGAAGTTACTAAGTCAGAGCTGTTAGCATGGAGCAGGGATGCCGTCTTCTTACAAGAGGCCGGGAGTGATTGGATGTGATTTCCAGGCAGGGAATCAGTCCAGGGACAGCCTGGATACATCTGCTAAGCAGGGCAGTGTCATGGACGGAGCTATTTTCAGAGAGAAACTTTGTCATTGTTGTTGAACTCTTGTGGGAAGATGTTTGGCCAGGTAAAGGGGGTTCCTGTGCCCTGGAGCCCTGCTCCCGCTGTCCTCCAGTGTGCTTTTTGTTTTTCGTGGGAAGAGCATATGCTACAATGCCAGCTGTCAGAATTAGGTCCAGATGATTATTACATTCTAGGATACTTATTTAAGCAAGCATTTAGGAGCCTAGCTGTACCTGGGATGTTGTTTCCATGGTAATTAAATAAGATATACTATGGAAGAAAAGGCCCAAACTTTGAACTTTGCATCTTGACAGCAGGTGTGCTGATGGGGAGGAGGAGTCTTGTATCTTGTCTGGTTTGTAGATCCACAGATAACTGCAGCCATCCCAGACTGTTGCTACTTCTACAGGATCTAAACTGATAAAGGATTAGACCAGTTTTACATGAGTCTGTCTGACTAAGCCATCTCCCACTGAAATTAATGGATATCTTGATAGGCACAGCTTGATTCTTTGCATCAAATAGCTAATGAATATTAAATTTTTTACCCAACTTAAACTGCATTTGAAAAGTGCAGGTGTTTAAGACTAGTAAAGTCTTAAAAACCCCCAACAAACCAACCCCAAAACCCAGCAACTTTTAATTTTAATGGAGCTGAAACCTGTCTGCTGCTGTTCCAGTACTTAGAATAAAGCATCTGAACAGAACCTAATCTTTAAGTCTTTAAGACCCATCTCAAATAGCTGAGATCTTAAAAACATGTCCATTGTAGTTCAGCACAACTCTCGGAGTTCTGCTATGTGAGCATGTGGCAGAAAGTTTATAGAGTGTATTTAACCAGTCTACTTGGCAATTTTTTCCCCTGAATGGTTTCCCTTGTATTTCAATTTTGCAAGCTAAATACAAAGTAGAAAGAGTAGATGGGCATTTGTACTCAAGTTGCTTAGTGTTTGAGGATCTGTCTCATTCTGGAAGATATTGGAAAAAGTTATATAATTTTTAATTTAACTGAGTGGGCTACTTAGGAAAACCAGGGTGTTTCTGGCAGATATCTGGCAGGCTTTTTGGCCTTTTTTTCTCTTTTATGCTGAACTTGGCATTTGTGTGGGATTCTCCTCTGTGCTGTCTCTGAAACTGGAGAAAAAATTAACTTGGCTATGGTTTATTTGTATTATTAACAGCTCATAATTCAGCTGTAAATCACCTTTATTTATACTGCAGTATTTGAATCCAGCAATAATGCAGTTTCTAATCCTCTTGGAATCTGTAGAAAGATGGCTGTGTTGGGTGTAATGTTGCCAAACTTCACACCTTCAGTACTGACTGACACCTGAGATGTGTCACCTGTGTCACAGGGACTGATAAGCATTCTCCTGATGAATTTGGGACACCCAACTTATCATGTGGATCTAAAATATTACTCTATCTCTTCAGATTTTTGGGTTTGTTTGTTTCTTACGTTAAAATTCATGCACCTGAAATTGTAAGAAAAATGTATCCATGTCTTGTTAAGTGGCATTACTGTGCTTTTGGTTTTTATGTGCTGACTTTTCCTCCTGAGTTGCTAGAGGTACTTGATTAGGATTTCTTTCCCACTTTTATGATTTTTTGAAAGGACTGTTCAGAATGTTTGAGATAGTGCTACACACATCTGAGCGCATTCTTAGGTGTGATGCTGTTGATGACAGGATCAGTCCCTAGGTTTTGGGTTTTACTTCAATCTGCACGTACTTGCATTACAGGCAGCATTTTGTCTGATAAGATCATATTTTACATTGTAAATGAGCATGCTGCTGATGATATAAGTGTTAATAGGATGACGGAAGTGTCTGCTAATCTGAGTAAAAAGTCACTTGAGCAGTGGGAGGAACTTGATCCAGTCTCAAGTCCTGTAAGTGTGTCTTCTTGGATGAGTTCAGTTGAAATCTGGAGTGGAATAGCAGATTTTTTTATTGCTATAGTCAAAACCTCAACAGCTCTAGTGATGTTAATTAGGCTCAAAGTGCTAAGATTTTTTGTGAGTTTTCAAATTTTTCAGCATTTTTGAAAATTAAGAGAGCAGAGTTGCTGTTTTGAAGAGCTCTTTGCTCATTGCTCCCTGCAACACTGCTGACACACTCCCAGAGGAGTGGAAGCCACAGGGATCTGGGAGTTTCATGTCCTGGGCAATGAGTGGGAATTGTTCCCCAAAGGTGTGGGACCCTTTTTCACATGGGTACAACTGTAGTAAACCAAGAGTTTATGTCAATGCTGTAAATCTGTTCTATTAGCACAGCTGCCATTTCTAATACTTCCACTTTGGATGTATGCTGGCAAGAAGCCTTGGTGGCAAGTGTGACAGCTGCAATAGCTTCTTCCTGGAACATTGTACCTCTTGAGAGTCTCCAAGCTTTTCATCCAGGACTCTGTCATTCCCCTGTTAGAACTGTGAACACAGTTTAGCCAAGTTTCACCTATCTTTCAGACAGCATTGTAGGAATGTAAAAGTGATCCCTGGGAAAACTGATGTATGGGCCCACAGCAATAGTGGAATGGCTCTGTTTTTTCTTGCCTTGGCTTCCATACTCTTCCTTGCCTTGCTGTTGGTGATAGGTGAGTGGTCATCCCCAAAGAGATCTGAGCTTTCATATTTTTGTTGCCAGTAGTTTTGGTGGTCTGAGAGGTGAAGGATATCCATGGCGTGTGAGCCACCTTTTGTGTAGGCTGTATGAGGTGAAAAGATGAAGAAAATGATCTTTGTTGTTCTGTAGGCTGGTTTTTTTTGGTATTGGGTATTAGGAATTTTTTTTACACCTAGTGAACAAAACTAGTTGAGTAGCAGCAATTTAGACCAGGGGAAATAATTATAACCATTCTTTTGCCAGTACAATGTATGTCATTTAAGGAAATAGTTTAATTGTGTTACAGTTTTTCTTGTTAGGAGAATCCTCTCTGTCAGGAATTTTTAGTGTAACCCAACTAACACAATTCTTGCAGTGCAGATTAGCCATCTATTTCCTGCCTTTGGCTTAGTCTGAAATGAGCCTTTTACATGGGCCCTGCCCACTTTTAACAGGTAAAATCAAACATGACTATGTCCTCTTGGCTGGAGCGACATTTTTAGTGGAGCTTGACTGTAAAGTTACAGCAATATATGTACTTGCATGTGCTATTTTCCTTAGGAAAAAAAATCAAACTGAAGTGGTTCCCAAGTGTATTTTTAAAGCCCATGCAGGTGAGGTGTTGCAGAGGAAGCAGCTCTCAATGACAGAGCTCCAGGGAGGTTTGTGTATGCATACAGCAAGCAGAGCTGATGTGAACAGTGCAGCAGAGAGCAGAGATTGACTCGGTAGCCATGAGTGCTGTCACCCCAGAAAAACAGGTCTGGAATTGAGTCACAGCTCTCAGCATTCCTTGCTGTTTTACAAATAGCTACTCTTGTGACAACTTCCCAGCAGATCTGCCAAAGAAAATCATATGTAAGTTATCCTTTACCTTATGTGACAGAAAAAGCACAGATAGAACCAGTTTGCACAGTTGGGATCTTTATAAAATAATGGTCTAACAAGGTTCCATATGAACAGATTTTTACCATTCAGTCTTAATTAAAAAAAAAAAAGGTTAAAATTTCCGAGTGCTGGGTATTTTAGGATTCCTCTCTGCTCTTTCTTGCATATTTTTTCCCCCTCAAGTGACCCTTACTGGTTAGAGTAGATCCATTTTGATCTGGATATTTTAGGATTCCTCTCTGCTCTTCCTTGCATATTCTGTTATTGCTATTGCATTTTTTTCCCCCTCAAGTGACCCTTACTGGTTAGAGTAGATCCATTTTGATGAAGACTCAGACTGTTCAAACTGTAGTGATGATGGTTGTTTTCAGTTACACCAGGAGAGCATGGGGTGGGCGAGGCAGGCAAAAGCTGGGTGTGTTCTCACAAATAAGGCAGTTTTGTGTTGCTTCTGGAGCTTGAGTCTCATCCTGCCTGTGCCATAGAACTTCCCCCTGGTCAGGCCATGTGTACATGTGCACAGGCTCCCCAGGGGATCTCTGGCTTGAAGCAGAAACAGGGACTGCAGGCAGGGAGAGTTTCCCACGTGCTGTGTGGTCATAGAGGGCTCTCCTCCCTGCTATATTGTGCAGTGAAAGCTCAAGTTACGTTCTTGGTGAATTCAATTCCCAGCTTGGTTCTCTATGTGCAATATAGCAAGAGGATTCTCTCTAGAGTTAGCTGCTAATATAAAAGCCCCTCATGCTTGGATGCAGCTGCCAGTGTGTACACCATGAAAAAAATGGATACAAAGTTTTAAAGGTCTGTTAAGGCTTAACTGAAGCTTTTGCATTTTTTTTTCAAACTGTGACTAGGCACTCAATGGAGTAAGCAGGGTTGGGGGCTTGGCAAGAAGCATAGTATGACTTTATGCCTGTGATTTTATGTGCCAAGATAAACTGATTTACAGTTTCAAAAGTAACTGCCCTTCTTTTGTTTTGAGGTGTTGGTAACTCTTACAGTCCTGAGACAGAATACTTCAGATAATCCAGCCTAGACACTTCATGCTTTTAAAGAGCATTTAGGAGTCCTCCAATGACTTTGTTAAAACCACTTTTCTTACTGATGCAAGTGGTCTGCATGTATACATTTTAGCAATTAGTTGAAACGTGGAAACATTAAATGTGAGATCAATGGGAATTAATGTCCTTGAGTGTATTACCTCACAGCAGGGGAGGGAGAAGCCTGAAAAATATTTGCTGGAAAAATTAGAATTAAAATGTAACCTAGCTCTCTGTAATTGTAATTAAGTGGTGATTGGTAAATTTTCCTGCTGCACAAAAGATGTAATGTTCTGTTTCTCAACAACACTGTGTAAGTCAGGCTATTGATGCAGAGAAGTTCACAGTGACAAGTCTGTGTCACCAAGCTGTTCTGACCAATTCACTTCCCTGAGCAGGGCCTGACTGTTCAGACCTTCTCAGCAGATCAGAGAAGAGGAACTTGAAGTATTCCAGAACCAAGACCTCCAGCTACAATCTGTTTTGATTCCAGTGGAGAAAGCCCTCCACTTCAGAGCAGCAACTGCTTCTTCAGAGGCACCCATAGCATTGTATTGTAATTTACAGCAAAAGGATAGGTTTGCAGTCAGATGTTTTTCCTAGCTGTGCTTGACTTTATTGTGTCCATTATGTCTGTTTGATGTATTAAACAGGAGTCCAGTATTGCAATCAGAAATAATGCTCTCAGGTGAAGAGAGAACAGTAAGCTACTGCAACTCTAGTTACATTTTTAGCCAGCATTTAGTCATCGTGGCTTGTTAATGATGCTCCAGGAACTTTTAACAGAATCTTTAAGTTCTGTTCCTTATTCAATACAGTGGACTAAAGTGAATTTGAAAGAGGTGAGAAAAAATCAGTTGTGTACCAGTTTCTGAAAATATATTTAGGAAAAGTTGCTAGGAAAAAAATATGTTCATCCTCTAACACTCTGCGGACTAGGAACAGATTAAAAATAAAAAAGAAACTTTTATCTTAGAGGATAATTAAGACATCTCACCCTATGCTAACTCCTTGCAACTTACACTGATGAAAATCAGATAGCATGATAAGGTGGACAGAGAAATTCTGTGAATCTTTCCTTAGTTTAGCATTTTGCTACAGGTCCCTGTGATTTCTAGAATCAACTAGTTCCCCCTCTATATGAACACTAAATGTAAAAAAAGAATGGAAATAGTACTATCTCACAACAAACATATTCCTATTCAAGTATATCAACATCACCTTTTGATGGGATGGAACACAACATTAAATATATCTGCCACATATATCAAAATCATGCCAGGAGAACAAATGGTAATGCCATCTGAAAGCTTGGGACAGTGTTCCAGCTCTCCAAGAGTGAGCTGGCAAACATGAGAGAAAACATCTATCAGAAATACACAAAGTAGCAATTTATTCAGCATCATTTTAACTGTTAAGGGAGAAAGCAGTGGAGTCTTTCACCAAATACAGTCAGCACAGATGAGATCCATCCATAGGTTAAGCCCTCTCTAACATTATTAGTACAGCGGCTGGGAATAATTTCACAGACTGATTTGAATTTTTTTTTTATTTGATCAGAAGATTTAGAGATTTATCAAGAGACACAATTTTATGATTCTCCAGAAGCATCTGATCGGAATTTTCCAAGTCTTGTGTTTTCTATTGTTTTGTCTGTTTTCTTCTTTCTGAGTTTGTTCTGTCATCAGAAAACTACCCTTGCAAGTTCAAACAGAACCTGTGGAACAGCAAACACATTGATGTGAATTTTTATTTTATTTAAAAATCTTTAAACGAGTTTACACTATAAATCAGATAATCTGAAAAGTAACTGTAGCTTCAATTTGCAAGTTGCAAAGAACAAATACTAATCCCCGTGTACATCACACTAATACAGTAATCTTAATTCTCAAAGTATGAAGTATAGAAATTGCACTTGTTATTATGTTCTTAATATTGAAAAAAACCCCACCAACCTCTATGGTGATTAGTATTACTATCATCCACTCAAGGCGCAGCGCGTGCTTTTCATTCAGGTGATTTCGCATTAGGTCTGTCAGCTCCATGCAGTGCTGGAGCTTTTCATTCATTACCTGCAAGCAATTACAAACATCACAAATCTGGACTCCAGAAATAGAATCAGATCACTAAATAGGGAAACATACTCCACAGAACTAGAAAGGGGTTAACACCTCTGCAAAATAGAAGAGAAAATTAATAGAACAGAAAATTCTGTAAGACACAAGCAACAGAAGCTTCAGTATAAATGAACCTGTTATTTCAATGGGTTCTCCAAAAGAATATAAATTTAGATATGCATCTGCAGTATTGAAGTGTTTCTGGGTGATACCTACTCATGAAAAGAGTCATAAGCAAACGGAGATACAGCTTTCTGGAATGCCTCAAAATGAAATATTTATGATTGCTGTACCAGCAGGAAAGGTAGTTTTTGTGCTTATATTCTGGTTCAGCAGTAAACATTATGTCACCCTTCAAGGACTGATGTGAATGATCATGTCAATAAGAAGAATCCACTTCTCAGTTCTTCTACGTATATAAAGCCTAATTTAGTGGCCCAGGAAATAAATAAATAATTAATGTGAGGCATGTTAACCTAAACCAGGGAAAGGTGCGAGTGGGCTAATAACACCTGGAAATGGGAAGAGTGTATGATACCCTATTTATTCCCTTTCTGCAATTAAAGCACATTCACAGAGCAATCTGTGACCCTGCTGAGCCAAAGACAACTGATCTGAGTGTGGAAGAGTCTCACAACAGTAAGACACTCACCTTAACTCTGCGATTAATGTTGAGAAACTGGCAAGTCTTGTCATAAAGCTCTTCCAGTTTTTCTCTATCCCAGTAGAAGTCTGGTGTTATTAGCAGGTCTGAGCTCAGATTTATACGGTGTCTAAAAAGAATGGGTACTACTTACTGTAGTTCAGGTTTCCTCTTGACATGCAGTTAAATAAGAAACATTCTACATTCTAAATGTAGAAAAATTCTAATTCTACATACCATATGAAAAGAATGTCCTTTCATAGTAAAAATGCAATTGGAGTGATTATTTAACATTGGTCACATCTCCTGAAACTTTTCTGGGAATACTCTACTGTGGAACTCTTTTGAACATTAATGACTTTTTCCTTATGCCATCACTGCCTCCTCAACCTGTCACCTTCCTTAGTTTTCGATACCTGTAGAGAGGTCCCTGACTATGCTGGTGGCTCACTGAAGCAGTACACAAAATAACAATACAGAACTCCTAAATGTGACTGGTACTGCATGCTGGATATGTGTGTGCAGCACACCCCTCAGAATCAGGCAATGGTCTAAGCATCATAAAGGCTAAAAGCTAAAATCTCCTACCTTCAATGTATTGCTAACATAAACCTTTGGATACCTGCAACATCACTCTTGATTACTGATCAGTCCTTCAAGTACCCCAGCATCTGAAACAGGAATTGTTTTTTAATTTTACCTTGGAGATTTTGGTGGGATTTTTTCCTTTTTTTTTTTTTTTTGAGTGTGTAATGGTCTGTATTGTCAAAGGCCAAATTTCACTTGAGGGAGGAAAAAACATTAAAAACAATAACTTAGCAGTGGTTTCTGAGTAAGTCAAGGGAAGAACAGAACTCAAGAAAGATTTTTACCAACTCTAGGCTGTAGTTAACAGTTCTACACCTACCCACCTTTCTCCTGGTATCCTTTACATGCTGTAGTATCTACTGTAATTACTAGTTTAAACACATGTTGCTGGACTCAGGAAGGGAAAAGGGTGTGGTATTTGGTTATTTATGATATACTGCCTGCTTAATGCCTGCAGTTGAAATGCCAGTGTGAGTGGTAAGCCTGTGGGTCCCCTTACTAATGTAAATAGCACATGGACTCCAGTCAAAATGAGGAATTCTCCCACCCTGTCTCACCCTGCTCTATTTAGTCTGTATTCTTCTCTTTGTATCCTGCACAATGTAACTTTTGCATTCTGTGTAATACAATGTCTTAGGTGTAACTAAAGAAGTTACCTTAGTGCGAAGAGTTCTCCAATTTTCTGCATCACATCTGCATGAGAGAGTTTCACCTTCCTTCGTGACTTTAGAATCTGAAAAGTAGGAAGTTCTTCACTGCTTGATCAAGTAACATGTACCAGTAGTTAAGAAGTCCAGAGTTTTACAGCCTGAAGTATCTCAGAATCTAAATGCATAGTGCACTTACTAACATTTTAGTTTTGTTTGCTTAAGTGCTTTGCTTCTCTAGCTTTCTAAGAATATCACTGTGCAACTGGTTCATCCAGGCTTCTCAATAAATCACTGAGTACGTCACCAGTAGCCACAGAAATACTGGGGCATTTTCTCCAAGTGTTTTCCTGAACAAGAGATGATTTGTTCTTCCTTCCTGCTGTTTTTATTTTAAAGTCATGACAGTGTTCTTTTACCTTGCCACTCCTTAGCCTTTCTACAGACTTTCTCCTCATAACAATGTATTACCATTTATTTCCTTCATATAAAATTAATAAACCCAACGTTTTCTCTTTTGAACCCTACAAATCTCAATTTTATATATAACATCATATGGGCTTTGTACTGTAATTACATATCATGAAAAACTTTTAAGTAATTCACTCAAACTCTTTATTATGTTCAAGTCAAACACATTATTTTCAGCCCAAGTTATAGCACACACTGAGTTTGGCCAGGTTTTTAAATGCTGCTTGTCCTGTTACACATACATTTCACCAGTAGCAAGTGACAGTGGCACAATATGGGAAACATTATTACAATGCAAAACCTCACTCCCAGCCCTTTAAAGGCTGATGATTTCTTGTCCAACCACTCTGCAGGGGTTCTCAGCTTCTCTACACTGATGGATTTACGATCAAATATATTCAACATTCAATTCCTTTTTTCCTATCCTCAGCTACATATGGACTGATCTTTTACAAAACACAGGAGAAAAGGAGGGGAACAAGGCCTCACCTCAGGAATTGACTGGATAGATTCCACAAAGTTATCCAGTAATGATTCCCAAATAGCTAGCTTCACTGCAACACAGAGATGACAAAGCAGAAGACTGTGAGAAGTACATATGCTTTCAAGTAGTTCTAACTTTAAATCTGCCAACAGGCTGCTTCAGGACATGTTGATGCTTACAGACATTATTTGCAGCAAGTTACAGTTTGTACTATACAATCACTGTTCATGTATCAGTGGGCAGATCTGGGCTGGGCACTGACAGCTCTGCACACAGAACCAGCTTCACCATGAGCACAGCTTTCTTCTGCGAGTGATCAGTTCAGATCCTGGAGAGTTTTTGCTTCAGCTCAGAAGTTGTGTGTCCAAGTGCTCTACTGGATGTGTGAGCCTTCTGCAAATTACATTCCAAGGAGGCTAGAGATAATGAGCTATGCTGGCGTCAGGCTGACTTCATGTGGCACCTCAAGAGCCTCCACTGCATTTCTGTGTCCTAGAAATGGACAGCTCTCATTCTCCATTTGTGCACTATTGATGCACTGTGCTCCAACCACAGAGTTAGCTTCTATAGACACGCCTGTTCCTGTTGAAACTCAATCCAAATTTGAGCAATCTTCTGCTTTGTTTTTAGGTGAGTGTACTGTTACTGAAGATACCAACTTTTGTTCCATGGAAGCTTGAGTTCAGCACTGGCAACACAAATTCTGCTATGCCTCAGCTTGAACCTTGCAGTAAAATGTTTCTGCAAGATGATAATAAAACTTGGGCCTTGTTCTTTAGTCCACAGATTCCCAGATAACAAAGAAGTAACAACAGATCAAAAATTAACCCCATTAAATCTGAAAAAATTAATCAGGGAAGATTTAATTGTCAAAATGAACTCTTCTGTGGCAGTAATCAATAGTATCATCTTGTTAGGACACTGCCAGTAAACTCAATGCTGAGCATTTTGCACACTCATCTTTTGAATACAGAGGCCTAATCCAAGTCACTGACTTAAATGACTTCAAATTTAGCCCCTGAAAAAAACAACATCCAGTAAGCATTTCATCTGTCACCTGTTATTTGACAGAGGCTGGTTTCTGCCGTTCATAAATCTGACTAGGGACTGTACTTGCATCCTTTATTTTTACTGAACATTATCTCCTGGCAATAAATCCCTTGCTCTCTTTTAGGAGGCACTACTCTTCCATACAGTCCCTTTATGAATAAGAAAACTATAGAGAACAACATGCTTTTTTCTCAACAGCTCTTCCTTCAACAGTCAAGAACCACTTACTTACACTGCACTCCTTGATGAAATGGTGTAGCGCTTCAAAAGTGTGCATTCTGTTTCTCTCCTGTGTAAAGGTGCACTTTCCCAAAATACTACTGGAATCCAGGAATTTACCCCAAAGGCAGCAGAAGTAGACAGACCAGACTTCCCTTAAAGGCCTTTCTGAGGACAGCCTTACTGCTGCTGGTTCCTAACTCCCACTCCATCATCAAGGTCTGAAGCAGTAGACGGGTGTTATTTGCTCAAGCAGCAGGATGCCTTGGTGAACCTGACTTCTTCACAGTGCCTCCCACTGTCTGCTATCATAGCTAATAAGCCTGCAAAACATTATCTGTGATTCTGGTCCACATATGTGTTACTGATACACCTCCCCAGCTGGGAATAGCTGTCCTGTATCACTTCTTCAGCTGGCATCTAGCTTTTTCTCTCAGAGGAAATGATGTCAGTATATGTCAGTCAAGATTACTGAGAGGTTTCTAATACTGAACTCTACACTCATTGTTATCCTAGGATAGTTCTCAAAGGTGGGGAACAGGATGCTCAGTAGAATGTGTATCTTTTGCAAAGCATGTTTGTTAATGTGCTTTGTTCAGCTTTAAAAAGGTTTCCATTGAATAAAGCAATTCCAGTTTACAGAAAACACGGTAAAAGTATTCAAAACAAATCCTCTCAATCTGAAGCACAATTGCACTTTACACAGTTTGTCTAAACCAGATACCAAGTTTTTTCCAGCCTGTCACTGTACAAGTCCCGCTTAAAATGACATTTCACAAGATCTGTAGCATAAACTACACAGTACAAACAATATTAACTTACCAGAAAGACAAAGAGCATTTGAAAAGGCAAATTTCTGCAGAATAACTTCATCACTATCCAGCTCAGAATTTAACAAGATTTGTCCTTTATGGAGCTTTGACTGACCTCTGTTAAGACAAGATTGAAGCATCTTCATTGATCGAGCCACCAGCATAGGAACATTTGAAGAATAATCGACAGTGCAAGAAAGGCTGGTTGTTTATTTAGATAAGGCATGCCATGTCTGTATGGTGGCATCCCCATCCTTGCATTTTACTCATGTTCAACCTGATGATATTCACAACAAATCACTGAAAATTAGTTCCTCAGTCTAAGACCAATATTATGGCCAAATTTTCTAGGTGTAAATGCAAGTGCAGCAAGCTGTGATGGTAACTGTAGCATTGCTGCATACACACAGATTATTCAGAGTAAGCAGGATGCTGGCCTCTCTCCTGCTCTTTAGCTCCTCTGTTATCTTTCTGTTTTCATTTTCCACTGTCACTCTTATCAACCTTACTCCCCCCCACTAGGATGTTTCTTTCCCTAAAACCTCTAGTGCATAAGGGGCAAGAAACAAAGAAAAGGGGACAAGAGACTTGTTCAATTTTTCATGTCAATCTCACTATGAACACCACAGAAGCAAAATAGAGAATGTCAACAATTTCAAATTACACAACTACATAGTACATGCAGTTTTCAAATGGTCAGGAAAAACCAAACACCTGTCTCCTTATCAAGTTACTTTAAATAAGTTGAGCATCATTCACTCAGTTCCTAGTATTAAAAGTGTCCTGTCTAGCAGTTGCTTTTGTGCGCTGTTGGAAAATGACAGGTAATATACATAATAATTTCCATTGTGAAATATTTCTGAAGAGGTAATTTTCTTTCCATGATGAAAAAACATTATTTAACAAGGAAGGATAACTTGCCAGGTTTATCATTACACAATAATCAAGCTGTAACTTTCCTACTAAATGAAGTATATGCAGAAATTACATCTTTGTATATGAATCTCAAGGACATGGAGAAAACTTAGAGAGAACATTCTCTTTAAAAGCAGCCTCATCTCAATAATACTTATTAGTGTTTTTGCTGTGACATACATAGTTTCTGTTTGGGATTGCTGAAGAGTTGTGTGGGCAGGGAACTTCTTATTTACAAGATCTATTGTATAAGCAAATCACAAAGGCCACTCCCTGCAAGTTTACCAAGAATTTATCCACTCAGATTTATAGTGTTGTTTCTTTATTTTACTTATTTGGAAAAAAGTAAGGACAAGTATATTTTTAGTAGCTGAATTACTTTTGCTTGAAATTGGTTTAGGTGTCTGTTAGCTTTTATATACAGAACACCTGAAGATACTTACTCTCCTATTCTATAGTTCAGCTCTTCATTCTCCCAATGGACCAGTGCAACTTCGTATGGCTGAATTTCATGGTGCTCTAGCACTCGCATGATATTCTTCATCTAAGAAGGAGACAATTGCAGCAATAGTTACCATGCAGTAAATTATCACTCTGCAAAGAACATGCATAGGGCAGGCTGATGAATGCAACCTTCATGCTGAAGTTATTTACCTAACAATGAAGAGGTACACTAAATAATGAAGTTATTGTTAACATAGTTTACTTCTGAAACTAGTTGTGGTTTCAGAAGAATTTGTAGCTATAACAGCTGCAAGGAATCTGGGAAAACTGAAATGTCATTTTATATGTGCACACACGGACGAGGCTAAGGATTAACCACAGCAGTAGTAAGGGCAACATGGATGTATTCAGTATTGTAACAATGAGCTGTACTAGATTTTGGAAGATGTCTGAGTGTGGGAATGAATCTTTAGGAGAAGTACCTTAGGTGGTTGTTTCTGATAATATTACTAGTTTGCTGCTAAATCAGTAGTTTTGTTTTTGATTGCTGCTGAAATCAGTAGTCTTGTTTCAGCTACCAGAGGTCAGTGCTATTACAGAAACCCTTTACCACTACAAAAATCTGGAAAATTTGTTTCAGCTGCCACATTCACCCCTGTAAATAGTAAAATGTGCAATTTTAATTGCAAAAGTAATCTCACTGCTCCTTTATTCTCCAGCATACTAAAACCTGATGTAGGAAGAAAGAGCCCTTTTCTCTCACAAAACTTTCTCCTCTTGACATCTGACTTAGGATCTCTCATCCTTGTTCCTTTTTATATGCTACAAGGCTCCTCTCAAAAAAATAATCTGCAATTAGAACAAATTCTCAACTAAAAAAGCACTCACCTATGAGTTTTTAAAAGGCATTTAGCTACACAACAGCCAACAAAAAATCAAACCACAAAACCACAAAACACTTTTGATGCCTAAATTCTTTAGAGTTCAGTCTTCTACTAACTAACTTAAAAAGCACTCTCTTTTTAAAATAAAAGATCATAGTTCATCTTTTAGCACAAAACTGTACCCTATAAATTTTTCATAACACATATTCTCCAGGTAAAGTACTTGGAAAAAAAAATCTGTTGGATCATCTGCAAGAGGGATTTTCTTTGCACTGCTAGCTTTCTTCATTGCTTTCAAGAATTTTGGTGATACTATCTATGTAACACAGTAACATTTTTCACTGAAAAAACCCCCCTCAACTGTACAGCTGAAACAGCTCATTACATAATCCTGAATTCAATATTAACATGACTAAGACTTGCCATATAATTCTAGTCTTGTGATAAAAAAGGGTATGGAAACATAGGAAGCATCTGCTCTGAGGCCAGTCACCTCAGCCAAACAGCTGAGGGACAGTTCAGCAGCAAAAACCTCACACTGCTTCTAGGCCCAGCCTAATTTTATAGAAGGGACTAGTTGTGACACAGTAAAATTAATTAGAAGAGATGTTCTGGAGTCACTAGCTGCAAACTCTTGCTATTATGGGCATTTACGTCACACGGTTTCCTTTTAAAAAAACCTCAGAGCTGGTTTTTTTTTTTTGCCCTTGCTATTTTGGTAAGGAAGCTGCAGTACCTTCCTACTCAGGTATTTGAAATTGCTATTTTGTATTTTAAGTTTCTTTTTGTGATCAGTCCGTATTTGTTACTTCTTATGTTAAATGTCTGTTAATTTAAAATATTCTTTTTCTCCTACTAGTAATTTTGGGGTACTTTTGTCCATTTGCAGTGACATTCTACATTCTGGTTTACTGAATTACTTTCAGTTTCTGTTCTACAGACCAGTTTGGGGTTTTTCTTCCTTCATTTCAGTTCATTAAAGCATGTCCATAAAAATACTTCCTGTATTTGAGAAAGTCATTTGGCAGTTAAAGTTTTGACTATGATTTCAATAAACAGAAAGGGGCATTTTTCCTCCTCTTTTATAAATAAAGCTAGCAAGGGACCAGCTACTGATACTAGTATTGACCAGGAAAACAATGTATCAAATTTTCAAAGGTATTTGAGCTTGTACAATAACAGGAGAATTTTCAGAGTACTCCAGTGGGCTAAGGTGTTCAACTCAAAGATCATCAGGAGTTAAAGCAGCTGGTTTTCAGTAACACTTGTGAATCAGTAGTGTAGTTACAGCCATAGCATCCAAACAGGCAAGGTTTGAAGGGAGAACTAGTAAGACACCTGATACACTGACACCCCCCAAAACAGAAAGGAAATCAGGAACATTTCAATTGTGAAACAGAAGAAATGAACTTGAATCCAGAAATTGTTCATGTCTGGAAACAACTGCTCTATGTTTTCGTTTACCCCAATGAAAATCCTCCTGTGAACTTCTATGCATCTCAGTATCATTTATTTAATACACCACTTAATTTCACATCGTCCTTCTACAAATAAGGTCAGTACTTTTTGTATCTAGAATCCAGTTTAACCACAATAATAAAAATACATTTAAAACATTAAATAACTATAAATGTATTCATTAGAATAGATATGCTTCTGGCATACCCTTCTAGGTCAGCAAAGATCACCAAAATAGAATATGCCAGCAACATATTTAATAATTATATCATCCAATAAAAAACTTCCTTCAGGAAAATTGCTGGCTGGTAAAAACACAGAACAGTATTAACAAGTTGCTTATAATTCTTTTTTCTCTTTCAAAGTTGTACAAACATAAGTCTTTAATAACTGCCTTAGATGGAACAGAATGGAATAATCCTTCTAACATATTTTCTGTTACATTAGTGCTTTTCAAACAGTCATTCACAGGTAGATTTTTCTGATCTACTTTTTCAGAATGTAGAACTGCGAGAATATTCTTTTTGTCAGTCTCACTAAATTAAGGTTTTAGATTTTTGTCTTAAGTAGAAGAATTTCAGAGGTGATGTGTCAGCAGCCCACACACTTGAGGGCAGTAGCAGGCAAGAACCTGCACTCACTGGAGAATCAATCAGTTTTTTTCCTTCACAGAAAGATCAATCTCCCAAACAAACCTCTAGCATGCTGAGCTTTGTGAGACTGACAAAACACCTGCTTATGCAGTTTTAACCAAGTTTCACTTTACTTACACTTTTCTCTTCCACATTCCAAAATACAACAGCCCCTTCCCTGTGAATTCAAGGAAAAACTGAGTGTAATCATACTGTTTTAAATGTATTTTAATGGAATACTCAAATTGTACAGTGGTAATTTTTGTCATTGTGAATCAAGAAACTTAAAACTATCTTCACAGAAATTACATACTAGTTGCTTTTTAACCATACTTCAATGAAAACAATGAGAAGGTTTTTTTCAACCATTTAAATAATTCTGATTTTTTTTAGTCATTCTGACTGGACAGTTATTCCTTGAGTTTCATGAGGTAATATGATTCAAGATCTAGCAAGCTGCACTACTTCCTTCACACCATTACTATTAATGACTTAATGTTTTGAGCATGATTTGTAGCTTACCTGAAGAAAAAAATCATGCCAGGATCATCTTCTTTTGCAGATTTCTCAGTACTGACCACCAAAACATTTGCAGCATCTGGTTTGAAATAAATGAAAAAATTGACTATTTAGTCAAACTTCTAAACATGACAGCTGATAGCTGTAAGCATGTGATTCAACAGTTGCATACTAACACATCAGCCAGTTCCACATTTTATTTTTCTGATAGAAATGCTTGCCAGAGACCAACTACAATATCACACTAATCTGCTTCTCTGAACTAGAGAACACATTCTAGACCAACTGGGCCTCTGCTGGAAACCTCATCAGAATCTTCAGCTAATGAAAGATAGTAGCCTTGAAGAACAAAACACTTAGGAGAACACTGATGCAGACATTGTAAATAACCAGGAACAGAATACAGAAGTGGACATACAATGTGAGAGAACTGTGGAAGTTTTGCACAGTTGCAGAGAAATTACCAGTCAAATCTGCTTGTCTGGAAGCTCTTCATTTCTATACACTAAAGGATTAATCTGCACTCAAATTGTGCTGACTTTGCTTTGCCAGTCAGAAACCTGAAAGAATGTACCCCCAAGACAGGAGAGCCTATACCTGCATTTCTCTGCACATCAGAAGTGTGCTTTTGAAACAAATCTTCCACCTACTCTCCCTTACCACACTTCTGATGTGCACTGCACAACAGTACATAAAATGTGAGGGCTTTTGCATTAAATTAAAATGAATGAGAAGCTCAAAAAAAAAAAAAGTTCCTGTGGTACTCCAACCACTAAATGGGGCATTTGTTACAAAGGATTAGATCAGACCTAGTCCAAGTAGAGTATCTCCAAACTTACAAAATGTGGTTGCTGGGTTCTCAAAACAGGGGTTTGATTTTTCTTCTACAATTCTTCTCCACTGTGCCAGTCACTAATACAGATGGAGTTTTAGAAGTCCTGGTGTGATTTCAAACCAGCATGACTTGTTTTGTTGCAGCACTAGTGGAAGCTATACCAGGAAAGCCCCCTACTTCTATTTAAAATGAGACTTCACAAAGATTTTGCAGGGCCTACCAGCTAAGCCTTAAAAAGTTCAATGCCTTTTCGGGAAAATCACAAGTCAAGTGATGGTATCGAATGTTGTTACTTCTGCTTGTGTACAAATTCTACCTTCTGCTTTACTGCTCAGGCTGTAGAGGCCAGGTAGACAGACTGAGGCAGCAGAGAGACAACAGAGTACCAGACACACTTTTGCTGATATCTGAATTGGGACCACACAGTTGGTCTGAATGAGCCCTTGAAGACTTTTCTTCCACTTGCTAGTCCAGTTCAGAAACACATAACTGGATGAATAACTAGAGCAATTTTAGGTGTGAAGTTTGAGTTCATCAGGGAAGTAACATTTGTCTATGTTTTCTCATTTGCCTTTTCAAATACCAGGTATATCTTTATTTATCTGCTCCAGCCAAAACACACTCAATTGAAAAGAATTTTCTCTACTTCAAGTGGAGGTGCAGGATTTGTCTCTAAAATGTTTTTAAAGAGGTCAAAACAAAGAATAATGCTTTGGGAAAATGCTACAAAGCGATAAATTCACACCATAACTGCTGGTTTAGATTTCTATGCAGAAGTATCTTTAAAAATTATTTTCCCAGATTCAGTGTTTGGTTGGTAACCAACCACTGCTACACGCACATGCCAACCATCACAACACTTCAGATATGCTGGCACAATCCAATATCCTTTCATCATTACTTCCTCCAAACCTTTGATAAACAGTACTCATTATGAGTCTAAAACACCATGAAGAAATAAGAGGAATTGGCAAAACTGACACTCCCAGGGTAAAATAACATCAACAGTAACGTTTAATTCAGGGTCATGCTGGGGGGTTGTACAAAGTTGCTATCCCAAAGCTGTGAAACCAGGGTTAGTTTTAATACAAAGAAACTACAAAGGAACATGAAGCCTCTATTCTAGTGGGTATTGTCATTCATGTTCATCTTTCTGAATAAGACAATCATTAGTAAATCTTGTGCTTGAAAGAGACCCACTGGAGTGTTACTGCACTTAGATTATTATTTGAGAGGCAGCCAGGCTTTTGATACCCCTGCTGAAATGCCCATGAACTGCCAGGGCTTCTCTTAGCTTCATATAATCTGTTCTTTCAAAGGAAGAAGAAAAGGCATTTTACTACTGACATAGGAAAATCACAGCTGTTCCAGGGAGTAAGGTTCCCTGAGCTATAAGCAGATAAATTTGTTTTTCTTTTGTAGTATACTGCAGCTATTTTCAAGCCATACTTTCCCAAGTCTGCAGAGATGCTTTATATTGAAACCAGAATAAATTATTTTGCTGAAGCCTACCTAAGTGAAGTGTTCAACAATTGCTAGGATATACTTGGCACAATAAAGAAGTATCAACAGCATTATCTTTACTAGAACTAAACACTTAGGTGTGTATTTTTTTCATTTCACTTAGTCAGCAAGATTCTCTCTTGCACGCCTTCCTCTCCAACTCTGTGATTTACACTAACAGAAATCTAGGTACAGAAAGAAGATGCAACACTTCAACCTACAGAATTGTTTTGACAGCTGATGTACTGCACTACCTCACTACTGAAAGATTAATTAAAATAAAACATTCAGAAACTAACATTCAGTTAGTGAATTTCTGTAGAAATTCTCTGTATCAGTCAATTTCCAAAGTTATTTCTTATGCATGCATGTAATTTTTCTATACTTCTAATGTAATTGTAATGTTGGGAAAAATTATCAGAGGGTAAGAGCAAGAGCTACTCACATTGCTATTCTAAAAGGTTTTGTTGTGGGGACTTTTAGGCAAATAGAATCTTTAAGCAAAGCAATAATTTTACAGGCAGTATGATATATTCCAGGATATTATCAGAATAAGAATACATAAGGTTACAAAAATTATAACCCTCACCCATATTTTATTTCCCAAGACATAACATTGCATTTAGTATGTTTCAAAAATCTACCTCTAGGCAAACTTGTTATTTCAACATATCCATGTGAAGTCAGGTCATGACACAGATTACCAAGGTGATATTCATCTGCTGTTGCAAAGGCTGTGCACTGCATCAGATTCTGTGCCAAAGGAATAGAGATTTGAGTTAGGGCAAAGCTGAAGCAAGATGGTAATAAGACAACTGTTTGCTTCAAATTTATTACGAGAGTGACAGTTTTAACTTATGCACTGTTCTGTGGTATCACTGCCATGATTTCCACCTGGTGTACATATACTAACAAGAGCACTTGCTCCTTGTTAAGTAGGAGCACAAATCACACACTGAGAACAAATCAGGTGGCATGAGTAAAGTCGCAAGAAAAAACTCTATGACAGAGCCACAAAGACAATCCTTCTTCCCTGAAAGCCAATCAAACACTTGAACAGTAGAGCTGCACTTGCTGCTGCCCTCCCATCCCACGGCTTATGACATACTTGGCTGACCACTGAGGCAGGACACCCCTGACAGAGCTGAAACACCGTGTTTTACAGATAAATGGAGTTTAACTACCCCAGTCTGTTTATCAAGCAGAAGCTCCAACCACAAACATCGTGTTCTGCCATGCACCAAGCTACTGCCAGGGCTGAGCCACTGCAGCACAGCAAGTCAGCGACCTTCCGGGCCAGCTGCGGGTGCTGCACATGTACAGCGTCCCTCCCCCGCCCTGAGCTGCATCCTGCACCGACAGCGGCTCTCCCCTGACAGTTCCACAGTGGAACAGTACACATGGGAAATTTGTCCCAATATCCCACCATCTTATACAACTAAAATGTCATAGTCAAAGAAGTACATGGAATGATGCTGACTTGCAAGGAGATGTGAGATTTTCTCGATTAATCAAACAAGTCACAAGAAACTGATTTTCAAATTCTACTACTCATCTGAAGTGTATTTCTTTGTTCTGATACGTTCTGTATGACCTACAAAATTGTTTTTCAGTACAATGCAGTGGAAAACATCCAGAAAGCAATGTTTCACTGTGGATCAGTCACTTCCCAGCTTTTTGTAACTAATACAAATGGGGATGTAACTAACAACAAATGAACAAAAGAACTGTGCTCATCTACAGGCATTTAGATCCACAATACACTTCAACCTAAAATCCAAGTTTTATTCTTGCAGCACTCCTACACTGTCAAAAAGCAAGGCTTCAAGAGGGGCTCTGCTCCCTGCGGGGGGCCTGTCACCAATCATTAGCATCACCACCTCACATTCGAACTTTTCTTTTTTAATGTCAACATTCTATCACATCCAAAGCTTTGCTTACACATCATCTTAATTCAGCAACCACTAGCAGAAAATAAGCTTTCAAAGTAATTATAATATTCAGAGAACAATTTTGTAGGCATATTCCCACAAGTGTGCTAGAAGGTTGAACTAACAGTGGAACAGAACTCTGCTTTCAGTTCCCTTGAAGTATCGAGTTTCATTATCACAATTTCAACTGCCTAAATCCATTCTCAATCGCTAAATCACCAGTGCCAATGATACATCTGAATCTCATGATTCTTCCAAAAAGCTCTGGCTATTGTAAGTACATATGCTCTGCCATGAAACTCTTCTGTCGAGAGTTAAGGGAGCAAATTCTCATCTTGTAGTTAGTATGCAATCTGAAAACCTCTCTTCTGCTCTGTGTTTCCCACAGTTTATTACTTGGGCTATTCTTCATTTCAAGGCACTACAGGATTGACTGTCTTACAGCTGCAATTTTAGTTTCAATAGCTACATTTCTCATTTAGTTACAACCACTAAGCTACATGCCTGAAATAGCATTTTGGATATGAACCACTTTAGGGTTTGGGGATTTTTTTTTTTTACAATTCATTGTTTCACTTACATATTTACAAAAATCTTGTTTGATACAGAAGATTCAGCTTAGGCATAATTTGTGATTAAGACACCTAAAATACCTGTTCATGGGTGCTGGTGGAGATATAGAAAAAAAAATCTACTCTAATCAATGACTCAATTAATCCTAAAATAGATGTGTTAAATGGCTGACCAACCTTAATGCCATGTTTTCTGCAACATCACTTTCACTTGCAAACTTCAAAAATCCCAGAATACAGCACCTGTACTGGTGCTAGAATGGAACTTGAGCTACTCATCCCCTTCTCCTTTCTGCCTGCAGCATTATTGAGATTCTTTTCAGAGCAGCACACAGGATGGTTGCTCCTAAGGACAGCTAAGCATGCTGACAACTCATTTTTTGTGTCACCGTGCCCCCAACAACTGCACAGGCTGATGGAATCATAACTCCCCTTAGTCCCTATCTTCCACTTTTAGCATACAAAAATTTTTAAGAAAGAAAACCCGTAGGATAAATTTTAGTCCTCACATCAGCACAGGAACCAATCTTTATCTAATACTATGTCTATACCTGAATTTCAAACTATTTCTATGCTAGATGGCTGTAGCATTAAGAGTTAGCTCAGAGGCTTTTCCTGCCATCAGATTTTACCAGGTTATCCAAGTAGTGGTACCACTCACTGATGGACTGACTAAACCACTTAACTGCCTCCAAGGAAATCCTCTATCTATCCTGAAAAACTGGTTGTACAATGATTTATCACTGCACTCTGCCTGTAAAAACACATGATGACCAGTGCTACGGAGGATGGGAAGGATCTCATTCACCCAGTGCTCTGCAAAAGAAAGGTGTCAGCTGTCAGGCCCTCCCAGAGGGAAAACACCACAGACCCTCAGGGTTCTTGAACTGAGAACCTCAGGAATGGGCCTGCAACTGCTGCCTCCAGAGGTGGGAAAAGATGGGAAGGAGATGCACCTAAGGCAACGGCCTTGGTGCTAGGGCCTGCTACACTAGAGGTCATTTCTTGCCCAGCATTTTGCCATGCAAAAGCCTCCCCAGGAAGTACATTACTATTTCAGTGCATCAGGCAGCATTTTCTCCATTTTTTCACAACGGAAAAAATTAAAAATAGCACTGCATGTTACTTGCACATATATATGAAAATGTCAAACAAAGAAACTCTTTGCATTCTACGCTGTCACTTGAAAGCCTCAAAAATGTTGTCACTTCACCCAAAACCAACAAGAATCAAACTCTGAATGTAATGTTATACCGTGACTAAACAGCTGGAAACATTACATAGTGTTTCAGGACTAATATTTTTCACTTTCCTCTTCCAAAGCAATATGAAAGTATTAGTGGGAACTAAATTGTTTATAACTACCTCTTTATGTTACACTATGGCATACACCTGCTTATCACACAAAATACTCATCATAGGCTTAGATATGAGAAGGCAAGCACTAAAACTTTGCTCACACTCAGTAGATCATGTAACAGATACATTCTGCAATGTGGAAACTATTTCTGAAGACACAGTGCTTGTTTTAGTCTCACCTATCACACTATTTTACTAAAACACCCTGGAACTCGGTTGTTTTATCCTGATGAGAACAGTAACACACCTGACACCATGGGAATCCTATATTCCAGTGTACTTACGGCCTGGCTTGCCTAAGAGCTGTCTTAAGGAGATATGGCTACAAATATGCACTGCTCTTCCTCATCGTACCTCACTGTACCTAAAACAGTGTGTTGTTGCATTTCCTCTGTAGGCCTCAGAGTCTGATAATCAAGGTGCTATATCTACACAAGGAATGATTTTTCTCAGGTAACACACACTACACTTGCACATTCATTTCCCATCTGAAACTTAATCTGAATATAAGTTTTATACTATTTACTTGCACTTTTATTTCTGTTTGAGTGAAACCTTAAAACTGGGTAGATCTGGACAACCAATGAATGTAGACAAAGTTAAATTATTCTGACAGCTAGACTTTGTTTCTCAATAGAAAATGTCATTTGAAAGCACAGGCCAAAACTATTTTTAATGCACTTCACTTTCCACTTTTTAATAACCACTCATCTTTCCTCCACTTTTGTTAACACATTGCAAGTAAACTTCCATTTTACCTTCAAAATACCACACATGCCAATTTCCATCAAGCTTGCTTCTATTTCCTAAGCTCCAACACTAGTGTAAATAATGAAGTCCTTCTCACCAAACAATTATGTTAATTTCATTAAAATGTTCATCAACCCCAAATCTGAATGGAAATTAAACTGATGCACTCCCTTCACGTCACATAGACTGTAAATGTTATACTTCACCTCCATGTCTGAGAGCGGCAGGTTCGTTCTGGATGGCTGCTTGGTCCTTGGTGCCTTTGGTGGCCTCTTAACTGGCTGGTTACTGGCTTTGGGGACAGTTTTACCAGCTGACACAACTGCATAAAATCTCGATGATGTGTTCCTAAGCTTTTTGATCCACTCTGTATTGAGCCTGTAGTTTTCCATCACTGTTGCCCCCAAACGTCTCCAGGATGAGAGAAAACCCTCCCCACTCTGATAATAAACATTTCTTTCCAAAGCAGACAGAATTCCTTGGAGAAAATGCTGATTCTTGACTTGCACTTGACTTGTCAACCAAGGGAATGCAGGTTTCAGTGCATACAAATCCCAAGACCTTGCCGTTCTGTGAGCTGCTCTTTCAACTTCATTATCCAGGTTTAATAGCAGATATCCAGTTTTGCTAAAGCTTTGGCACTGGCATATTGTTGTTAAAGCGTGGAAAGATCTCAGCTGACGGTGCAGAAGTTTCAGTCTCATTTCTTCCCTTTGAACTGTATTTAAAACAAACAAACAAACAAAATCACCCGTCAACATTTTGGAAAGAAACAGTATTATTTCCCTCTTATCCAAAAGGTGTTCCATATTACTCTTGCATGTGTAAGAACTCCTTAGCACACGACATTGGTGGGAATAAAAGCACTTTTTTGATCCTATGGAAACACTAAGATCAAAACACATCTGTGTGCTTGCAACAAGTGGTGAAAAAATAGAACTGGTTGCTGTGCCAATATGCAAGAGGGCATCTTTTCCTTTGGCTGCTCATTCTGTGCAGCAGCCTGCACTTTCAGTAACTCCACTGCTTGTGAGCAAGCAAGCACACACGCTAAAGAGGACACCAGACTCTGTGAATCACTGTGAAACATAATAAAAACAACAATTAGATTACTACATGGTTGTATGGGAATGTCACCTGCAGAACACACACGCTGCCCAGCCTCAGCTCCAGCTGCTGTGCCATGAACAGCCGAGCACAGATCCAGCCCCAGCCATCTGTCCTGACCACAGGACAGAGAATGGAGCCGACTCACAGCCTTGCTCCTGCCAGTACATCCCGGTGCTCCAGGGACCACCAGGCCTGCCAGCACAGCCACCCTGCAGCCTGAAACACAACAGCGTCCTTATGCTGCCAGCTCAGACTAAGAGCAACCCTTCTATATTTGCACTACATTGTGTGAGCTAACAAAACAAAAATATTCACAGGCTCAATACCACAGTGGATGTGTTTCATTTGCTGAAAAAACTCAGCGACAAGTCCCTACACTCATCTGGTTTCTTAATCAAGAACACTTCCCTTATAACACAAAATCCATCCTCAGCAAGTTATTAACAAAATGTCATTAAGCTGCCTAGTACAAAAACCTGCCCATTTTAGAATATTTTTCAAAAACTGAAGGTGGATCTTTAATACTAAAAATATATTTAACATAATAGTTCAAATAAATGTTTTGTTTTAAGAGCAAATCATAGTGTGTGCTGTGGAACAAGCCCTCCATCCTCACAAGGATACCTAGATGAACTGATATTGGGCTTAACTTTGTATCTTTACATGCTCTTCACTTATACATTTCTGCCCAATTTAGAAGCCTGTTATTGGCATACTTATTGGGATAAACTATTAGTTTCATTTTAAACTTGTTCCTTATTTAAAAAGCAACCCTGTCCAGGACAAGGCATATTTACGTTTTTAAAGGCTTGATACCTCCTGGATAAAGGAAAAGCAGAGAGAAACTCAGCAACTGCAAACCAAGTGGTGGAGAGCTGGGGCAAGGGGTAAAAAGTCTCCAACAGTGTGTGGTAAGTGGCAGAAAGGGATTTAAAATGGCTTTGTTGGCGTTCCTAGCCAACAAAACCTCATCGTGGATCAGTAATGCCAGGAACGATTTTTCAACTGTACAGGCTTACAGTAAGTTGCAAGGAAAGAGGGATCACATAGACTGAATTCCATCGACGGCCTGAGCGTCAGACCTGCGGCACCAGGGCAGAAGGAGCGGAACACAGCAATCCAACAAGAAAGCGGGACGAAGGGCGACCACACCAGGCCAGGAGGCGCCACCTCCGAGCAGCCGGCCGGCAGCTGGGATTTATTTTCCAGCGTCTCCTCAGCACACGGCACACTCTGGCCACGCCCGCCGCCCCCGCGGCCGGGAGGCCCGGCTTGCTGCGGCACCGCCACCGACATACACGGATAGGGCGGGCCCGCTCCGCCGCCGGGCGGACCGGACCGGACCGGCACAGACCAGCCCGCAAGCTCCGCCCGGCCTCCGCAGTGCGGATGCCTGCAGGCTGCCCCTGGGGCCCGCCAGCCCCGGACGCGGGGGGCGCTCCGCCCCGTCCCTGCCCCCGCTGCCGCCCCTGGCTCCAAGGAGAACAGCGCCCGCTCCGCCCCTGCGGCAAGCGCGGGGGCAGGGCGGCCGGGGCGCGAGGGCCCCGCTCCTATTGGCTGCGTGCCGGGGGGCGGGCACAGCGGGGAGCAAGCCGACCAATCGGAAGGCGAGGCCGCTCCGCCCGCGCGGCCCGCGCACGGCCCCTCCGCCGGTGCTGCGTCACCCCCGGGCAGCGGCACCTGAACACGGGGGGTGGCGGGGCGGCCGCCCGGCAGCCGCCCCGCTCCGGGGGCCACAGGGACCCCCTGGGGTGGGGGGAGACACGGGGGTGGGATCGCCCCTCACGCCCTCAGACGGGGCTCGCGCTCGCCCCGAAACTGCGCCCTCCTGGCGATTAACGGCGCGGGGCCCTCCCAGCCGCGGCAGGACCGGAGCTGGCGGGAAGGGCGGGCAAGGTCGTCTCGGCTCGCCCGCACCCTTCCCGCGGGCGCTGCCGCAGGCCCCGCCGCCCCGGGATTGTCCCAGGAGGGGCTGCGCCCCGCTCCCCTGCCGCAGTGCGGGCTGCGCCGCAGCTGCGGCCGGCGCGCGGGGCTGCCCTGCTCCCGGTGCCGCTGCTCGGCTCCGCCGCTCCAGCCCACCGGGTCGAAGTCTCGCACTAAAAATCGTCCTCAGGCAGTGCGCGCCCTCTGTGCGGCTGGCCGCCTTCTGCTCGTACATAAAACAGCGTTTGGAGAAAATGTGGATCAAGTGTATAATGGAGAGCGCGTTTCTTGTTGATGAGATGCGTGATAAAGTTTGAGCAGATGTCTCTGCTTTTGGTTTTACATTTCCTAGGTTTTGCGTCTGGGTATCTCAGCAATAGAGGTCGCGGTTTAGCCTAGAATTAACTGCTAGTTTTTTGCTGTTTTGTCAGGGCCAGTCATTTAGCTTTTTCTTCCACGAAAAGGCTGCTGTTTATAATCTGCAAAAGTAGGCGCAAGAACCTGACCGGTTTGGATTTTTTTTTCGTTTTGTTTTGGTTTTTTTTGCTGTCCACAGCTTTAAGGGCATGTCAGGCTACTTCTAATACTGTTACATATACTGTGTTATAACTGCAGCTGGCAGCAAAGCACCACATAGCTCAGCGGGGTGGGAGAAGTGAATGAGAAGGGTAGAAATGAGGAAACTTGTGCGTTGAGAGCAGTTTAATAATTGAAATGTGAATAAATCATAATGAAAAGAGCAAGGAGAAAGAGAACCCAAGAAAACCAAGTAAAGCAAATGAAAGCAATTGCTCACCATGAACTTCCTGATGTCTAGGCAGTGGCTCCCTGGTTGACTTTTCCTCCTGGTTTCCAGTGCTGGGCATGACACCATATGGTGTGGAATAGCCTCTGGGTCAGTTAGGGTCAGCTGTCCTGCCGTGTCCCCTCCCAACACCCTGTGCACCCTCAGCTTCCTCACTGGTGGGGTGGGGCGAGGCAGAAAAGGCCTTGGCTCTGTGCAAACCCTGCTCAGCAGTAAGGAAAACATCCCTGTGTTGTCAGCACTGTCTCCAGCACAAATCTAAAACACAGCCCCCATACCAGCTACTGTAAAGAAAATTAACTCTACCCCATCCCAAAGTAGCACAAAGACCTTGCATTTGTTTTTAAAAATTGAAGCCACTTCATCCTTTGCTGACAATAATAAAATACTGATCTCTTTTTTAGATCCTTTGCATATTTTACGATTAAAGACCGACTCCCCCAGATCCTCACAAGAGTTATTGATACTTTGCATCGACATAAAAATGAATTTTTTGAAGAACATGGTGAGGTAAGAGTAAGGTCCCTGTTTTCCCTGATGTTTATTCCCCTCTAGCCCTTGAGACCCTTTCTCTGCCTTCTTTTACTGATGAGTTTGTTTGTCTCAATCCTTTTGTCTGATTTTTGAAAAAATAATTTCTTTCTGGTAGCTATTTTGGATTAGTTCTGTAACACACCTTTCTGTCTAACCTTTTTCTTCTGATCTGTCACTCATGCATCTGCATCACTTACTGGGGTTTTTGTGTTGATGCAGTGTTTGATAGACAGTAACACCTTGTGAATATGATGGTGTTTCAACACTCTCTTCACCTCTAATTAGCAAAAAGTCCGATCTGAAAAGAAGTCCCATATGGAATTCATTTTAGGATCTTGGATCTGAACTGAGCTTTATTCACCACAGTGTATTTTGTTGAATCAAGCTGTGATTTGTCAGGGACTCTCATATAGCAATTAAAACTTTGCACATTCCATGAACGGTTGGTCTGTGTCTCTGCAGCAATAAAGGTACAGAGTAGGAATTTTGTTCTCCGCTTTTTCAGAAGGGTGTTGAAGCAGAGAAGAGAGCTATATCTTTCCTCTCCAAACTGCGGAATGAGCTGCAGACAGACAAGCCAGTGACCCCTTTGGAAGATGAGTTGCCTGATGCTGTGCTGTGGAACCAATACCTGGAATACCAACGAAATTTACCGAATGGAAATGGAGAACCAAGTTGGTTTCAGTCCCCTTGGCTGTACGTAGAGTGTTACATGTATCGAAGAATCCATGCAGCATTAGCACAGAAGTAAGTATTTACTGGCTTGGTATATTATTTTGTAAAACATTGCTCTTTCCCATTTTTATTTTGGGAAAAGGAAAGACAGCTGAGGAGTAAGATAAAGGAAAATCTTAAGCTTTTACGCTATTGCTTTTTTCTCAGCTTGCACATCAGATTTAAAATTAATACCTTTACTTCTTATATTTAGCAGAATTTGAAGCTTATTAATTTTTTATGCTTCGGTTTTGGTGAGTTGGTCTACATGTAACTCTTGAGCTTGACTGTATAGTTTGACCTTGCAGACTAATGTGAATTGAGATATGAAAACCATGTAGCATTTCTACAAGGTTTGTTGGCCTAGAATTTTCTCTTAAACCTTAAACACAGAATATGAGAGCCACAAATCCGTTGGGAATTCTAACTTGTTTTGCTGCTTGCAGTCTGAAGTTACCATTTGAGACCTGTTTCTTGCAGCAGTAGATCCATGTTAAGAGGCCCCTGCTGTTCACTCTACACCAGCTTCTTGGTTACAGCAGTGCCTGCAGACCATGTGTTGCATCGAATGTTGGGAGCTGATACTGGTTAAAAATAACTGGGCAGGAAAAACTTGTTGTGCTGGTACCATGGAGACATGCCAGTACATCGTCATGGGGTAGGAATGAACAGTTTAAGATCCCATTGCTGCCAAAAAAATTGGAAAGCTCCCCGAGTACTGGATTTACCCTTAGTGCTGTGGAGATGCAAACACAGTAATAGGACTCAGTTTCTACTGGTATGTTGTGTAATTTGAACTCTCGAACCAAATACTTCAAATATGAGGTTGATCTGCTGGATTGCACTTAAAAAGCTGAGCAGATACTTTTCATGTTTAAGTTTCTTGATCTCCATTATTTAGTTGCTCTTAAGCATATGCTTGGATGGAAGTTCAGTCATTTGTTGAAAGGTCATTGTGCAATATGTCTCATAATAGATTGGCCTATAATTTTTGTATTTTACAACATTCTCATTTGTCATGATAATTTTCCAAAATCCTAGTAAAGGCTTCTTGCAGTCTGAAGTTACCATTTGAGAGGTGTTTCTTGCAGCAGTAGATCCATGTTAAGCAGCCCCTGCTGTTCACTCTACACCAGCTTCTTCGTTACAGCAGTGCCTGCAGACCATGTGTTGCATCGAATGTTGGGAGCTGATACTGGTTAAAAATAACTGGGCAGGAAAAACTTGTTGTGCTGGTACCATGGAGACATGCCAGTACATCGTCATGGGGTAGGAATGAACAGTTTAAGATCCCATTGCTGCCAAAAAAATTGGAAAGCTCCCCGAGTACTGGATTTACCCTTAGTGCTGTGGAGATGCAAACACAGTAATAGGACTCAGTTTCTACTGGTATGTTGTGTAATTTGAACTCTCGAACCAAATACTTCAAATATGAGGTTGATCTGCTGGATTGCACTTAAAAAGCTGAGCAGATACTTTTCATGTTTAAGTTTCTTGATCTCCATTATTTAGTTGCTCTTAAGCATATGCTTGGATGGAAGTTCAGTCATTTGTTGAAAGGTCATTGTGCAATATGTCTCATAATAGATTGGCCTATAATGTTTGTATTTTACAACGTTCTCATTTGTCATGATAATTTTCCAAAATCCTAGTAAAGGCTTTCATAACTTCCTAACTGGAAGAGAATTTGGTATGGGAAGTAGACTCCAGCACACAGAAACACATTTAAAATCAGGTCAGCTTTTCTTGACTTTAGTTCACTTGTATGTTACAGCTTTAAATCTCTTGTCTGAAGGTTGGAGTTCAAAATGCTCACTGTCTGTGCAGCTCCCAGAGTTGTTGTGATTGAATACTTGTTCACTTTCAGAATATATTGCTATATAAAGATGCCTTCCATAGTGTCTTTTAGCAAAATGCAGTATTAGGCTGTTATGGAGATATGTGAAAATCTAGTATGACAAATTAGAAGTGGAAAATCTAATTAAGGCCTGTAGTGCAGTCTAAAGAAGCTGACCTTTGAGCTTCCTTTGCATGTGCTGTAATGAAGAATGTGGGAAGTATGTCAACATGTTTTTTTCTTCTCTTTTTAGCCCACCTATTGACAACTTTGATGTATTTAAGGAAGGAAAGGCTCAAAATTTCTTTGAATCCCAAGAAGCTGTTATTGCCTTATGCACTTACTTTCAGGAACTTCTTAAGAACATCAAGGATCTAGATGAAAAGCAACTTCAGGAGGAGCTTTTTAAGCTATTGCAGGTAAATTGTGCTTAACACAAGAACTGAAAATATCTCTCCTATGAAACAAACAAGAATTTGAGGCTATAAAGAATCTGAATTTCATATGAGAATTAAAACATAAATCTTTAGTTTGTAAAAGTTTGATGAAGTCCTGATAGCCCTACTCTATTGCTGCTCTTCTGAAAATATTTATATTTTGGGTACTTGTTTTAAATGTGACGCTTTTTTATTAGCTGCTGGTCTTCCTTGTGTATATGAAAACCCAGCAATTCTTCCTTCAAAACCAGTATCTCTTAAACATTGTAAGTCAAATTCCAGTGACCTTTTTGATATTTACCTATTGTTTCTTAAAACAGTTAATTTTAGTTGTCACTTTAAAAGATTTTAGACTTCTTTGGAGAGAAAGTAGAAGTCAGTCTGGGTCAGAAGTGGTTTAAAAGCTTTTTAACAGTATTATTCTTGGAATACAGTGCCTTTGGGTAGAAACCCCAAAGTATCATAGGGTTACAAATAAGTCCAATAGCTGGCAACAGTGTCCACCAAGTATTTGATGAATCTTCACAAAGGGCTCATTAGTGAGTACTTAAAATACATATATCTAAAATACTTATTTGGCTGCATGCAATAAACAAATACATCTGCTTTTTAAATTCCTTTATCTGTGTTACCACTGATATTTTTTAGAATTGCAGTATGGAGAATTTTCTGTTTTGAACTTTGTGGCCAATGTGTTTACGTTGATCTAAATCTTCCATCTTTGTCACTTCTGACGCTTGTGTTAATACAGAGCTTGGTTTCTTCCACAAAATCCTGTCTATGTTGAGATACCTGTACAAGAAGTTGAATTTACTTGTGTTAATACAGAGCTTTGTTTGGTTTCTTCCACAAAATCCTGTCTATGTTGAGATACCTGTACAAGAAGTTGAATTTTATTAAAGTTTGGAAGAATATGTGGAGTTAGAACCTTCATTACCTAAAACAGAAACAAGGGAACAAAATCTTCAGCGTATGTGAAGTTGAGAATGTAACTACAATGAGACATAGTAAATTTTTTTTTCTTGTTTTTCTTTTTCCTTCCAGGTGTCATTGTGGGGCAATAAGTGTGACCTTTCTTTTTCAGCTGGTGAAGACAGCTCTCAGAAATCTAGTCCTTTGCAATCCCTGGAAAACATGGTACCTTACATCTTAGTGAATGATATGGAAAAAGTTTGGTCACTACTAAATGCCAAAAAAAATAGAACAGAAAGAAGTAATGTTAGAGTTGACATAATCCTGGATAATGCTGGATTTGAACTTGTAAGTGATCTTGTGTTGGCTGATTTCTTGTTGTCGTCAAAGCTAGCTGATGAAGTCTATTTTCATGGAAAAAGTATTCCATGGTATGTATCTGATACCACAAAGCATGATTTTAACTGGACTATTAAACAACTGGGGTCAGCTAATCATATGTGGATGTCTAGATGTGGGATAAACTGGGAGGGCAATTTGAAAAAGGGAGTTTGGGTTTTCCGTGACCACATGTTTTGGACTTTACCACATGATTTTTCCAGTATGAGTGAAGTTGCTCCTGATTTGTATGCTGAGCTGCAGAAGTCAAACTTGCTTCTCTTCAAAGGTGATCTAAACTATAGAAAATTGACAGGAGATAGAAAATGGGAATACTGTGTCCCGTTTCATCAAGCCTTGAATAAGTTTCATCCTGCGCCTCTCTGTAGTTTGAGAACACTGAAATCTGACACTCAGGTTGGCCTGAAGCCCGGACAAGGTGAGCAAATTCAGGCTTCTGAACCTGAGTGGATGGTAAGTGGAAAATACGGGGTAGTTCAGTTTGATGCTGGTCTCTAGTTAAATGATTTGTAATATTCTGAAAGAGACATTAAGTCTGACTTTAATCTTTGTTCCATGCTTGGCTTCAGTAAAGATTCTTTTTTGTTTGTGCTTTTTCCTCCCAAGTGATTTGTTGTTTTTGTCCTGTGGAAGACTTTAATGTTGTGAAAATATTTATAAACTGTCTTCATATACATAAATCAATCTGCATTTCAATGCATTTTCTTTTCCTGTTGTCCAATGTCAGCAGATCTTTAAGATGAATATTTGGTTGTCCATAATATTTTTTTCATCAGTGAGTATGAGTTTAATGAGTGAAAGCTTTACTAGTGAAAAATTTGCTTCAGAAACAATTTCCCCAGTGCCACATTAGCATGAATTTACTTATTTTGGAATAATTTGTGCTCCATGTCATTTCATGCATTGCATGAAAGTTAGTATTTTACAGAGTTCAGAAGTTAATTACAGACAGATTCTTTTGACGTTTTGAGGATAGTTTGCGTTACATTAAGGGATAAGTTATTGTGTAGCAGCTTGTAAACATTCATGTAGAATTGAAATTTGAATTTCAATTTTAAAGCACAAGTGAATGTTGCTAGCCAGATTGCCTGTGAGAGAGTTGTCCCATCTGGTAGGAAGATTAGTTGGAGAAAGGACAATCTCATTCTAAGAATATTGAAGATACTGTTTATTTACAAAGCTCTACCAAAAAAGAAGCACACAGAAAAGCCTCTCCAAACAAAAAGTTAATGAAACCCAAGCAGTTGCATTAACTGGACTTCAGATTTAATGCAGACTTGATCTGAAGGTGGCCTGTCAGCAGTGTATGTATGAGGTTCAAGCACTGCTGCTTCCTTCTGTTGTGGTAATTCTCCTTATTTTTCAAATGTATTTGTTTGGGGGTTTTTGTTTGGTTGGTTGTTTTTTAAGAAGAATGCCTTAATTTTTAGGGAGGATATACAACCTCATTTGCACTGAGAAGTACAGGGTAGAGAAGCATATGCCATACTGGTTCCTGTTAACTGGAGTTGTTAGGTGCCCATTTCTACTCTTCTATCCTGGTCTCAAAAGCTGCTGCTCGTTATGTTCATGCAACAAAGATCTATACAGTGGATAAATATGTTCCAAATGCTGATGACTTGGATTATTTGTGTTTATTTTCTTCTTAAATATGAAAGGGTATTTTAAGGTTCCAGGGTGAAGTATTCAAAAACAAAGATGCAAGGAATTTCATGAGGCAGTTGTAGGGAGAGTTATAGTTTTGAGACCTGGGTTTACTGGTCTTATCTCCTTTGTATCTTTGGCTTAGTACTCCTACAGGGTGAATTAATCCTCATCCTTAGGCACCTGATTGAACTGTAGAAATTAAAAATCTAGTCAAGAAGGCTGAAGGCCACAGTGCTGAAGGTTTCTGGCTAGAGAGAGCTCAACAGCACTCCAGCTTTAGTGCTTTGATCAAATATGTAAATGACAGGATGAATCTGTGCACTGGGGCCTCAGTGTCTCATCTTTCAAAGTGCCGTTAACTTGTTTGAAGTGCATTTTGAAGCAACAACTTTGAGTCAAGAACAGAGACCTAGAAGTTGTGGAATATGTGGAATGAGAATATCGTACCTTGCTCAGAGAGCAGCTGGGGGCAGAATTGGCTTTGCTGTGCTCAGATTGTTTTTAAGGTGTTGACTTAATTTGCTCGAGGTTTAAAAGAATATAATGAACAAGAAGAGAAAGTCGCTGTTGAGGCCACCCTTGACATATAGATCTGCCTCTTACACCCTCCTTACACATGCTGAGAAACTTGATTTAGTGTTTTACTGTTTGCTACTGTGTCCCTGTGCCCAGGTTGCTTTCAGGCTCTTACTTCTGAAAATTCACAATGCAGATTGGGGAAAATTAGTAGTATGAAGTTATGATAAATACAGTCCTACAAAATCTAAAATTAATTAGGAGAGGCAGCGGCGTTTGCTCAGTATTACTGAATTATGAAGATTACTACAAGACATGTAATTTGTAGCTTAGCGTGATGTCATGCTGAAAAAAAAATCTCTCTATTCTCCTGTTGATTAAAAGTGCACTTTCCTTCTTTTGCCCCTCACAAAGAGAAGTTTGTGGTAGCACAGTGTGACTGTGTGGCTGTGTAAGGAATGCACAGCCATAACTTCCAAAAGCTTGACTTCTATAGCTGTAATTGCAAAGGGCTATCTCTAGGCAGAACTGAACATTCAGCATCCTTTTATGTGTGTTGGTTGGCTGTATTTTTGTAAAATTTTGATTGATTGTATGGAAAAAAGAAAAAAAATAACATCAGTGTTGCTGTAGTGCAGTGTTACAATCTCCCATGATACAACAAAGTTGTGAAGGAATATTCCAATGAGGCACAGTGCTCTGCTGGTGGGTTTGCTACGGTTTACTAACAACCATGTTGCTGTAGTGCAGTATTACAATCTCCCATGATACAACAAAGTTGTGAAGGAATATTCCAATGAGGCACAGTGCTCTGCTGGTGGGTTTGCTACGGTTTACTTAAAAATAGGAAACTCTTTTGTAGTTATTCAGTGTTGTAATACAGCTTCATGAAATGCCAACATGAACTTATTGCATTTAGGTGGAATTTGAAAACATAATCTGAAGCATGTGTTAGAACACTAGCATTTGCTGTAGTATAACATTTTTTTTACTTGCCTATTTAAGAAAGTTCCTTCTAAACCTCTGTGTCACAACTGATTTCCCAAAACGCAAAATATAACTCAGGAGCTACTGATTTGTACATCCAAATTTTTGAGATTTTCATTTCATATGCCATTTGATTATTTATGACAAAAACCAAAGGTGTTTTCAGTAATTCTGGGGACCACAACAAAAAAGCATTTTTTTACTTTTTATTTCTGTCTTCTAACTTTTGAACAACTGTATTTGTAAGTCAATTTTTGATAATGACTTTGATTGTTGAGGAAATAGAAGGAAAGTAATGTCACAGGCACAGTGAAAGGCAGTACACACATCTGTCTGAATACTTGATAAGTTATCCTGTAAGATAGCTACAATAATTTCTTGTGTATATAAGGTTTCTTAAAATAAATTGTTTGATGTGGAAAATAAGTTGATTGTATGAGTAGAAACTTGTAAGAATATTGAAATAAATGATATAATTTTGTGCAAGTCAGACATTGTTATACTATTTCAGTGACTGGGAAAGCCAACTTAAAATAATTCAGGTCTTAGTTCCTGAATTTTTTTCCTTTGAAATGGATTTTATGCGTAAACCTGTAAAGCATATTTATTCAATGAGGTTTTGAAAGATACAGATGCAAGAGATAGGTATCATAAAATGTTCTTCTGTAACAAGACAGGGCAATAATAAGGAATTTTCTAATTTTTACACTACCTGTACTCCTGTTAAAATTTTAAAACCTTAAAAATCATTGAGTATCTCTAAAATGTATCTGGTACTTACTTACTAAGCTTGGTGCAGCTGATGATGTTGTTTCCAGTATCACTTCTAGAACTGATAGGTGCTTCATGTGTTCTCAGCAAAAATGAAAATATTTTGGTGTTACTCTTACTGTATCTAAAATATTTCCAAAACACTTTGGTTTACACACCTTGCTGATGTCCCATAAACCCTAACTGTTGTTGTTGAAACAGGTCTGTAAAGTTCATAGTGTTATTTGCATTCATGGTTACAACTTGTTCCATGTGAACATTTATCTCCTGTGCTGTCAAACAGCAAAGGAAAAAGGTTTACTCTGTTGCATGAAAATTATTCTATGAAATGGTTTAATCTAAAAAGAAACCCTTAATTGTGTCTAAAATAAAAATTCCAAAATGGAATCTTGTACAGAACTGTTGGGTTTTTTTTCAGTAAAGTTTGTTTGCTTACCAGCTTTATGTTTATCCAAAATTACAGAACAAAAGCTTGTAATTATTTTTATTTAAGGCAAAATGTAAGTTGAAGTTCACCTAACACTTATCTAGGGATTTTAAAATAAAACTGAGAATGTGCTGGTTAAAGTGGTCCTTTTCTTTCTTTTTCATGTGCTACTGGCAGAACACATGTGAGGAAAAACATCCTATAACATGGACTGTTTGTTTTCTTGTTTGCTTCTGTATATTTTTTTCCCCTAAAAAAGGTTTTGAAAACTTCTGTACATTTTTATTCTTGCTGATATACTTCTATTTTTAACAGCCTGCAAATAAAAAGTCCATTTACATGTATTTTTACGTGAATTAAGAATTAGTTTATGGATTGTTCCACATTCTACCTCAGCTTTGCAGTTGTGAATTCTGCAGACATGTGAGAAGGGATTTTATTTACAGTGCTTTTTTGAGGTTTAGCTCAACTGGCTTTGTTTCCACTGTGAAAGAAATATAAAATGTCCACTTATGATAACTTAGAGTGAATAAACATATTCAGTACTTGTGTGCTGCTCCTGTTGTATCACTTTTCAGTAAGTGACATAATCATAATCTTTAAAACTCCTTGTGAAGAAAAATTTTCATCCTTGTAGAAATTTATTTTTCCTGGGATTCTGCTGGCTTCTTCCAAATCTAATGAAGTAACAGATTAAAAGCTGAGGTAAGATACATCAAGATATATACTATGGGCTTTTTAATTTGCTTTGTTAATGTTAACTAATTGATGGATCTCACACTACCATGGTAAGGCTGATGCCTTCCAAGTGGCTCTGATGAAGGGCCTGATGATGCATTTCATGCAGTTGCATTTGGAATAGGTTTTATCTCTTACCTCCCACTTCCCAAAAAAATGCCATTAATTGTCATAGGTCAGGAAGTGCGCTGTGTTCAGGTCCTAGATGGTTTGTATACACACATAATTGTTAATTTTAGTCTAGGATCTGTGTGGAAGGCAGAACCATTCAGGAAAAAGGGTTAGGGTGCAGGAGTGCTCCCTCAAGCTAGCTGAAGGGCTTTTCCACCTGCTTTTCCTTCTGTCCAGTGACTCTTGTGTTATCTGCATAGTGGTCCTATTTCCACTCCAGGAGTATGTGTGTCCCTGGGCTAAGGTTAGGGAATTAGGGGACAGGTAAATTCTTCCAGACTGAGAGGGCCTACACCTTGCAGTGAGGGTTTGAGTATCTTGATATGAACAAAGAGCATCCCCATTTGTCCATGGCTTGTTGTAGTCTTGTTTTGAGGTAATCCTGTTAGAGTTAGAGCTACACTTGAGTGCTTTGGTCATGTATTGGATACACAGCTTTGGCTGCATCCATGATGTTAGATTGGGCCTTGGAAGTTGTGCTGCTGCTTTGCTGGATTGTGAGGGAAACGTTAGCAGGAACTACTTGCTTGGGGCAAATCAGGGAGTTTTCATACTTATGTGGAAACCTGAGATCCACATACAGAGGATTTGCAAAATAGCTGCATAGGTTGAGTTTAGACTTTTCTGGTTTAAGTTCCTCAAACTGAAAACAACTTAATACATCAGCACCTGCAGCTTTCCCTTACACAGATTCCCAAGCCTGAGTCGTTCCCCCTTATGCTTATTGCATTTTCACCCCCCACTTTGTCCAGAGTTGTAAAACCAGGTTCTTTTCCTCAGAAGATTGCTGATCCCACCACATGTGCTTATCACAGGGACGTAATCGTGACTTTTGGCTTTGAAATTATTTTTACACATCCATTCTCATTTAGACACCTGCAGAATATCAGCTGGTACATTTTTGAATGTACTGGGTTCTGGAATTGGGTTTTCATAAAACTGATCAATTTTAGCATCTTTTCTCAACACTGAGCATTTTCATGGAAGGGAAAGTTTGTACTAATTTTTAAATTATTTTTTCTTTCAAAAATTGGTGTGGCTTTATTAGGTCCTTACATTCAAGAGATTTGCATCATTATTTGCTCAGAAAGGCTGAGAACATCCTTTCTATGTATTTTATGAAACACAACATGAAGAACTTGATTAATGAAAATGACTCTTTGAAATTATTTAGAATTAAAAATCCCAAATTAACCCTTCCTAAATTATTTCCTGCCCCTGTTAAGGAAAAAGAAACATTAAATTCTTTTGGGAAGTCTGCTTTTAAATATTAGCAAACAAGGATAAAGCATTTTAAAGTTTGAGCATTTTGTAATAAGGTAGTTTTTTCTCAGTCAAATGGCTTGAAGAGTGGGTATTGCACCTGTTGACATTTCTACTTTTCTCCATCCTTTTTTTTTTGGTCTCTTTTTTTGTTAGTCTTGTTACAGTTCACCAGAATAAAGTGTGTTTTTTAAGGGCAAATAACTTCATAGATCTGCGCTGAGATACAGCTGCATAAGCACTCCTTCCCCGTCACCAAGGGTGTAGAAGCAGCTAAAATGTAACGCCAGCCGTGGCACTGCAGGACTAGAGATGGGGAAGTGTGCTCAAGCACATGCTCAGGAAAGTTAGGACAAAGTTTCACAAGCATTTACTGCTGCATCTGCATGCCACTCCAGCAGCAGGATGGATTAGGCTGTAGTCAAATGCTGGACAAATCCAAGATGATATTTTTGTTCAAATTTGCAGTAGATAGGAAAACATGTGCCAGATTTCCTCTGGGTTTATGTAAGACTGCCCAGTACAAATTTAACCCATCAAAAATACTTAATAGATTGGGATTGCAGAATGAGGCTACCCTGGAGCAGCATGATCCACGTCTGCAAAATCCCCCCTCTGCTTGGGGGTTTCTGTGTCCTCGGCAGCAGCAGTGAAACGGTAGCAGGTACAGAGGGGCAAGGACAGGAAAAATTAGTACTATCCCTACCTTCTTCATTTTCTTGTCTGGGAAATGTGATTAAGTCAGCATTCCTGAGAAAGGTAAAGTACTTTTTTTGAATTTTGAGTACAGAAATGATGCTCGATGGCACTGTCCCCAGAGGATGATTAAAGCTCACAGGGTCTTCAGAGAAAATAATGTGCAGCTCCCATGCACCCACAGGTCTAACTTTCTTTTACTGCAATCCTCAGTTCCTCTCTTCCGTGTTTATCCACTTTATTTGGATGAAAGGTGAGGAGGAAGAGGAGGAGGTGCTCTTTCGGCTGGAGGCACTTCAGCAGCCATCAAGGAAGGCTGCTTTTGCGGGGGTGCTGCCTTGGCAGGTTCTGCGGGGAGAGGGAAACCCTGTCTGGGTAACAGGAGCAGCTGCTCAGGTGCCATCTGCTCCCCTCGCCTCTTCTGATTTTTATTTTTTTTGAGGGAAAACGTGAGCAAATACTCTCAGGTTAATGTTTATTTGAAGTGAGAACGACAGACAAACAGAAACGACAAACCCCGGCTTTTCTGTGAGCTTCCCCTTGTGAAGACTGCTCACTTGCAGTCCCTGAGCCCTCTCCCGGCTCCCCCGGCCAGGGCCGCCCTCCGTCCTTCCCCCGGGACGCGTTGCCAGGGACACGGCTGTGCCCGGGAGCGGCTCCGGGGCTGGCGGGGCAGCGGCGCGGCGGAACCGCGGTAACCGGGGATCGGGCCGAGGGGCTGGTTTGGTTAGGGCTTGGGGTTTTTTGGCAGTTCCCCTATTAGGTAATAAAGCCCGGACTTTGGAAATATGCCCCTCTCCTACCCGCCTTTCTGTTGCTATTGCTGCAGCGGCTGACACGGGCTGGCTGTAACCCCCCTTTGCGAGTCATCTTTGCAATATTAAATTTTATCTCGCCTTTAAACATTCCTCCCCACCCCCAAAAAAAAAACAAAGCAAAAAATCCCCAAAAAAACACCAAACAGACAAACCAAAACCCAACCAACCAAAACCCCCAAACAAACAGAAAACCCCAACCCCAAAGCAGAGCTCCTGCAGGTGCAGAGCTGTGCCCGGTGGTCCGTGCGTGGTGCGATTGAAGCCCCGTGAACTCCAGCTGATCATTACAGCTTATCTTTACAAGTTCAAGGCCAGAAAGGTTTTTGTTACTAAGTGCTGCAGAAGGGAGTAGCTTTCACGGAGCAGGAATTTATAGTTATCTAAGAATTTCTTCTTTGCATCTCTTGCTCCTTTGAAAGGGGTTTGCTGGCTTTGATGTGAATTTGAGGGAGACACTAGAGGATATTGCTTAGAAAGATCAAACCCTTGTACTAAAGATGTAACAGGAACCTTGTAACAGTTTTGCATTCCAAAGGATGAACAATTTATTTGTGTGAGCAGTTCATTTAGTTGAACATCAATTTTGTAATGAAGCTATATTGTTCTGAGACCAAAAAATACAGAATTTTGGTAGTTTGTGGTGGCAAAAACAACTGCCATTATATAAATATGACAGTTATGACTCAATTACAAACTTTTTGCTAGCACTATTTAGTGGCTGAGTTGACAGCAATCTGCTCCACATCTTAACCAACCAGAAGTCAAATAATTTGTGAGTGTTGATTTTGGGACTAAAAAACACGCTAGAATAAAATGTAAGTTACAACTGCTAAATAAAACTACAGCACTAACCAGTTTTTAATTTGGTATATGCCAATATACTGAAGTATTTCTAAAATATTTTCATTTTGTTGGCTACAGTAAAGTATAGTAGGCGTTATAGGAAAATTGCAGCTGTTGGCAGTGCTTGATGGTCTGTTTTTTAAATCTACCATTTAAGTAGTTCTGTTACAGAAGTTATTTAATTCTAGCACTGATAAAGTAAAAACAGTAGAATGAATTGTTTGCGCAAATCCCTGCATAAGCACTTAATCTTGTCTTAGCAATTACCCTTTTCATTGTTTAGGGAATAAACACAGCAGCTCCTTGTTAATCATTTTGGAAAAGCAATGAGAGAAAACGTCTGGAGAGTTCCAAATTCCTTAATTTGTCCATACAGACAAAGGATGAAGTCAACCAGAAAACATGTTAAGTAATGTTTAGAGTAGGTGATGTATCTCTCTAATTGCCTTCAGATGACTGTTGTCTTTCATCACATTAAATACATTTATTATATTTAGATGCAAAGTCACCTCTTCTTAAGAGAAAAACAGAAGATGAAAATGCTTTAACTGCTTATTGTAGTAGTAGTAGCAGGTAAGTGTAAAATTTTGCTTGTAATGAAGATTTCATTTGGGCCCATTAATCAAGCTCAAAATTTGCCTCTTTGAGGCCAATGAACAGCAGGAGCGATTTTTATCTTTTCAGTAATACCTTTCCATGATTACTGCAAAGGGAGGAGGGTAGATCTGAGCAGTGTCCTTCTGAAAGGAATTTAGAAAATCTCTTTGGTAATTTATTTGAGCTGCTGAGAACACTTAAGTTAGTTTTACATGTTTCTGGAATATTACACTAATGCAGAAAAACTCCGTAGGTATATAACAATAACAAAAAAAAGTACTGCAAGCAGTGAGTTGGCCTAGTTACAAGAAGGAATCAGCAAGGGAAAATAGGACTTTACTGAGTGGATAGTGAGTATTTGGGTGTTTTTGGCACTTTGTAATATGCAAGAGCGAGTGACAGAACTGAGTTGTGAAATATTACTCGCAAATTTTGATTTATGTTAATATATAATTATCAATACATTTTGAGATCCCTGATAGGCAAATTGGGCAAAGTGTTGTCTATAAAGAAGATCCAAAATATACATATATAATATAATGTACAAGATGGTTAATTTGTGAACCAGTTTTTTCCCACCTCCTCAAGTCACTCTGGCCTATTCCAGCTGACCAGCGACAGGACAAGAGGACACAGTCTTTAGCTCTGCCAGAGGAGGTTTTAGGTTGGGCATTAAGAGGAATTCCTTTGCAGAAAGGATGGTTAGACATTGGGATGGACTGCTCAAGGAGGTGGTGGAGTCACTGTCCCTGGAGGTGTTTAAGGAAAGACTGTGCTTGACACTCAGTGCCATGATCTGCTTGACACGGTGGTGTTTGGTCACAGGTCGGACTTGATGTTCTCAGAAGTCCTTTCCAACCTCATGGGTTATGTGCGATTCATTTTAGTCTGTTTTTTGTATGTGTTAACAGAATCTGAGTCACTGTAGATAGTGCCTGAAACTTCTCATGCTCATTGCAGTGTGTAGCTGTTGTGCTTTTCTGAGGTGATGTGCATGCTGGCTGCTGCTACCAAGAAAAATCTGCAGCAGCCAAGTGTGAAAATGTTTCAACACCCATTTTTTCAGGTGTTTCATGATGGATGTCATCTTTCTGGTAGCAACAATTAATAATAATAATAATCAACTCCACTGCTGCATTGTATTTTCAGAAGTTAGAACAATTTTATGCACATATACACATAAATATTCATTGTCTTAAGAAAAAACATTGCAACATTGCAGATTTGGGTTATGTCATTTTGTTTGATTTCAGAATATGAAAAGTTCTATATAAATATGTAGGTAAAAAGGGCTCACTGATTACCTTAACATCTGAGGGGGGAAAAAAGATGTATTTCAGTTAAGATAGAGCCTGTGTTATTGCTCAGATCCTTTTAAAACATATCAGTATAGAAGAGATGCAGGACAAAAGGAGAAGTGAAGTAAAAACTTGGAGCAAGTGAAAAGCAGTGGCAAAGGAAGCAGTCACTGCATGAAGGCTGCCTGTGTAGCTGAACTGGTGAATATTCCCTGGACAAACCAATGTGAAGGTGTCTGTTTTAGTTAGATGTGTGTTTGAGTACTGTGGAGACAATCAGAGCTCATAAGCTACTACAGAAACTTTCCCATGGTGTTCTTCTTTCATGCCCAACTTTGCTGATGGTAACCTATGAGACAGTTTAGCAAAGCATACCAGTGAAAAAATAATGTAATGTGCCTTCATATTACAAATCTATTTCATTTTCAACCTTTTCCCCCCTCTTTCTCCCATTTGTTCTGTAGAAACAAAGGAAGAATGAAGTCAACAAAGGTTCGTGAGTCATCATTTTTGGTATGTCAACCCCAATGTGTTCAGGTGCTTTGGGAATGGGAAGAAGAAATCCCTGCCCTGAGCTCAGTCTATGGCAGGGCATTGACAAGTCACTCAGGGTGGTGATGGGTGTTTAAATGCCTGCTGGGAGCTCTGTGTTTCAGAAAAGATTTTTTAAAATTATATGTTGTGGGAAATGGGTCTGGGCTGTGTGCAGGCAATGGCAGTGGTAGTGGAATTTGACAGCATTGAAAGGAGAAATACAGCAGGAAATAAAAGAGAAGCTGCCAAAAGCAGAATGGGAGTGAGTGGCTTTAACAGTTGGCTGATTTCAAAGTACATGGATAGACATAAAAGTCATGAAAGTTGTTGTATCTGAATCAAATGAAGTTTTCCAACTAAAGGCTGGGAGATAAAAGCATTTATTTGGTAAAACAGTCAAAACAAAAATGGTCAACAATTACAAAAATCACCTTATATTGTTGATCTTCTAAAGAACACCTATTACTAATAAATCTGAAGGTCCAAGTAGACATTGCTCTTAAGTAATGTAAATATAGGCTTTGCTTTTGTTTAGCATATGAAGCTAGATGAAAACTTCATTTTCTTGCAGGTAAGTGGAAAGAGATCAAAAAGATTAATAATGTGAGTAGGAGAAACACCCAAAACTTAGATTATTTAGAGCTGATTGAGTATTAATGTGTTAATCTCTCTAATTCTTTTAACACTTCATTAATTCTGTTTTCCTAACAAAAATCAGTATAGATTATATAATACTTATAAAACATTAGAAATTGATTTTTTCCATGGATAGAAAAGTGCCACATCTGCATTGCAAATATTACCCCTATAGGAAAGTCATGCCAATTTAATTGAGTTGTCTGATACGTCTGACTTGTGATTGGCTGATGGGAACTCACAGAAACATAGAAAACTATTAATTTTAGAGCATGCATGTTTCCTGCTAAAAGTATAATGATAATACCAACTTTCCTAGTGTGGTGCCACCATGATTCGTTTTATATTTACCAAGGCACTGGAGGATGCAGAGATCTGCGTCTGTAAATCTCACTAAAACTGTATGAGCTGAACAGTAATTCCCATTGACTTTGGCACCTGGCTGCATTTAAACTTCTTTTAAATACTTCTGGATGTGTAGCTGCATCTTTAAAGTGTTCCTAATTTAAAAATCAAAACATACAAATCTAATTTGTATGAAAAATATAGATTTTGGAAGTTTCGGGTCTAAAGCTGTTGCGTTGATTAGTGCTGCTGAATAGGGGCATCTTTTCTTCAGCTATGCTCTGAAATGTATTTATTTCACCAGTTTTGAGACGTACTCCTTCTTTCCATGAAGTCATAAGCTGTGCATGCAGTACTACAAATGTAATAACGTACATAACCATCATACCCTGTACTCCTTCTTTCCGTGAAGTCATAAGCTGTGGTTTTTTTGGGAAGAAAAGGAAAAACCTACATTCATGCAGTACTACAAATGTAATAACGTACATAACCATCATACCCAGTGTTACTGTTTCCAGTCTCCATCCATAGTTTTGCAGCCCTGGTGTATTACAGAATGAGAAAAATGCCCTCTACATTAAAGAATTTCATGTGGTTGTACATGTGAAACAAGCAGCGTGAAGCAAAAGTAAGACAAAAGCAGTGAGGAGATGGCACATGCTTTCCCTTACTCCCTCAGAACAGTGATAAAGTGTTGAGAAAATTAGCAGCCCTTTTATCTCCCAGATAATGTGCTGTGTTCTATGTGGCCATGAGTTTTCTGCATGTGTCAGTCTGGCTTGATGAGAGTGGCAACTCCTTTGTGGAAGAGCACAGCTGAGTGTCTTTGAAGGAGATGAATGCAATTAAACTTGATGGGTCTAATCTAGTGTCAACTAGCACAGGGAGGAAAGATTAAAGAATAGAGCTGGGGATATTATAGCAACTAATCCAAGGTGATTTATCTTCTGCTGCAGTCTAAACTAGTAGTTTTTCCTTATTCCTCAAGGATTTCTCTCTGTGTTGCATGGTAAATGCTTATTTTACTAGATGTTCACATATTTGTAAAGTTCTTCAGGGTTTTTTTTTCCTATATGGAATGGGTAGGGGCTGAACTTGTAATTTATCTCAGCCTAGAAATTGATGTTGATGTAGTAAACATGAAGAGAAGATGTCTTTGTCTCCATTGCAATACCTTTTTCCAAAAGCAGTCATTATCTGGGGGTGTTTTGCATTTTGTAATTCATAACCAAATGTACCAGGATTGTAGTTTTGGTTTAGTCCTGTGTGAAAGCTGATGGAGAACAAATCTCATGTTCAATTCTCTGCCATGTGTGCTTCCATCATAGCCTAAACTTAGTTCTGTTCTGAAGAGGTTACATTTCATCGGTTTTAGTTACTATTGATTGAAAAAAGGAAAAAAGTTCTGTCTAATGAAACTCTACCAAGACTTCAGGTCTGAATTTTCATCTTGAAAGACTTAAGTAACAAAGGCCAAGAAATCCACCACATTCCTGCTCTACTGCAGAAGAGCAGAACATCACAAAAAGGAGAAAGCCTACTATAGAATCTAAAGGGCACAGCTAAAAGAACAAGTGGTGTGAAAGAGACTGTAATGGAAAGACAGAGGCAGTGCTTGCCATGGAATCAGGACTTGAAAAAGAATGAAAGGTAGTCGTTATGGTGATGGCTGGGGATGAGAAAGCATCAGTCAGGAAGCTGAAGTAATGTCCAAGTGATGGAGTTCAAAAGGACCTCTAACCTTGAAAGGTTAGAAGTAAAAAAGCGAATGGCAAGACAAAAAGTGACTTGGAGGAGCAGATACAAGTGTCTGAGTAGGCATGGGCTCTTCAGCCTGGTAGAGAGACTGTGGATGGGAGATATGATAGAAATCTGAAAAATCATGAGTGGCACAGAGAAGATGGATAGCCATTGCTTTTTTTCAGCATATCTTCTGAACGAGAAATGAGGGCATGTGCTGTAGAACTGAAGTCTAATAACCAAAGTGATTCTTTGCATAAGAGACCCCTGAGGAATCCCTTTGCATTAAAGTTTATACAGGTTGAAACAGTGACTGGATAAGTTTGTAGAAAAAGGGCCTTTTGGATGTTGCTAAATATATAGAAACTGCTGGAAATAGCCAGAGCTGCAAACAGTGGGAGGGGATTGTTGAGGTTGTTGATCTTCCTTTAGTGCTGGTGTTGGTGGCTGAACTTGGAGATGAAGGTGGTGACTCGTAGAAAAGTGGCTCTTTAATGTATTTTTCAGTAAGTGTGTTACTCTGGGAATAATATTCTGCAACATTTGGAGTAATGCCCTGGAGCAGCTTAATCAAACAAAAAAGGACTGAAGCAAAAATCTTCCAAAAATGGGATGTCTAAAGGTTTTGTGTTCATTCTGTCTTCACAGAAATCTCATGATCACGTTCTTTTGGATATTCCCGTCACTAGAGAGCAGATGAATCACTATCGAGCTGCAGCTGAAACTGCTCAAAGTGAACTTGCAGCACTTTCAGTGAAGTATGACTGTGCCCAATCAGAGGTACATCTAGAAATAATTTCAAATCTTTCTCCAAACCTGAAGATATTTTGCAGTCTCCTTATGTAGAGAATAGAAAGCTTGCAGAAAGTCCAAAACTTGCCTTTCCTACAGAAGTTTTGGGTTTTTGCTTTTAGAATGTCTGTGTGATTTATACTTTGTTTCCTTCTGTGAACTGATCATAAGTTTGTATTTGGAAGATTTGAAACAGTGTAGCTTTTTATTGTAATCTATGTGCAATATGTTAAACCTGAAAATTAATAAAATTATGGTTGTATAAATGTTCAGATAGCCCCCTTCCTGCTGGAGAATTAAGATCTATCTGCTCGTCTTTACTCATGTGTCCCTTTTATTCAAGTTATAGCTCCCCAAACGTGCTCTGCTTTTGTCACCAGTGAAATTGTGTTTGTGCTAATGAGCTTGATTGTAGCTAGAGAGACTGAAGAACATGTACACACACTTTTTAATTTGATCAGTTGATCCTGAAGTTACTGCAGGGTTCCCCTACTTTTAACATTTATCCAGAACTGGTGCCTTAAATTTAAATTTTAAGAAGCCATACAGAATATAATGTTCTCATACAAAGAATTTATTACTGGAAATGTTGAATGGCTTTATTGCCAGAACTTCTGACTGATTTATAGATTTTTCAAGACAGTGCTTGCAAAAGCATAGTCAAAAAAGCAGCTGTTCATGCTCTTGTTAATAAAGACCTTCATGACCCAGCTGAGGTCAGAGCCTTGTTCTGCTGAGTGCTCTGCTTTCATCACCAGTGAAATTGTGTTTGTGCTAATGAGCTTGATTGTAGCTAGAGAGACTGAAGAACATGTACACACACTTTTTAATTTGATCAGTTGATCCTGAAGTTACTGCAGGGTTCCCCTACATTTACCATTTATCCAGAACTGGATTAATTTAAATTTTAAGAAGCCATACAGAATATAATGTTCTCATACAAAGAATTTATTACTGGAAATGTTGAATGGCTTTATTGCCAGAACTTCTGACTGATTTATAGATTTTTCAAGACAGTGCTTGCAAAAGCATAGTCAAAAAAGCAGCTGTTCATGCTCTTGTTAATAAAGACCTTCATGACCCAGCTGAGGTCAGAGCCTTGTTCTGCTGAGTGCTCTGTAAAACTCATGATATGGGATTATTCTTGCTTTTTCTGCTATTGGAACTGACCACAAAGACAATGGACAGATGAAAAAATATCACATGGGGAGTTGAACCACAGAGAAATTTTAAGGTTATGAACACTCTAAGATACCATAGCTTGGTCCAGCTGCCAAGCAAAGCAGTGCTATTGTTCCTTCAGCTGCTCATTTCCTTCCCCACACTGCCCCACCCCTTGTGCCTGCACAGATGTATGTGTAGTTTTTACAGTGCGCTGTTGTGTCCATGCAATTGAAAAATAATTCCTTTCCTTCTGAGTTGCTTTTTAGCCAGATCAGTTTCCCAATCTTGTTTTACCTTGTAGCCATACAAGTGCTTTTCCTAGCACTGAGAGGAGGGTGGAGTATGGAAATGAAGCCCATGGACCTGGGAAAAAGCCAAGCTGCTTTTCTCAAACTCAGTGCTGCTCCAGAGTATCTGATAAAGCTGCACTTGCACGTGAAACACAAGCTTATTGAAGGCTGTGCTGCTGCTACAAGGGTGATCCTCCTACCTGATTCCTCAGCGTTAGCCTTTGCTCTGTGATTCTCTTTCTCCTCTGCAAGAGGAGTGAACTGTTTTCTATGGGTTGTTATTGAAGTTGTTTGTAGAGGAGTCAGACAAACACAGGGCGGGTGTGAGGGAGAGGACAGGCGTGCGTGGCTGGAAAGAGGAGAAGCAGGACCTCCCTTTTCCAAGGCAGTTGCTATTCTGTTGCCTCACCAGCCTCTCAAATTTCTCTGAGTATCTTGGGTCACACTGAAAGACTCCAGCAGAGAAGTGAATTTCCCATTGTTCTGGATTTCAGCTTAATGTCCTAAATTTTTTTTCCCCTTAAAAAGTTTGCCACAGTTTGGAAGTTTGGTCATTCACCATAAAGAACAGTTAACTTGGCTAAATTATTTGTCTGGTAATTTTATGTGATAGGACAGAAGTCCTTCAGATTGCATCTTGGTGCTGTTAGTTGGAATTGTCAGGAAAACTGAAATATGCCTTAACACTTCTTGTGACAAAAAGTCCACTTTAAATTACTTGTTCCTAATAAGAAAAAAAATCATGTGGAAATTTTGCTCACCTGGTGAGTCTCCCTCATGTGAAGTTTCCTAGAGAAACTTCTAACAGGAATAGTTCAATGGAAAATGGTATTTTTAACAAAAAGATAGAGGAAAATCTACTATACTCCATGAGCTCTTGGAAAGCTCTAACATCATCCTTGTAAGAGGTCTTTAACATTTAAAGGTGATTTTCCTCCTCCTACCCTTCCTTTAAAGGCTCTGTTGCTGTTTCTGTGTAAATACAACTTTAATTGGATTATCATACTCAAAAATAACTATTTGCATAAGATGAGAAGAGGGTGCCTACCACACAATGCTCCAAAACTTTACCTGCTTCTGAATATGCCTCAAGCCATCAAGTCTCCACATTCATACAGCAGGATACTTTGCTGTTACAACTCCCTGCAGCTCTAGATTATCTGTGGAATTGAGCACCAGATTTGGAAGCACCCAGGCAGCAGGCAAAAAAGAGGGAATAGCGGTGTTGATAACTTTGCTGTACTGCAGATACATAGGAGACATGAGTTGAGGTTGTGCAGCAGAACTTAAGTTAGACTTTTCCTAAATTCTGAATTAGTAAATAAACTTATCTTCCTGTAAGATGTTGTCTTGAAAAGTTGTATTGTGTTACCAACAGTAGCTTTTGTTTTTGCAAACCTCTTCAATTTCTTTTTCCTAGTCATATGAAAGTAAATTCGTGTTCCTCTACTCAGTCCTGTAGTGATAGAAATGTGTTTCTTTTCACATTACTAAGTTTGTAATACAGTCATGTTATTTCAGGCTGGGAAAACCATTCTTCATTAATTGTCTCCTTTTCTATCTATAGCTTCTTAAACTCAGGTCGAGCATGATCTCTAAAGAAGCTTCTTTTCAAGAGCTGAAGGCTGAAGCTGAAAGCTATAAGGAAAACGAGGCTAGACTGACGTCCCGCCTCCTGTCTTTGCAAACACGAATCCAGGAGATGGAGGAAGAGCTGTGCGTGCTCGCCGCTTCTAAAACCCAGGCTGAGCTGGCAGCGCAGGTGGCATGCAAGGAAAATTTGGAGCTGAAGGAGGAGCTTCATGAGAAAAGTGCAGAACTTAAGTAAGAGTCATGTGAGATAAGAAACTGCTTTTTTTGGGTGGGATGAGACAATGGTACATTTGTCAATATAGAGAAGTAAGTAGGTGGATAGACTTTATTGCAGCTCTGAATTCTGTTACAGTGCCTGAGTGTGTGGAAGGTGTTGAAATTTGAATTTAGTTTTGAGTTGGTAGTCAATACTTAGAGGTTTGAAGGTTTTGTACTTTGAAGGTGAAATGCATTGAACTTATAAAATATAGTATCCTTTAACTGTACTGTTCTTAGCATAGTGTATCAGAGCACTGATATGTCAGTTCTACATAATTGCTCATGTTTCGTGTCTGTAGGATGGAGACTCGTAGCAAAATTGATTGGTATGAAAAGATTCCGAGCTCTTAAATTCCAAAATCAGTCAGTCCCATTAGTAGACACCTGGAATTTTAAAACAGATTTTTCTGCCCATTATCAGACTAATATCTGTGACTCTATCAATACTGTCTAGAGAAGGAGTGAATGTTTACCAGAGCAAGGTGAGTGTTTACCAGACACCTGTCTTTCCCAAATGAGTGTTTGGCACATCTCTGCCAGGTTTTATGCATTAAAAGTGATTAATTAAGTAATTTTAAAACTTAGAGAAAACCATTACAGTGCACTTGTTTATTAGCAGCTGATTTGCCAAAAGCCCTGCCTGGAGAGTGCAGTTTTACATAATGGCTGTTAAGATTCTTTAGAATGCTGTTTCTGGTAGGGGAAAAAAAAAAAGAAGAAGAAGAAAAGGGAAGAAAAACCTCCTATCCCATTTTCTTGCCTAACTCACATGGGAGAAAACTTCTGGAATACTGTGTGTCATACTTGCCTGCAATTATAGTGATACAATCAATTTTATGGGAATAAATCTCTGCTGTCACTCCCAGAGCAGTCCTGGCTGCTCTCTTTGGCATACAATACTTGTGTAATCAGTTCTGTTTGTGCTGATGTGTGGTGGTCAGGACCAGGGGATTGCTCCAAGAGAGAAGTGAGCAAAAAAAAAAGCTTGATTTCCACCTCTACCAATCCCAGCTCTGGTTCACTGTGCACCTGGAGTGTGCCACTGGGTTTCTGGCAAAAGGGAGGAGATACAGGGATAGTGGCTCTGCTAATTTGGAAGGAACAAACATGTCGGGTTGCTCATGAACATGCAGTGTTTGCTTCCAAAGCTTTTTGTTGTCCTCAGCTAATGTTTACATGTGTCATTTCACACTAACCAATGTGTAAACTCAGTGAACTTCAGTCACTTATTCTGGCCACCCTGGTAGTGCCTGGCACATGACTGGTCCTAATTAGGTGTTCAAAAAAGATTTTCACTTAAAACCACTAATGAGAGGGAAGAGCAAGCCAGCATGCATGAAGCGCACATTTGCATTCTATATCTTGCAGATACAGTAAGAAACGTTTGGTGAATTCTCTGATTGGCTCCCAGGATGTGCACCTCTCCTATCGAAAATGGTGCTTTTCTACTCAACATGTCGATTGCCATGGTATTTTTAGAGTGTGAACTGTCAAAAGCTTTTTTCTTCTTCTTTTTCCTTCCCTTCTCTTTGCTCATTAGTTCTGAAGAGCTAGCAAAACTGTGAAAAAGCTGTGTTCTACTTTTTTGTACCTGATTGCCTATTTTCTATGTGCTCACACCTCTATGGCCCTACTGCAAGTAATTAGATTATTCGTAAAGTTATCAAATGAGTGCTTTGTACTTCAGATTTTTTATTTTTAGCAGCAGGCATGGTTTTGTTAGTGGATACCTCAGGTTTTTAGAGCCATAGAACAGTTGTGGGTGGTCAATCTTATATAATATTCTGACATATAGGCATGCTTTTATGGCATGTCTGAGCTTAATACCTTTTCACCTCTGATATATCCCTCCTCACAACAACAGTGCAGCAATCATCTCATGGTTTAGTTTTGCTGGGGCTGCGGAGGAAAGGAAGGTGCCCAGAGGTGAGGAAGCTGTGAGGGTTCTTGTGCTCTGAGGGACAGTGTCTGCTGCAGAAGGCAGAGCCCTTTTGGCTCACGGTGTGTGCTGTGCAGCACTGTGTGGAACTGCCCTCACTGTGTCCAGAGCAGCAATAGATGTTTTCCATTCCTCTCTGTTATTCTGTCACTCTCTTTCACTTTGCAGCATTTTCAGTAGCTGTGCTGCTCTCCCTCCTAAGGTTATGTGTTAAATCTTTTCATGGACTGTTTTGCTTACTGATTTATAATCATTCAACATACTGTGTTTGCATCTCCCATTGGAGTCTCTTTGGTTATGGAATGATGCTCTGTTTGATTAACAGCTGGGAGAGGAAGAAATCAGACATAGAAAAGAATGAGTCCAGCAATGACTGCTGGACACACCTTAAAAACTGAGAATAGGGTTATGCTCTGATAAGCAAATGAGTTTCAATAAAATATTTGCTCTAGACACTCATTTGGTTACATCTCAGGTCTTGATTTATTCTAGAGTGAAGAACTTGCTTTAGAAAGAACCTTATTTTTCAAATGAAAGCTTGTCTTGCAAATTTACCACTACCAACCTACCAGGTCTTGCACTCTTCCACTACGGACCTCACTCGTGGGTGTAACTGAGAGGTGCTGGAGTTGGCATTTGGATTACACTGGTGGTTGTTTTGAGCTCTGGTTGGTTGGCTGGTTTTGCTAACCTGTTTGTTTGTAGTTTTTCATAAGTGATGTGTGTTTCAGCACCATGAGCAAGATCTTTTTCTGTGTTTCCTACCAAATCAGACTGTGGTGGTTCTTGTTTGCTGGACCCATCTTTGTTCCTGGCAAGGGGAAGAAAATAACCACATTTGTATTAAACTCACTGTTAATTTATTTGGTTGGTTGTTCTTGTAGAGTCTTTACAAACTGACATCTGCTCTTAAGGCTGAGCAGGTTTAATGTGGGATATGCATCTGCGTGATAAGCACCTGTTGAGTGAAATTGAAGACAAAATTGTGATGAAATTCCTGGCAAAAAGCTCCCTTTTCTTAATATCTTTGTGGTAGCCCCTAGATGCTGTCTTTTTAAATGCATCCCTTTCATGAGTAGTGTTTCAGAGCACTGCACAGCAAAGTAGTGTCTCCCATCTCTGCTTCTGCTGGTGGACTTCCCTTCATGGGTACTCTGGATGCCTTACACTTCCATTGGTCCAGAAAGGCTTCTCTTTACTTGAAGTTTGTTGATCATCTCTGTCAGCTTCTTTACAGAGAGAGAATGTGAAGTGCTTTTCTCATGTTTTTGCTAAGAGTTGATCACCTTCTCCCCCCACTTACTTTTTCTAAGGTTTGCTTGCATTTTCTCCTTGTAGTATCTTGAGGGCACTATTTATTCATGACACTTAGTTTTTGTGTTTTATTAGAATTTATGCTGAGAATGAGATTGGGATCACAGAAAGTTTTTTTGTGTTAATCAAAAGCAATGATGAAGAAATGTTTACACATAAGGCAACAGCAAAAGTTATATGCATTACATAACAGATATAGAGAATTAAATGTAACTTTTAAAATTCATTTGATGGTATGCAGAAACTAGCAATGGTCTTGCAGCAATGCATTTTGCCTAGAGTTCTTTCTCAGGGAGCATTCATCCTGATGTGTATATTTTTCTCTGTCTGATTAGTAAATATTTGAATGAGTATGAAGAAAACATGACTCAAGCTTCTAAAATCAGCAAAAACTATGAAGAGCTCCTTACACATCTTTCTGGATTCTTGGACATAGACATCAGAGAAAAAGAGAAACCACAAGAACATTTAACATCAAAGGTGATTGTGTAGGCAAATGTTTCTCTACAGTGATTTAACAGAAAAATATTTAGTTGTCACAGAAGTAAAGCAAATAATAGAGATCTTTGTATTTAATTATGGTTTGCAGACAGTGCTATCATTTAAAGACAGATTTTTTTTCCTACTGGGCTAATTTTCAAAGGTGCTGAAGACTAATATGCCTCAGTGAACTCAGTCTGATCTTATCTGCATAAATAATTTATCAGCCTGCAGTTCCCATATACAGTCCTGATTAGAGACTTGGTTAAAAGCTTTCCTTAAAACATTAATGTGGGGGTCAACAGGTGATGTGTAAACTGTAGCACTAGATCTTATCTCTTATTTTGAGCTGACATACCATTAAATACAAACATCTGAAATGGCATGCCCTAAAACAACCTTTTCTGTGTCCTGTAATGAAATGCTGTAAATAACTTTGTGGTGTTTCTGAAACTTAAAAATTTATAATTTCTCTTCAGAATACTTCTGAAGTTCCAAAACCTAAGTTTCCATTTAGGAAAAGAAAGTTGTTTGTATATTCTTTTAACAACTATCAATGCTGCTGAAAGTAATTTTATTCTAATTTTATTAATTTGACTCATCTTCTGTCCACTCTTTGATCTCTATTTTTCTTCACTTTGGAGCACAATAGATATTTGGGGAAATTCTATTTCATTATGTTCATGTCATTGTAAGATTACAGTCTTAATAAATCAAGATTATCTAGGTATGTATCACAGTGAGTGTACGCCCTCATAATATTACATAATATTGCAAGCACATTGTAATTTTAATCGATGCTCTAAAAAAAGTTGTCATGCAAGATGCACTCTTGCATGCTTTAATAATTAATAAGTTAATACCTAGAGCTTTAAAAAACATATTTTCATGTGTTTTAACAAAGTAGTAATAAATCTAGTTGGGAAATCTAATTTGTGCTGAAAGCTTTGCCTTAGGAAACCATAGCAACTAGTTTTTCTGGGGTCTTGGCACATCTATTTAGTTTCTTTTCCACATTATGGTTTTATTTAAGACAGAATTGATCTGTTTTAGTCCTAACAAATGTCTTGCCAGCAGGAATCAGGGTACATTTTTTGCTCACTCTTTGAAGTGCCCACATTCATCTATTGCACTGATTGGAAATAGCATAGTGTACCAAAACAACCCTAGAATCCTCCTGGAAAGGACTCCTTTTTCCAAGGTGTTGGCTGCTCATAACGGCAGCACACCAGGTATTTGGCCCTGTCCTTGAATGTGCTTATAAACATAAATATCTGTTTATAGCTCAAACCTCTGGTGCTTACACAGATTTGAGCATGAATTGCAGCTTTCTTGTTCCAAATGAAAGGCTCACATCTTAAAAAGCCAGGCTGGAATGGTTTGCTTTTCACATGAAGGAGCTGCATGGTCTGCCTTCTAACCTGCCTCATGTCAAGCACAGATATGCAGCAGCAGAAGCTCTCCACCTGTTCAATACATCATAAAGCCTGTGTGGGAGCAGATCTGAATCACATTTAGCTAAGGTGGGGATTTATAGTGAGACTATAATTCTATGATTTTAACTCTCTTTCTACTCTTTTTCTAAAGAAGCAGTGGAGTGCAATTATAAGTCTGACCTAGGGGTCACCAGAAACATTGAGTTTTTATTGGCTTGATTAGGAGAAGGTATAACTGGGATGAATATTTTTAATTTTTAAGAGCTTTCAAGAAGCTACTAATATTTGATTTATTTCTCAAGGTCTCTAACATATGTAAAGAAAATGTGACATTAAAAGACCAGGTTGTTGCTCTTCAAGAAGCTGTGAATGGCCATGAGATGGACTCTAAAGCTAACAGAGAAACTATCATGAGACTAGTTTCAGAAGTGGCCAAGGAGCAGAAAAAGGCAGCAGGATACTACCAAGACATGGAAAAACTTAGTAAGGTACATAATTGCATGGTGTGTATGCTTATCTGGTTTTCAAATGTTTTCTTGAAATTTCAAATTAATTTTCAATAGGAATTGCATGAGAAAACATTATGTTGGTTAGGGTCTTTCCTAAAAATGACATTTTTCTAAGGTTATTTTCAACTTTTTGAAAGTAAGATATGAAGATTAAACAATAACATTTTGTAAAATGCATCTGAGGTAGAGTTGATGGCTTTCAATGCTGTTTGCAAATGTCTGTTTTTGCTTTCTTTGTAGGGTTGTAACCTTTGTGCTTGCACAAACATGTAAATAAATGAATGTGTATATTGTTAATATCTGAGGCACAAGTATGAAGTGGTGAAAAAATGCTTTTTAAAACAATATTTATTTGACACTGCCAGTTTTATGAGAATTTTTAGACTCAGTTTTACAAAAATTCTAATGAAAAATTGAAAGGAATTGATTGGACACTATTCTTTCTCTTAAAGCACTGGCAGGTTAAGTGTTTTGGCTTCCATACACACTAGATTATCTTTTCACTGCCTTATAAATCTGTATTTCATAACCATTGACTCATAGCCCAAAAGTTGTAGCAATAGGATGGCTCTTGCAGGAAAGCAAGAAGTTTCCCTGTTGGGAAGCCTTAGAGGAAATCTGTGCAGCAGGAAGCATGGTCAGATGAGAAATGTAAGTTAAGTTGTAAGTCAAGCATTCCAAATCCACTTAGCTATGATTTGTGAAGGAAAAGGATGTGATTTAAGGATTGAATTGCTCCAGGAGAACTCGCCATTAAGAGTTCATCTATTTCAAAAGATGGATGAACAAAGTGCATTTCTGTAGCAATTTTCCATATTGCTTTGCCCTTTGGGTGGTGTCTGTGGAAAGGAAGCAGTTTAGTGAAGCCAGTATGAAGTTCTTCTGCAGGTGAAACAGTGCAGTTAAAGCTGATGGCCAGAACGTGAGAAAATAAGAGAAGAAACTTAGACTGCCAAATACGTAGCTGAGTTGTGTGTGATTGAGTTTGTAGGAATTTTTAACATAAAGACAATCTGGTACAAGTGAGTTTTCCGAAGTAATACAGCATTTTCCCCACCCCTGACATTCCTCTTTTCCTGAAGAAGAGACACCCACCATACACTTTGAAGGATATAGTGTTCTGATTTGGTTGTAAGCAAAATACTTAGGAGATGAGAAATAGCTGGCAGCCTGCTCTGGAAAAGAAAGAATTTGTGGGGAAGATAAATGTAAGTACCACAAGGGTAATAAATTTTTTTTTACTGCCGAAAATAGTTCTTACCAAGCTGTGTACAATTTTCTAAGACTCAATAGAACTGGGAGAGAGCCTGCATCAAAAATTTAAACAGGTCCTTTTTGAGAACATTTTGTTTTCATGCTTCACTTCAAACACAGGTGTGTGAGGAAGAACAGTGTAGTTTTCTCAGTAAGCCAGAATTAGGAGATGTTTTAAACCAAGATCAGGGCTCCATTTGTGGCTTGTTTTTCAAGTTTGCTCCAACTGCCAAAACATTTACCAAGTTGAGCTATTTTCTGAAAAATATTTTCCTATCGTTATTTTACATGTGCCAAATACATAATTTATTTAACCAATTTTGCAGAAATATCTGTTATTAGTATTGCCTTTCAAAAGCATTGCCTTTGAAAAGCCCCATCTGCACAGAGGCTGCAGATTCCTCCAGTGCAATTTCAGTTTAGCAACTCACATTTGCAGCCGCTGAGTAAATCTGTTGAGAAGGTTTTGTGTTCACAAAAGCATACAAAGAAGTTCAGTGTTGAAAAAGAAAGCAAAAGCAAAAAGTGCTTTAAGTCCTCACGTATTTAGTGTGGGATCCTCTGTTGCCTTGGTGGGTGTCTGGCTTGGTTACAGGAGGGGCACCAGTGGCACAAGTCAGTCTGACTTCACCATGTACCTCATGCTGCACAGTTTAAGCACATGGAAGGAGCTGCATGTGTTGTGACATGTTCCCCTGTCAAGGTGAGAAGCAGGAATCCATACTGCTCCTGTGCCAGAGGACTCATACTTGGCTGTGTGTTTCTGGGCTGTTTCCTGGACTTAATTAATGGAACTGCCTGTAGCTGAATTCACCCAGCAAAGGCTGAGTACAAGTGACTCTGCCTGCGTGTGCCAGCAGCTCTCAGGGCCAAACATTTTGGCCATCTTCAGTACTACAGATGGAGATGGCAGCCCATTTCCCCCAGTTTTCTCTTAAAATTCTCCCTAAGTGTATAGAGACCATCACACTGTTCTGTCAAGATTTGGCAACCACACTGTTCTCTGCCACCCTTCTGAATAATTGCCTGTTTTAGTTGCCAGGTAGTTCTCCACTCCCATTCCTTAGGAATTTTATGAATTCCTTCTCTTGATCAGGTTCTTTTTTTTTTTAATGTCCTAGGAGGCAGTATTCAAAAATTCTTACTAAATAAAATGAAAGCCAGTTAATTACATTTTAAGGTTAATATATGTAAAATATTCTTTGGCTTGTTTAATAATTGAATATTTGTTGCAGTTAGCTGGACTCTATTTGAGGAATATTAACAAGTGAAAAATCATTTTACCTGTTCCCCTCTCAGTCTCACTGCATGACAATATCAAGCAGCAAAGAATAAAAGTCAGTAATTCCTGAAACTAATAAAAGTAAAAAAAAGCAATTCAAGAAGCTGGTTTTTTTCCCCCCTAATCTGTTCTTTTTATTTATTTCTGAATATATTATTCTATTTATTTCTGGATTTATCATGTTTCTGATAGAATATTGCAAGATTTTGCTTTTAGAAATCTGTAAATATTGTGCATACCTTTATTATGGCTGCATTGGATATCAAATTTGCATTTGATGAAAAACAACTTTAAAATCCTGCCCAGATTTCTAGACTGAGAATCAGAATACCTGAACTTTCTTTCCCTATTTCCAGAGAGTGATTACTGATTATGATAATCATACTTAGAGAATTATAACATTCTTTGAGAGTGTCTATAGGTCCTCTAAAATGTCTTATTTACCCTAAGAAAGTTTCTTTTTAATATTTAATAAATTCCTCTATGGTATTTATCTAAGATATAGAAGAGGATGTATATATTCTTCCATATTAATTTAAATACAGCATTGCCACAGATGAACCACAAGAACTAGTTAACTGTTTTGTTCTGTTTCACATCTTTGCTGATGGTTCAACCTGGAAATATTTGTGATTTCCCTCTGAAGTGTTATTTTAAACATTTGTTTTGCAAAGATGTATACTGTACAAATCTTTAAAGAACATACTTGAAATGTAATCAAGCAATTTTAATTAATACAAATACCTCTGCATTTACTACTGATGCAAAATTAACCAAGAAAATACTCTTCAGTATTCAATATTGGCTTATATTGTTATGTTAATGAACAAAATAGATCTAAGTGGTTTCTAATCAATATAAACATATTAAAATAAATCAATTTTATGAAAAGAGTTCATTAAAATATGAAAACCTTATTTAAGAAATTTCACTGAACTTGAGAAACATGGCTACATTTTGAATATACCCAAATACTTAGATTGTAGGAGAGACAGCCAAATGATTTTAGGTTTTTCTTGTCCCCACAGATAAAAACAAGAATGAGTTTCTCAGAACCTGGATTTTTTTTTTTGTTTTGTTTATAAGATGTTAACAAAATACATATTAGAGACAGGTTTCAGCAGGCATCACAGATATTTCCAGATTGAATCATTTGAGAAGACAGGAGATAAGAGCAAAGTAGTTTACAATCCTTATGGTATAACAGTAGTAACTGGAGGTGCAGCCAGTGTAAGAATTGATCTGGATAATACCTGCATTCTTTTAATACCTTATTATTACTTTTAATGTAATGTGGGCTCTTTTTTGTATATGTAGTTGAATTTAGTCTATTGAGAGCATGCTGCTGATTGGGGTGTCAGTATTAGTAGAATCATGGATTGGAAAAGACCTGTAAGTTCATGGAGTCCAACTGTTAACCCAGCACTGCCAAACCCACCACTAAACCATGTCCCTAAGTATCCTGTCTGCATGTCTTTCAGATGCCTCCAGGGGTGGTGATTCCACCAATCTCTGGGTAGCCTGTTCAGTGCTTCATAGCCCTTTTGATGAAGAATATTTTCCTAATATCCATTCTAAACCTCCCCTGCCATAATTCAAGGCCATTTCCTATGTTTTTTAAATGGGAGAAGAAATCGACCCCCACCTGTCTCCAGCCTCCTTTCAGGCAGTTGTAGGGAGTGATAAGGTCTCCCTTGATCCTCCTCCAGTTTAAACAGCCCCAGCTCCTCCAGATCCTCCTCATCACACTTGTGCTCCAGACCCTTCACCAGCTCCATTGCCCTTCTCTGGCAACCAGAGCACCTCAATATCCTTCCTGTAGTGAGGGGCCCAAAACAAACCACAGGACTCAAGGTGTGGCCTCACCAGTCCTGAGTACAGGGGAACAATCCCTGCCCTGCTCCTGCTGGCCACACCATTGCTGATCCAGGCTGGGATGCCATCGGCCTTCTTGGGCACAGCTGGCTCATGTTCAGCTGCTGCTGACCAGCACCCCCAGGTCCTTTTCTGCCAGGCAGTTTCCCAGCCACACTTTGGTGGCTTGTGCTTCTTTATTTTAGACCTTGATATTTTTAATAAACGATGTTTGTTTTCAGATGTTCACAATTTAACAAGATGGTGATTAGGTGAGCTCCCTGGTACTGGCAAGCCATTTTAGCACTGCCTTTCTGAAAGGAAAAATACACACTGCTGAAAACTGTAATTGAAATAAATGACTCTTTATTCTTTGCTGTAATTACTATAATGTAGTTCTGAGCACAGGTGGGAATTTTCTATTAATAGGACTTGTCTAGAATAAAAAAGAGAAATTGGCAAGGAATCAGGCCAACATTTGTTTCTAAAACAATTCTAAAATTACTTCAGAAATGTGTAACAACAAATAATTTCCTAAATGACAGGGGTTGTTTTTATTTATGTTTTTGCATGTTTGCCTTTTCACTGCTGTTAAAAATTTTAGTATTTTTAGTACCATATTTTTATATTTTATTTTCTGAAAGTGCCTTGCAAACTCCTTTGTTTTGGCCACCCTCCCTGCAGATCTACAGAAATGCTCCCAGATTTAACTGCTTGATTGGCAGGCATTCCATTAATACAAATGACATGCTGTGCTCCACTGCAAGCACACACAGACCCTGAGAGACCCTTGAGTAATCACCATATTCATAACTGCTCTAGGAACAGTTCTCTACCTCCAGTGTGCACAGTCTTAGCTCATATCAGTCCACTTACTTACCACTGAGACCTCCGGAAGAATACAATCCCTCTCTGTAAATATTCTGTCCTCTGTAGTAATTTTGTATCATGTGTGGAATAATATTCTTTCCCATTTGTTCTTCCCAAACAGAAAATGCCCTGCGAAATGAAGACCTAGTCTTTGCTGTACTTTTAGTTGGTCTTGCTGCACATATTTTTCTTGTATGTGTAAACACTCTTAATATTGGTATTGTGGGGAAAGGAGAGACACAAATAGCCCTTTATGTTTAGAGGGCTATTTTTCTTTATTTTTTCTGTCATTATTTGTTTTGGTGTCATGGGTCAGGATGCCCAATTCTCTCTGTCTGCTCTGACCTGTTAGGTCAATATTTATATACAGCTGATACAGATACATACGTCTTGGCTATGTTTTATTCTTTCCCCACCAAGCCTTGATTTGCCTGGTCCCACCCTTCTCATTTCTGTGAATAAATAATCTCAGGAATTTTTGTTGCATAAACTTTTGTCAGATAAACTGATCTCAGAGATCACCTCTTTTCACCATATTCAGTGAGTTTGTGTCTGTGGTTTTGGTCAGCTTTGAATTTTCAGGCAGTTGATCATCACTGCAGGTCCCTTCCAACTGAGATATTCTATCCTACCCTTTCCCCTCTCGGCTGTAGTACTTTGGCTTTATTTGTGATCTTTTTCACTGCTTTTCACTGTGATGCATCTTTTTCAGACTATATTGTCTAGATGGAAAAGTAAGATTTCAATAGTTTTACAATAAAAAAAATTGATTTCATTCATCTGAAAATTTTATTTATGTATTCCTCTTTGCAAACCAATGTAAGAGGTTAGGCTTTAGTGTGATTACAGCAGACTTAAGGTCTTCATCAATTTCAGTGGCAGTTCACCTGTGAGACCCTGATGCCAAGCAAATATGAGGAATATGGGTCCTAGTTTCTCTGTCTGCAGTACCTGCTCCTGAGTTATTCCTTAATTTGTGTGTGGAGAGAGTTTATAACTGATTTTAAAAACCTTGTTTAATTTTTCATGCACTTTAGGATCTTGACAGTGCTATAATAAAGAGGCAGAGTTTAGAGATGGAGATCAGAAACCTCCAAGAGAGCCTGGCTGTTAACCAGAGAGCTTTGGACACCTCAAAGCAGGAGCTGCACAATCTGAAGAAATCTTCCAGTGAGTTAGATGCAAGCTTGAAGAGTAGCAGAGAAGAGGCCAGGACTGCTCAGAGATCTTTAGAGGCTTTTAAAGAAGAAATTGCTACCCTGCTCAGCTGTGGATCTGCAATAGTTAAACCTTCTGAGAAGGCCATATTGGAGAGGATCCAAGAAATAAATTGCAAAGAGGAGAATAAAGAAATAGTAAGTCAGCAACTACTGCACTTGCCCAATGTATGTATTTATTCTCTTTGGGTTCTGTTTCATTTTATTCATCTGGTAGAGTGTTGGTTCCTTCTGTTTAGGTTTTGGAATTGCAGAAACCTTTAATTTGTTGTCTATTGATTTAAGGTAATAGGGGAAAAGCATCTATGTTTTGCTAAGCAGGAAGAGTTCAGAAATTAAATTAATAATAGATGATGTTAAGAAGAAAAGACTTGGAATGGTCTTTCACTTACAACATTGAAATTTGGTTTCTGTGCCAGCAGACATCAAAGGTGGCTGTTTGCTTGCCATGATTTAGTAAAACCTGTGAACAAGTATGGATTTGCTGCTACAATGGTGACTTCAAGAACTTACTTCTTCCTCAAAGCAGATATAATTGATGAGTTACCACAGGCAACTTCTTTCCCTCCAGTCCTCAAAACCTGCACCTAAAAATAAAGATGTGTTTTTCCATTTACAGCTAAACATTATTCAGCATCCAAAGGTAAAAGGAAGGCTCTGGCTTGAGGCATTTGGGCTGGTAGTTTGCAAAGGTGTGTTTGTATGTACAGACAGAGAAGGGTCAGCTCAGGAGGAAGGTGAATCAGAATGCAGCCTGACACTGCACTGAAGTTTCTCACTTGCTTGCTTACAGTTTATTAATTTTGTCAGTGAGGACTATTTATATAATTGAAAGTCACATACTAAATCCAAAGCTGCTTTCAGTGAGCCACTGAAAACCAGCTCTAATATTCTTGCCAGATTTTGAAATTCTAGCATCTCCTGCTGATGTGATAGTTTTTAATGACAGCAAATGGTTTTGTATTCTGTCCAAGGTTGGAAATAGTTCTTGAAAATATCCTGTGCATTTTGGTGAAGTATTTAAAAAAACAAACAAACAAAAACCTATGCCATTGGCCTTGTTGCCTACCTAGACACATTGTTGGCTCAGTTTCAGCCAGCTGTTCACCAGCACCCACACATCCTTTTCCACTATGCAGCTTCCCAGCCACTCTGCCCAGCCTGCAGCAATGTTGTGACCCAAGGGCAGGACCTGCACTTGGAACTGGCACTTTGTCTTGTTGAACTTCATACATTGGCATCAGCCCATTGATCCAGCCTGCCCAGATCCCTCTGCAGAGCCTTCCTACCCTCCTGCAGATCCACACTCAGACCCTGTTTTGCGTCACATGTAAAATGGTTGTAATCTGAAATTATCCAGTAGCCACATTAAAAAAAAGCAGGAGGGGGGTTTTTATTTTGCAGGCTGACTGATTAAGCTGAATGAGTCATAAGAATGAAAAGTTATAGAGGTCAGAACTGCAGGATGAAAAATGCAGCCTTGTAAGATGATGGATTAGGCACAGGTGGGTAACAAGGCTGCAGCGTTGTTTTAGGAAATGCCTACCTTGTGGGTTGTCCCTAAGCCAAGGATAATAGTTACACCAGGATGCCTCAGGATAATAAAATGACAGCTTCTGCTCTGCTTCTGTGGTACAGCCCTTCACTTTCTCATGTTTATGGATCTTTGAAGCCTCTGAAACCCCCTCTGCAGCCTGATAAAGGGGCTCTAGGTTTCCAGGCAGCAGCACATCTGGGGGGGGACCACTTACTGAAATTCCTGTTCCTACTGGGTGATGTGAAATGCAAAACAGCATAAAATATGTTTGTGGGTTCTTGCAGATTTATTATTGTTTAGTGTTGCCTACTGCATGAGCATCAGTAATTTCTCAGTGTTTTTAGGCAAGTTGGGGGCAAACTGTTTGTATTTAATTGCAGTTTGAGTTGGAAGCCTTTCAGTGCCATTAAAATGAATGACAGCTCCATGTACTCACTGTTAATTTTATTAACAGAAACCAACAAGACACTTAAAATTAAGAGGCTGCTTGGAGATGAGTGTGTGAACACTGAGTTTCAAATGCACTATGGTTAGCTATGTAACCAAATGACAGTAAGAAGAATACAGAGGGAAACAAGCAATTTGATGTATAGGACTGCCTTTCAGTATTTGGCAGTAGCATAACCAGATACTTTAAAGCATTTAATTTATACATAGTTTACAACTTAATATCCATCACACTATATGCAGGTGTTGTAAGGTTAACAGTGAAGAATTAGAAATTTTTTTCAGAATTGTTCTAGTTGCTTGTTTTGAGATTTTATCCTTTTATCCTTGGGCTCTGGCTAGATTACAGAAATTATTATTGCTAATATTTTTTAAAGCACTATCTCTTGAACACTGCTTAACAGTTACCAGTTGGGAAACACTCCTCTGAGGCTTAATTATCCCTATCTACATTCTCCCCTACATGCTGCATGTATTTTCTAAGTAACTTATATGCTTTTTCTAGTCAACTCCTCCTTTGGCTTATATCAAGGAATGATAGCTGACTGCCCAGGTATTGCTGCTGTGTCCACATCTTTGGAAATTTTCTGTCTGAATTACTTTGTATTGATTTTTTAATACAAAGTAATTGTATTTGACTCATCTTATTTATAGAATGTGCTGCTCATTTCTGGGTGTCTCCACTTCTGCAATTTTTTGCTGGTGGTTACAGATTTTTCTTTTTGACTTTTTAAATGCGTATATTTTAAAGATCAATATTTTGCCCTATTTTTAATAATTTATTGATTTATCTTTCATATCTTTCTAGCATTTCCCACCTAACCCCATATGCTTTGTTGGTTTGCTTACTCCCTAGATGGTATCTCAGCTTGAAACACAATTAGCTAAATTGACTAAAGCTTTGGAAAATCAGACCAGATTGTACCATGAAGCTCTGGAGAGGAGCAGGAAAGCTGAAAAATGTTCTGAGAATTTCCACGATCAACTGAAGCACTTGGAAGAGGAATTATTAACTGGAAACCTGATGCAAGATGGTTTGAAGCTTGAGAAACAAAAAGTAGTTGCACACATTATTTACTTTTGAATGGAAGTCACTAAAGGCAGAAACACAGCTCATTGTATTGCTTTGGTCTACTGGAGCACTGCAAGTAATGTGAAATAGCAAAGTCAGACATGATGTAGGGAGCAATAATACTTTTTCTTTGACCAACAATTGGAAGATGTAGCTAAGCTTTTGAGTCCCAAGTCCATTACTGTGAAACAAAATGAACAAAAAACCCAACCCCCACCCAAAAAAAATACCAAGTAAAAAAAACCCCCAAAACCAAACTACACCCCAAAACCAGCTTAAAAGAAGTCCCTGTCAATACCTCATCAGAAGTCCTTCAGTTATTCTCTGATCTCAGCATTTCTCTCATCTCTCTGTCTTTCTCTAAAACATTATCTGGTCTGCAGTCTCTCAAGATCTTGTCTTTAGTCTTTGATTCTTTTATATTATTAGACAATCATAACTACTAAGTTTTTTTGTCTAATTGTATGAATGAGCACACTGTTATCCTAGAACTCATTCACATACTAAGTAGTTTGACAAATGACATAGTACCTGGAAAGCCAAACACTACAGCTACGAAAAGCAAAGCTGTAGCATGTTTCCAGGCCAGGATTAATGCTTAGAGGAATCAACAGTTTTATGCTATTTGTTTTGCCTTAGACTATGATAAAATAACTTTTTTGAATGAGGCATCCATCACATTGGGAGAAAACCAGACAAAGGAGCGTCTCTTTCTGCTCTGCTTCCTCTGTGAATAACATGTGGGCCTAGATTCTTAAATTATTCTCTACATTTTGCTGCAATGAAGAGACCTTTTTTGTGATTTTTTTTTTCTGCCAATGAATAACTGCAGTGCCTTCCTCTTCTGCTGCTGTTTTTAATTTTTTGAATCAGAAATATAATGAAACAAAAAGATATTCTTGCTAATGAACAAATGTTGAAACTGGTTTATTGGTTTTTTTCCCCTTTTTATTTATTTTGTTGATTCTTTGCAAATATAATGGTTTGCACCAGAAATAAGAGGAAACAAAGTGAAACAGTTCCTAGTAAGAAGGAGGGTTTTGGATTTTGCAAGAGAAGCTAATTGAGAGCAAGAGACTAAAGCAATTTTTAAAGAGCTGGTAGGGCAGGACAAAAGAAGGAAAAACTGGATTGAATACTATTTGATATCTGTATGTGTTCACATCAGTAAACCAGATGGAGATGCAATTAAAATAACCTTAAAAGCAATTTGTAAACCAGTAACTTACCTCAAACCTTGCTGTTCCAAAGAAGGGCTGAAGGCTGACTGTGCTAACATTCCTGCATCTCCTCAGACTACATCGTATGTCATTCATGGCATCCCTGGTGCCAGTTCCCTCTGTTTGATAGCTCACAGCACGGGGCAATCCCAGCCCTTGCTGTATTAATTAGGACACAGCTGCCCATTCTGACTTCTCCTTGCCAATGCACAGCTGTGTAAAACGACAGAGCTCCAGACAGGAGCTGGAGTCAGAAGCAGGGACCTACCTATTGCTGCAGAGAAGCAAACCCCATTTTTTCATGCTAAGAAGATAAATACAGTAGATCTAGGGATTTATGGACAAAGTAAGTGTTGACTAAAAAAAGGACATATGGAGAATTTGCAGTTGTGTCAGGAATGTGCCCAATTACACCCTTTCAGTACATTATTTCTTGTAGTGTACTTTTACATATTGTTGGCTGCTGCTATAGTGGAGGTTGTTTTTAAATTGTACTTCTTCATAACCTTTAATGAAATTTTATTATTCTTCTGCCCACTTTCCCACATCTTAGTATCTGAAATTTCTGGAGCAACTTAATGAGAAGATGAAGCTGGACAGTCTAGCAGCAGAGGTTGGATTTGATATGGCTATGGATGTGATTCTGGCCCGGGTAGAGCAGTTGGTGAAACTGGAAGGGGATGCAGTGGTTGAGAACAAGACTGTGGCATACAGCCTCAGAAGAAAGGTATGCAAAAAAGACATACCATTCAAAAATAAACATATGGCTGTGTTTCTGTAGTGGCTTGCTAAAGGCAGCAGACTGTATATGTGCAAAGAATTTCAAAGATATCCATGACATAAAAAGAAGATAGTGAATGTTTGCAAACAGCAAAAAGACTGCATATTGAAATAACTAAACCCACCAGTCAGTTGAACACGATACTGCTTTTCACAACTTCTTAAGAAAAAACAATGAAGTTATGGGTGTTTATATCTGTATATTTGTCTACTTTTTAATACACATTTATAATTCTGTAAACAACTGCCAGTAATGTAAAAGGATCTGCCAAGGAGGGAAGCACATTACACAAACTCCTCTAGAAACTAGTAGGGTTTTAGTTGTACTTCACCAAGAATTGCAACGTTTCCAACAAGAACTGTTCCTTCATTCAGTTGTTCCTACAGGAACAAGTCTGTTCAAATTTGGTCAAACAACCCTCTGTCATCCTGTTATGACATAGGGAAATCTTTTGGGTTTAGGCTTGTCAGACTGGTATAGATCTGGGAATTGGGTCTGTGTGAGGTTTAAGACAACAGAGAAGCACAATGAATTGGTAATACAAGGAGTATCAAGTTAGGATATATATGCTGATATTTCTTCACAAAGTTTTCAAGAGAGGAAAAGGAGTTCAGGTTATAAATGCAACATGAGGATTAAATTTGCGATTATGTAGTACATCTTTCACATTTATTTTTTCAAATGTCCCTGTGTTTGGAAATCAAGTTGAAGGCCCAGAAAGAAAAACTTGAAAACAAAGAGTTGCACATGAACCTTCTGCGGCAGAAAATAACCCAGCTGGAAGAAGAGAAGCAAGTAAGGGCTGCCTTAGCTGTGGAAAGGGATGAGGCCAATCTTGCTGTCAAAAAGTTACATAAGATGATAGAGAGGCTACAGAAGCAGCTTGATCTGGCAAGGGAAACAAATACTGATCTCAAAGCCAAGCTGTCTGAAACCAGTGAACTTAAGGTGAGTTAAAAGATTAAATTTGTACTACTATCAATTTTTCTATTCCACTTGGATACAGCTGGACTTAATTTAAAATAAATGTATTCATGGAGAACTGCTCAAATCTAGGCAAAAACAAACATAATACTACAATATTTTGAATATTTTACAATTTGTCTTGATATACTAAGTAGCATCTGCAAAGCACAATGTAAATTTTTTGGCTATTTTTACCAGCAAAATATTTGACAAGTCTTTTTAGTACTCTTTTGCCAGGGAAGAGAGTGAACCTTCACTGTGGATTTTCTTTTCTGTCCAGATACCTCTTTTCACAAAACCTGTGGAGAATTAATTCCTGTCTTTGAAGGAAAAATCTTTTTGTTAATTGTGTTGAAATAGGCCTGTCTCCTTAAATAACTTTTTAGCTCACATGTACATGTGATGATTCAATGAAGAACCCAAAAGAAACCACACTAAAGTGCTCCTGATATTTTTATTGTTTGCTCAAGTTAGAAGAAAAAGTATGACAAATTTAATGCTTCCTTTTCTTATTGCAGATCAAAACTTTGGAGCAGAACAGAACAATAGAGGAACTCAGTAAGTCTCAAGAGAAATTGGAAAGAATGAAAGAAAAAGCTGAGAAACAACTTAGATCTGCCAAATCAGAACTACTTTTAAAGGAGCGTAAAGCTACTGAAGATAAAGAAAAAACCAAAAATATGTTAGAAACAGTTACTAGTGAGATGAAAGTGCTTAAAACAACCCTTGCAGAACTAGCAAAAAGAGAGAGACAGGTAGGTGTATAGATATTTGACAAGTGCTAGGTGTCACTTAGAGCGTAGGAAAATGGTATAGGTGGAGCAGCTGTCCAGCTGTGCTTTAAACTGTTCCAAACATTATCAAACAAGGACATTTCAGCTCACACTTGTGAGCAACACTAACAGTTGTGATTGCAAAGATATTCTGCAAGTTAAGTTTTGCAAGAGAATAATAAATACAGGCATTATTTTCTTTGCTCATCACAAAATATTACATTACCTTTTAGGGAAGTGTTAAACTGTTGTAAAATCTTAAGGTATGTCTTTTTCCAAATATCTTAGGTTTGAAACTTACCAACTTCTCATCTGTTTCCTTCTGTTTCTCACACATCCATCCCTTGCACTTTCTCCTTGCCAGTTGTAAGAGGTTCAACAAGACTAAGTGATAGGATGAAAGGAAGCAGCCTCAAGCTGTGCGGGGTGGGAGGGAGTTTAGACTGGATATTAGACAAAATTTATTCACTGAAAGCGTAGTCAGGCATTGGAACAAGCTGCCCAGGATTGAGTCACCATCCTAAAGGTGTTTAAAAGACACCTAGACATGGTTTAGTGATGGACTTGGCAATGCAGCTTAGGAGTTGGATTTGATAGTTTTAAAGGCCCTTTCCAACCTATATGATGCAAGAAGCCTGTGTTACTGTGTATAGGCCACAAATTCAAAGAATGTTGGAGAATACAAGAAACACCCCTCTCTCCCTAAAACTTTATTAGATTTCCCAGCTAAAAATTTTATGGCACGTATTGGCCTTAACAATTACTCTGGATGAAATTTAAGAATGCTATTTCAGAAAATTAGTCTAGAAAAATATTTTTTTATTTATGTGGAGAGACAACCAATAACCTGGGAATCTTTTTTTTTTTCCCCCTGGAAGTCTTTGATGATGCTTTGTTTTATAACAAAGGTTAGAAATTTGAAAGGAAGATTTAATTTCTTCATACATCTCATGAGGAAACAAAGCATCTGACACAGGGAAGAAGATATTAATTATATGCAGGAAAATATTCCATGGAGTCAAACATTGAGTATTTTGCTAAAAGTATAGATACAAATGTTGACTTTTTACCGTCTGAGTCCATGGGGTTTCAAACCATTTGAATATTGTTGGAATATTCTTTGGACTTTTCTTTTTGCTCTCTTTCTGTTGGAATAAGATCCCTTCTACTTTCTTGTAGTTACAGTGTGAAAATAAAATATAGTGTCTGCTTTTTACTTCCTCAAATCCCAATATCTTGGGTGAATGCTCTAAGTTGCATTAATTTCCTGTTTTTTACTTCTAATAATTTTTTACTCACTGAAAGGAAGGTGTAAAGAAAATTTAGCAGGATTGTTGTTATCTGCACCATACCTTTGTGTTTGAGTCTTTAGTGATGTTTATCCTTTCTTATTTGTCTCCTTCATCCAAAGGCCGGATCTTTGCAGAGAGCTGCCTTATCTTTCAATGTAAAGTCTGTATGGAAACAAATCCCAGCTTTGCTGCCTCCTTATCCTGTCTGTCATCCAGATGTTTTAAAAAAAGTCTTTAGCTTCTGCTAAATACTACTTGCCTAGCACACTGCCAGATCCCTGCATCAGTGACCTCCTGAAATAGTGTAGAATGTAATATATGGGAACTTTGGGGTTTTGGTGTAATGTTGTTCCAACATTTCATCCAAGATATCTCACTGCCTTGGTAATACAGATAGCGGGGACTGAATTCTCAAATCACAGAATCAAGGAATGGGTTAGATTGGAACGGCCCCTAAAGATGATCTAGTTCCAACACACCTCCCACGGGTAGGGAAACCCCCCACTAGACCAGACTGTGCAAAACCCCATTCACCCGGACCTTGAACACTTCCAGGGATGGAACAGCACAAGTTCCCTGAGCAAAGCTGTTCCTGTGTCTCACTACCCTCCCAGTAAAGAACTTCTTCCTAACATCTAATCTGAATGTCTCCTCTTTTAGTTTAAAACCCTTCTCCCTTTTCCTACCCCTATATGCTTGTGTAAGGTGTTGCTCTCTCTCTCTCTCTCTCGCTCTCTCTTTTTTTTTATTTTTCAGGCTGCCCTTTAAGTCCTGGAAGGCTGTTAAAAGGTCTCCCTGGAGCCTTCTCTTCTCCAGGCTGAACAACCCCAGCTCTCTCAGCCTGACTTCATAGAAGGAGAGTTCTTCAGCCCTCTGATCGTCTCTGTAGCTCTCCTTGGGAACTGTTCTAACAGGTCCATGTCAGACCTCAGCTGTGTTCTGTATTGATTTCCATATTTGTGTTTCTGAATCGATGGCAGCTCCTCAGGGTTTGAAACAAACAAAATGCCTTTGGCAAAGTCTTGGAAACTGAGACCTGGTTTTCAGGAAAGCAAACCCCTTTCCTCACAGACTTAACTGCTTCAGAATTCTGCACAGTGTTCTTGGGGTTGGAGACATTTCAGGACTGTCTATCTTCTCCTTATCCTTAGCCCTTGGTATGACTGGTGGAGTGAGGATGCTGTCACATCAGAACATGAGTCCAGTTTCTCAATGGTTCTGATGATTTTGTGGCATTTTGGGTCTCTTTCATGCTTGGAAATGGGGATCTTGGCATTCAAATAGAAAGCAGAAAAAGCATATTTCCTCAAATAGTAACATTTTCCTCTTTTATATGTTGATGATAAGGAGTATTAAGGCATTTGTCATTTTGGCTGTGTAATTTATCGTCTGTTCAAGAGGCCTTGAAGTTTGACTGATAATGATACATATCCTGAGTTGAGAAGAGTAAATCAGCGGTGATGACAGCTACTTGTGGATGTCTATTCATTTGGAACTTCAGAGAGAAAGCTGGTGTCTTTAATTAATTACTTTAGCAAATACTATTCCTATGACATTTTCAGCAGCTATGCACAGAAGAAAAACAAGCATTTTCTTAATCTGCGTCTTAAATTTGGGCAGTATCCGGATTCAAATCAAAGTCAGACTGCAGGATGTGCCAAAAACTTCATCTTTCTTCTAACTTCCTCCTTTCTTTTTTCTCAAGAAAGTGCAGGGTAGAGGGGAGAGGTGGCAGATGGTGGTCAAGGACAAGCAACAACCTCTGCTCTGGGAAGTGCCCACCAGAGTTTCCAGTTTGTATAATTTTTGGTCATCTGGGTCAAGTAAAAGTGTGCTTTCCTCAGTTTTTGGAGTTGAGTCAGCAGGGAAGATATGCTTGTGAAAAATACTGAAGAAACACTTGAAAACTGTTTTGTGTTTGAGATACTTGACATCTCAGCTGTTTGTTGTTTTGTGATTTGATGTATATCCCAAAGGGCTGTTTCTGTCCTTTTCTGCTCTCTGTATTGAGCAACAGCTGAAATGCCTATATTAGCACTGACAACACAAGTGCTTGTGTTTGTATGTATGGCCATATGTACATGTTTTCCTTGACATCTCCCTAGCTTCCTATTTGATTTATTCCTTTCTGTTTGCTCTCGCAGCTGGCAGATTTCCGAGAGGTGGTCTCGCGGATGCTGGGCCTTGACATTGCCAGCCTGGCTCTTCCTGACTATGAAATCATTTCACGCCTTGAAGGGCTGATTCACTCCCATCAGCACCTCTTCTTCCCCTGTGTCTGCCTCAAAGACATGGCAAGGACCCCAGAGGAGCAGCAAAGAAACATCCAGCTTCTTCACTGAACGGAGATGGAACCAAGTAAAATTTTCTGTTTGCTTCCTTACCTGCTGGACCTCCACAAGAAACAGATCCCTATTTCTGCTTCCTATTCTTGACAACCATCTAGGGCTGATTTTTTAGAACTTCAACAGAGAGACTGGTTGGAATGGGTAGAGTCAAGCCAGCAGCCTGGAGATGGCAAACAGAAAATCCTGGGTAGCTTAATACTTCAGTTATGAAATTGGTAGGCAACACATCAGCAATGCCCTCAATGCCCCTTTCAGTGCAGAGGCAGTGAAGTGATGGGTCACCCCAGGTCAGCTCACAGTTTTGAGAAGTTACTGGATACCTGCTTCAGTGGCATTCCTTGTGTTTTACCTCTAGGTGACAAGGATGAAATCAAGTAGGGGTTGTTCTTCTGCTGTTCTTCTTGCCACCTGGGACATCTCTGCATTTTTACACATGAGGGCTTCAACACAATTGTCTGCAAGTTAGAGGATTATCTCAATTTTGGAACAAGATGGGTTGTTTTTTTTTTCTGTTGGCTTCTTTTGTCTGCTTGTATGGCAAAACAAAAAATTTCATTTTTGCAGCAAAGGCTTTCTCACAGGGTCCTGTCATTTGCCTCATATAAATATATTTGGTAAAATTGAGTGTTGGCCTTGGTCATGATGTCTTGAAAAGTTTGCTTCCAGCTGCTGTATTCCTTGGGCAATTAATCCGCATGGCAATTCTTCTGAGTTAATGAAAAATTATTTTAGAATTCTTGTTCACTACAGAAAATAGCTGAGTGTTTATTTTCAGAGAAGTGATGATGAGGTGTACAAAACTACCTCTTAATCATAAAAACCGCTTTCTGAGTGTTGTTAAACTTCATGTTTTTTAAAAAGAAATATGGACAATAAATCTGTTTTAATAGCACATTCAAACTTGATTCTGTGGTTTTAGTCGTCTCTTCCCATTATAGGTTTTGTATGGTTGTGTAGAACAGTAAAGATGACTTACTTATTTTTGTCTTGACCACTTGTGGGCTTTCTACAGTATCTCAGTGAATGATGACCCACTCAGTAAAACTGAACACACTATTTTAAGAAAAATGACACTTTTTCAAGTAAGAGTGGTAATTTGGGTATCTGGCTGGGGACTCAAACCATGTTTTTATTTCTTTGGCTTCTGAAGAATTGTTTCTCATTGACTTGCTGTAAAATAAAGAAATAAACACTCAAGCTTTTGTAAAATCAGTCATTTGAGAAGACAGAAATAAAATTTGCATAAATTCTTATGCTCCTGTGGCTAACTGGATTGAAATCAATTAAATTTTTTGTTTTGTAATGTAACATTGCTTTGGGGGGAATGACTTCAAATGGAAAGAGAGCAGGTTTAGATTAGATATGAGAAAAATTTTTTTCTTTTTTGGTGTGGGTAGTGAGGCACAGGTTGGACAGAGAAGTTGTAGATACTCCATCCCTGGAAGTGTTCAAGGCTGGATGAAATGTAATTTTTAGGCGTGATATGTTGATTGGGGATTTAGAGGCTGTAAAAGGAGGCAATGATTTTCTAATTCTTTGTGAGATAATAGAAGTAGTTTCACTTTGTGTTTTGTTGGTTTTATTGGCACTTCTTTTTGATTTATTACTAAATAACAAACCCCACTTTCTTCATCCACATTAATAAATATCATACAAAACTTGATTAACTGTATTTTGAAAGTTAAGTAAATTACATTACAAATTCAGGTCCACTCAGCCTAGATAATACATTCATAACATTAAGAAATAGTCTCTGAGAGTGACAAATATAAAGTAAGGTTGCATTGTAAAATGACTTCCTGATGTCTGCAATGAGACTTGAAGGCTCCTGTCAGGCCCATGAGCCTCGTCCCCTGCCACCCTGTGACCAGCCCTGGCACCAGCAGTGGAGTTCCAGCCCCACAGAAACCACCAGCACGGGTCTCTAAATTATTTCAAAGGAGGCAGATTTTCACATGAAGTTCACAGCAATGCTTGATTAGCGGTTTGTGTGTTAAGCCAGAAGAAGGAATAAAGGTTTTCTAATGCCTTTTATTTTTTTTTTTAGCCCAGCAGATCTGTATTTTCTGAAGTATTAATGCTCACCATGTTCAAAAAGGACTATGACCTATTCCTAATAATTATAAATTACTATATTCCTAATATTAGTATTAGGAATACTAATATTCCCTGTATTTGCTTCACTTTTGGAAGAGCACTGATATATTTCTCCATTTAGCTAAAGAAAAATAAATAAATAAATAAGAAGCAATTTGATTCGCACAAAGTTCAAGTGATTTTTTGACCTATATAATTTAAGTAAGCCCTGGAAAAAACTGACATTGAATTTTTTTTTAAGACTTGTTCCATACAGCATTGAAGGAAGTCTTTCTTGGGAGAAAATTAGAAGAGGCTTATGAATGTTTTGAACATTTGTTTCAAATGTTTTTTTTTTTATCCAAGGTGCATACATCACAAGACAGGAGTTGCAAGTGTCTATTAATGTTGTGTCAGCAGACACCCTCTTCCCATAGGTTATTTTTACTAGGTTTGTCTGTATTAAAAAGGTGTGGGATTAAGAGTTTACTATCTTATCATAATTACTCTTTTATTGTGGTAAAGTGTATCAAATTCTTGATTTATCAACAGAATGCATTCCAAAATAGAAGAAATGTATGTTAACTCACAGATCAGTATAGCTATAGAACTACATTTTTTTTCCTCCAAATAACAGCTGAACTAACTTCAATGATGACAACTTTACTAAGTGTCAAGGCAAAACTCAACAAATTAAAATGTTGCAATTGTAGATATTAAAGTGAAATTATTTACATGCCATAAACACTGTAAAAATAAAATCACAAAGTGGATAGAAAAATGGGTGTTAGAGTGTTATAAGTGTTTTAAAGTACATGGAACTGAAGTTTTGCCTATGCATCTTATGATTGATAATACACTATTTGTAACACAGCTGAACCATGCATCAGAATATCAATGTAGTAGAACCATTGTTCCTCAAAGAAATTAAGCGCAAAAGTATTCAAGTACTTGCTAAATTGGAATTAAGATGCATCAAGACAGATCACATTAAATTACTCTTTGAGCTCTGTTGCTCTGTAGTTTATTATTACAGTATAAAGCAGTTTGCTTGCTTTTTCACATTTTCAGTGGATGTATGCATCATGCACAATTTCCTACAGCTGTTCTGGTACTGGATTATTTTGCACATTATGATGGCGAGGGAGGAGGGAAATATGAATGACTCAAGTCATAATAGATTTTAATTTAAAAAATAGCAGATGAGGAATCAGGTACATTTTGAGAGAAAAAGTAATGTATTTTACCAAAATCTTCATGTGAAATAGAAGTATTTTGTAAAATTACAGGTTCTAACTTTTTCTCTTGACCATCTAAAATAAAAAGGCTGAAGAATGAAGCAAAATGAAGTAAAATTCTCTAGGAAATTAGAGAAAAGGGATTTCTTGTATCACTGAAGCATGCAAAACAAAATTAGTCAACTATGTGGAAAATAAAAAAATGATAGCTTGCCAGAATAGAAACTGGAAAGAATGTTCAAAGATAATCCTTTTCAAATGGAAGATTTCAGATTTTTTTGTCAAAACAAGTAAGAATCCTCTATGGAAATATTTTTTTTTTTGGAAGGCAGATGAGTTTATTAGATTGCACTCATAATTAGTGAGGAATAACTGAGTCAGAAAAAAAATCTATGAAACATAACAATGTGTTTGAACAAAATAGTTTATTTTTCTGTCAGTTTTAAAGTCAGCTAATGAGCCTGGAGACAATGAAAAAAACTTATTTTCAGATGGGAACAAATAAAACAGTTGAGATATGTTATTTCATTTTTTTCCTCTGTGACTACTTACACTTTGGATATGTAGGAGAAACAACACAAAGAAGATTGCAAAGTGTGAGCCAGTGGGCTCCAGACAGGTTCCAGGTAGAGAATTCAAGTGTCAGATGGCTTCTGGTAATGCTGAGGATGGAGTGGAGAGCAGGAATTCTCACCAAACTGGGAGCTGGATAGGTTTCAGCCCTAGGTTATGAGTACTTTTATAATTTTTGTTATAATTTGGTGTTTTTGTAAAACGATTTGGATTTTTTTTTTTTTTTTTTTTTTTTTTGAATGTTAGTATGTTGGGTGGGGAGGTTGAGTGCTTGGTTATAAACAAAGCATTCAGCTTTCTATTATTACTGCTTTTAAACAGGCCAACGGATGCAATTTAATCTGGAAAAAAAAGAATCTTGCCCACAAAACGCTGGGAGCTCTGATTACAAAACAAACACGTGATGGCACCCCTGGAATGCTGGAAGACCTTCCCCAGGGCTGGCAGCAGCATGCCAGCAGAGCTGACTCAGCCCTTTCCCCTCCTGGTCATGGTTTTGTGCTGTGAGGAAGAGCACGGCCACGGCAGCTCTGGGGGCTGTGGCAGGGCATGGGGGGAGCCTTGCAAACAGGAATGTAAATCTGGGCACCCCAAAGAGGCACCTCTGCTCCCAACAGGGAGTGCCTGCAGCCTGAAAACTGTGCTTCGATTGGTGGCTTGGGCTTAAGCTGGCACACAGTAAGGAACAGTAAGAGTATTTCTAGCACTATTTCACTGAGTATTTAAATTTCCTCTGGGTACTCTTCATACTACACCAATGATGTAAAAATATGCATTATGAATTTTAAAGTAACAGTGTGAATTGATATGGTCAGCCACTGTGGCTGACTTGCTTTTAGAGGAGGTCAGAGACTCATGATTAAACCAACAGGCGTCCCAATGGACTAGCAGAAAAACATGACTGGCAACAACTCTCAGACCTTTATCTGAAGACTTTTTTTTCTTAGTCTCTACATGCTGCATTGGATTTGTTGTTGTTCACAATACCTTTCTCACCTGGATCTTTCCCAGATCACTTGCCTGCAGCAAAGTCTCTGTGCTCAGTCCTGTTCTTCATCCAGCAAGGTTTCACATCTGCACCTTGCAAGGAGCCCCAGAGTCAGCTGGGTTGTGTAGGTTTGCTGGAGAAACCTGTCCACAGTTTTGCTCTGCCACCACTTTCCATCCGTCAGACCTGGCAGCCTCCTCCTGCACTTTATCTCTAGTCAGGGTGTGATCTTTGCACGCTGTGTGGCACTCAGCAGACACCAAGACACAGCTGAATCTCTCGTCTAAGACTGCAGAGCCTTTTAGATGCTTCCTCCCCATTCTAAGTATTTTCCTGGAGCTGCCAGGTCAGGGACAGTCAGTCCATGTTTGTGTGGGTGGGAGAAAGAGCTGAAATGTTGTGGTCAGCTTAAAGGATCCTACGAAATAGCAGGGCTGTGTCAGGCATGCGGCCACAAGGGGACAGATATGTACTGCGGGATCTGCAGGGGAGGTGGAGCTGCGAGAAGGAGAAATAACACGAGGGTAAAATGATGGCAGCAGACGAGCCAGGACAGGTGCAGATTCTTGTGAAGCAGGCTGCAATGATTTTTATAGCAGAAGTACTACGGACATCAGTGTAGATGGATGGAATCCTGCAGATTATGGAGTAAAAGTCCCTAAGAGCTTCCCTTAGACATCAGTCCAAACCAGGCTGTGCAGAAAAGTGCTGGGCTAGTGCTGGTATTATCATAGTAATATCAATGCTTACTATTTTTGATATTGTTTGGTATTAGAGACATTTAGAATTATACTTCCATGGTATTACTCCAGCACATGACAGCACTATGTAGTCCCAGCTGCCTTTGAAAACACGGATTGGGAACAGTGGAACAGAGGACAGGCAACACAACTGGGTGTGTCCAGCACGAGTGGAGAAGCAGTGTGACTCATATAGCACAGGGATCTAAATCTCAGCATGTATTGATGACATTTACTGCCTGAGGGGCTGTGGAAGGAGCTGGGAACACAGCTGGGTGTCTGAGATGCACCTCACAAAGTCATGGAGCTAAAATGTATTGATCCAAGTGGCTAAAAATATCCCTGAAAACATTTTTCTGTGTTTACGATTAGGAACTATTAATTTCAATAGCATGAGACAGGAGGCTGTGGAGAGTGTAGGGATCAAAAAGAATAAATATTTAAAAAAGCAACCAGTAAACAGACAGGGATTTAGACTAATGACCTAAACAGAAAATAATGTCATGGGTTTAGGGCTGCACAGACTAATCCTCTGGTGATAAATCTTAACTGCAAGGCTTTATAAACTTCTCCTGACTTGTGGGTGAGCTTCAGGATAGAAACAAGAGGAGCTAGTTGCCCTTGGAAATCTGCTGGTAATGTAGAGGGAAAAAAGGATGCTGGAACAGGAAGAAAGACTGGCTAAGTGCCTGAAGACTGCTGCCCAGCTGGGTTTCGAATCAAGACAGGTAAGCTTCCTTTCACAGTGTCATGAAGCTCTACAAATGACAATGTCTGTACCAGCAAGTGATAGAGATCCAAAATCCCCCCAGTTAGGATAACAGTTTTTCACAACAGCTTTTTTATTTTTAAGTGGTGTGTCTTCAAATACTTTGTAGTTGTTTATAGTGACTCCCTGGCCTAGTCAAAGAAGAGGTTGTATTTCTCAAAAAATATTCTCTCTGTGGTTTTCCTAAGAAATTCTTGACTGGGCTGGTTTGGAAGTTCAGTTTTTACATGTATCTGTAGTATCATTGCCTGTAATGCAATATGATGCTTTGCTTTTATTTACAGGAGGAGGGAAGTCTTCCTTGCCAGATGGCAGAATTTATTTATTTGAAAACTCAAGCCAAAATGATTCAGCCCTTCCTAAGAACAAGACTAATGGAAAACCTATAATTTGTCTATATCTATAAACAAAAATGTGGCAATTTGGAGCAATTCAGGCCAGAGTCAAAACTAAGTTGCTTTGTAGCAAGTGTTCCTGGCTTGCTTTGGACCAGAGCAAAGGTTGACACACCTTACTTCTCCCAGTGCTTTATTAATTAAAAATAAACAGGAGTGGAAGGAGGGGACCATCTCCAAGCCAGAAGGAAAAGGAACAGACTCAGGAAGGAGCTAGTTATGGCAGGTTTCACAGGGAAGGGAAGAGAAGAGAAAGGAAGTTCACTGGGAGAGATGCAGTAATGGTATGCTGTAAGATAAAAAAAGAAAAGGGAGAGAGTGTGAGTAGCTGAGTAGGGATTTGGGAACAAGTGTTTGGGAGAGCTGATGATTGGGAAGCAAGCAGCAGGCAATGGTGAGGATGGGAGCATTTCAGAACTTCCTGGTCATAGACCAGGATGAAGGACAGGGGAGAGAGAAGCCAAGGGCAAGAGGCTGAGGTTGAGTCTGTTGGGTGCAGTAACAGGAAACCCAGGAGCAGCATAAGAAATCAGCATTTGCATCTCCAAATAAAGCAGGAAGAATGGGAGGAAGCAAGGTAACATAGTAGGATGGAATCAACTGCACAAAATGTTCCCAGCATCACATGCCAGCAGGAGATGGGACACCTCGGCAATCCCATAATGAAGTAACTTGTTGAAAAATGCAATAAAGTGCAAGGCAGAAGGATCACTGTATCCCCTCATTCTGTCCTTGTGCCGAGCTGCACATCTGTGTTGCAGCTGGACCTGATACTTCCCTACTTTTCCTGGGCCCATTTCTCAGCTGCATTTCCTGACAAAGTATGGATCTTCCTGTAGTACATGAAACCCTCCAATTTAACACTTGCTAAAGGAAAAAGCATTTCAGCTCAGTTGCAGCTTGAATGCCATCACTTAAACTCCAGGCTGTTTGATAGCCCATATAGAAAGTGGGTTGGAATCATGCAGGAATCACATTTAGTGGTTTTAAGATTGCTTTCACACTTTCTTGTAAAATATCTGAATATCATTGCCACAAATAGTTCTAAATGGTCATAAATATAGGGTGCTTTTTGGCATTAGTAAGTTCAAAGAAATTAGCAATAAAACCAGGAAGTTACAGCAAAGAGAAAACTCCCCTGTGTGGGATTTTTCTGGAGCAACCTGTTATAACTTACACCAGGGGATTTTGAAATGATAATTAAGAGCAGTCAAAATATCTGAATCCCAGATCTTCTAATTATCACAGAATATATTTGGGTTTGGCTCTCCTGGAAGCTTACCATAATTTTCCAGATGGGTATGTTGGTTTTAGTTCCACATGATAAACAATAGGAGATCTAAAACAAATTGCAAAACTTTCAGCTTCAATTTAAAGAAAAGGACACATATCAAAATATGTCTATAAAAAAAATGAAAGAGTTGTAAAAGCCCCAAAGTATCAGCCAGCAGGAGCCAAGTGCTGTGAGGGAGTAGGAATGATTGGTCTGAGGACTCAGGATGCTGGAGCCACAGAGGTGTGCAATGAGGGAATGGGACCAGATTGCAAACTGGTGCAGAATTACTGAAGTCTCCATGTAGTTATAATGTATGTTCCTTATACTCATCCAGACACATGATAGCCTTTGTTTTCTAGTGTGTAACAACTCCCAGTCCTGAGTCTGTGGTGTGCATTCATCAAATAAGATAAAGTGATGTTTGCCATATTGATATTTGCCATTGCCTCAGTTATAGGCAGTTCACATGCAAGGTCAATTACATGGTGTTTGATTATTCTTGAAATCCAGTTAAAATTCCTGCTTGAAACAAATGTAATTTTTTCAGGGTATTTTGGTGCCTTCTAGTGCTTCATCCCCCCACTGAAGGCAGCTCATTTAGTAAGTGTTAATTCCTGTTTCTCCAGTAGTACAGCAATGGCAACAGCTTGCAAAAAAGGTTGGTAAAGAGCACCTGGGTAGGTCAGCAACACAGAGGCAGAAAAGGAGGGGCTTATTTGCTGAAATTAGGTAAATAAGGCAGGGAAGATCTGACAAACTCATGGCAGTACCTGTGATCAAGGTTTGACAGGACTATCAGTGGGGCAATCATATGTGCACAAGTCTGGAGAGAATCTGATCACTCCTGTTACAAGAAAGGGACTGGAATAGATGGATTTCAGGAGGATTTTTGTCCATCCAGAAGTACATAGTTATGTATCAAAGATCTGTCCAAGGTTGGTAATATTTTCAACAACATAAATAGCTATAGCAGTATTTTGCCATCCTGTTTCTATCCTCAGCTTTGCAGTTAGAAGCTATAGTTAAGTATTTATTTATATTTGTTTTTAAAGCCTTATCCATAATAGAGTAACACTGCAGCTTTTTAAAGAGCAACAAAAAGGCTGACAGTTTAAAAAGTAAGGAAATTATATTTTATGAAAAAATTTAAATACTTTGGCTACTGTGGAATTTCTTATTTAACTTCTAAGTGTCCTTTGCTCTTCTCAGAAGCCTAGGTAGTCCAAATTACATGGTATAAAAAAGCATTAAGTTTTCAAGAGCATCTTTTTTAACAAATTACATTATATGTGTACTTGTATGTTTTAGTCTATTACCAAATACTAGCAGGAATGAGTACTTATATACAATAATACTTATTGTATATACTTATAAAATACAATATCTACAGTAAGTACTAAAATGAGTACTTACTGTAGATATTGTATTTTACTGGCTAAGCTAGTGTGAAGCATTATGGTGAAGCAGGGAAACATATTACAAAGTTAAGAAATAATAAAGAAAGGTGAATGCCAGTTCATAATATAATTTAGGAGTTGCCTTTGTAGGAAAAAACCTGAGAACTCTTATCTGATTTGTTTTCAGAGATGTGATGCACACATTTGCAGAAATTTGCAAATAAAATCCCCCAGCTGAAAGGTAAAAGTCAGCCTAGTGCTTTTATCTGTGAAGCAGGCAGAAATTGTCAGTGACAGAAAGCAAATTCAGAAAAACGGACGGGAAAATATTGACTGTGTAAACATGGAATAGCCAAAAGAATTGGGGGGCAAAATGCCACCAGTGCTGTTGCTGTCACGCAGCGGGACGTGGAGCCTGTTGCTGAGCAGTCTTGTGTCAGTACTCATGAGGATGCTCTGTCAGGGCTTCAAAAGCTTGACAAACTAATTCAATCAGTTGGTCACTATCACAGAGCTAAAGAATCAACCTATTTCACATGACAGATCAAGCAGGTGCCTTTTCCAACGTGATTTGGTTTAGGTCAGCTGTCAGATACAAAGAAGCAAGTCCAGCATCATTACCCAGCTGCTGCTGCCTGCTTAGTGCAAAAGCCACTGGAAAGCAACATCCTGAAGAGCTGAACACATCCAATCCCAAGAGGATCAGAATTTGCCCTGTTAAGGCTAGGTGAGTTTGACATATTAAGAACATTATACTATGTTAGGTATCAATGTAGGCATCAAAAAGAGTCCTGTTGGCAAATCTTCCTTATGCTAAGAAAATGTGGTCTTTTATAAGAACAGCTGAGTTATTAATGGAGTAGAAATTTTCTTTGAGTACCCTGCAAGCTTTAGTCCCTGCTGGAAGCAACTCATTCTATTTATAGCTTTAGTACAAATTTTCTGAACACAGTTATTGATTCAAATTTTATTTCATATTATTGCTAGTGATTTAGCTAAATAGCAAGATAAAGGTACTTGAGCCAAACAACAACAAAACAACAGAAGAGTACAGAACTGAAATGGGGCTTGATATTCTATTAACCAATTAAAGTTTTTATTCTGGGGCAAAGAAATACACATTTGCCTTTAACAGAATGACCGACCAAATTGCTGTCAGTCAGCCAATCTGATAAAGGTCAACTACCGAAAACCCAGTCTGTCAGTACACAAACTAAGTGACCTGGGCAGTCAGAAGTTCATTTGTTGTTTTGAAAGAAAAGTACACTATTTTCAGAGATGCATCTGTTCTGCATCAACTACAAAACCTTAAATGAAATTTTATGGTGGAAATAATACTATCAATTTTCTTCATTATACTCCTTGCTCATTGGGGCTTCTTTGGGTATCTTCACAACACAAACTTAGTTTAAACAAAATTATATATTTTAAGTCCTTCAAAATGTTGTTTATTTTTATTTTAGTCAAACAATTCTTCCCAAGAGTGAAACTGGTTGAATTAAACGGACAGGGGTGGAAAAGAGGAATACAGCCACTATTCCTAAGACACTTATTTAGTGTAGACATTCACATTTTAGATTGTAGAATAAAACTTTAACTGTTGTTTACCTATTTTCAAATTACCTAACTATGAAAATATTTTAAGCAGGTTTTACTCTCTGTAGAATGCTGGCCTAGCAAACCTGGCTGTGGCACCTGGCAGCGGAGCCGACTGATGCTCTCACATGGCTGATGCTCACCAAAGGAAAGGGCCAGGACAGGGCACCCCAGAAACCTGTAGAGTAACTTTCCTAAGCAAAGAAGTTTGCACAGGAAATGTTTATCAGTTACTCCAAAGAAATTCCCTTATGTTCTTGATTAGGAGTTGATTTATTCCTTGCAGTCTTGTTTATATCCCTCCTAAGAAAAGAATTAAAAAATATGTCATCCTCTAAATGTGGTTGCCTGCCTGACCATTGGGTGGACACATGTTTAATTTTGGAGTCAGCCTGAATAGTTGCATCACCACACTGATCTAAATCTCTCCCTGCCATGTCTGACCGGGATCATTTTGAATGTTGCAGCATTCCTCATGCCAGGGAACAATTAGCATTTCAAGTGTAGGTACCTTTTGGTTTTGTATAAATTTCAGGAACTCAGATCTGGCAGTAAAACTATCATGCAAATTAGATGTTCTGTCTTAATAGGTAAATTATGTACTTAGTCTTTTAACATCCCTTTTTCTTTTCAAAGGTACCACACGTACATTTTTTATTTGAAAGAGGGAAGTCACTCCCCCTGCTAAGCTGCAAGTGTCTTAGACACTTATCTCTTTTGTCCTCTCACTTGCCTCAGTTTTGGTGTCTGTTGTCTGCAGTCACTTCTTTAATAAGGGTGATTGTTTTCTACATCCGTGTTTTACCTTTCAAAAAAAAGGAAGCTTAAAGGAATTAAGATTTACTCTGACTTGAATGTAGGATATAGTAATTTCCTTATAGAGCTGGGAATAGCTTGTTACAGAATAAATTACATAAATGCTGTGTGAAAGCACTGCACAGAAATCCTCAATCATATAGCTGAATATATCTGCTTGCATGATTCCAGTAAATAAGTGATTACTGAAAATGGCTGCTAATTCTTCTGTTGCTCAGATGGTGCCAGTTTCAGAAGGTAGAAAATACAAATTTATTATTGTTTGTTCAATCCCTGTGTTATTGTGTACTTCTGTTCCCTTATGAAGCTGGAGACAAGCAGAACTATTTCTGGTTTATGTGCTTGTTTGAGCAGAATCATCACTAGTGTCAGCATTACCGTAGAGAAGAAATTGATGCCTGTAGGCTGCCATACAAGCAAGAGGGCATTTCCCCCCCAGTTTATACATTCTGTGCTGTGAATGCATAAAGGAATATGTAAACACATATTAGCAGTAGTTGTGGACATTTGTGTAGCACTGAGACGTGTGTGTGTGTGAAGCAACAGGCTTATCTAAGGAGATGCTGCCTTCTCTAAAGTGGTTTGAAATGAATCAAGGTGGCAGTATTTGGGAGCCTGATGCCTAGAATTTTAGCTATCACATTCACCTCTTTCTTCGAATGTGCCTGGAGGATGTTTTGCTGGCAGCTTGCTCTCCCCCAGCTTTCCACTGTCTGACAGACCTCTGGGGGCTTGTGCCATCATTCTTTCCCATCTTTCTCCTTAGTGTCACCAGAAGGATGTGGGTAGAGAAGTTGAATGCTGGCACCCTGATTCCTGTCCCACGAGGATTCACCCCAAGTGGCTGTGAAGGAAGGGCTTGTTCACCATGATCCCTCTAGAAGTTGCTCCCTCTGACTATTATATCTTTCCAATTGCAAGTGTATCTCTCTCACCAATCCCAGAGGTTCAGGAACACACAGCCTCTTCAAAAAATCCTGAAGGGAGAAAGGAAAACCGACAACAGCACAGAAGCTCCTAATGATGCAATTTTCATGCCTGATTTCTGATTTCCTTCTGAGCAAGTATGCTTAAGAGTGATGGTTATTGCACTAAACTATAGATTTTCAATCATAAGCTTGGAGTGGTGAGCCTAGCCTAAATAGTTTTCAAGAAAGAGTTAAAGAAAGAGGAAGATACACTTAAGCTTTTCTTCCTCACCCCCTTCTGAACTTACCTTGCGTTGAGCAGACATCAGACACCATCCTGATGAGATAGAATAGCTGTTTCTTGTTCTTTCTTTTTCACAGAACTAAATCTAATTTCTTTTTATTTTTCAAAAAGGAGGAACAAACCACAGTAAGGAATTAAACATATCACTCTAAGAACCTTGTAAAAGGGACACATATTAGGTCACTTGGCCCAACAGTAATGTCTTGATCACGCAAAAGTTTATCAACATGTAAGTGCAATAGAAATGTTTCTATTAAATCTATAAAAAATAGTAATTGTAGAGCTATTTTTGTTGCACATTAAAGGATTTATCCTCCACAGCAGTTTTTCCTTGAAACTGTGGAAAGTGTAATACATCAATTTTTATGAATTGATTTGGTTGTTGCCATTTCTATCATCTACATCAAGAAAAGCAAAATTAAGCAAGCAGAAAGCAGAAGAGCCAGAAGAAAATGAAATTTTAAAGGTCTATCTGAATCTCATTTACACTTTGCAATGCAGGTGTTGAAATCTGTTTCTTAACCAGTATATTTTAAAATCAAACAGTGCTCCTTTAAATTGCTTAATTAAGATTTGTGCTCCTTTCTGCTTTACAGACCTCCTCTTGCTTTGAAGCAAACTTAAATTCCTTCAGGAAACAGGAGGCTTCAGAAATGGAAACACCATGTGACAGTGGGGAAGGGCCATGCTGGCCAAGGAGAGTTCATCCTTTCCAGGGTCACTTTGCAGTGATATTCCGTATAAACCCCATATTTCTTAGTGTTGGGATGAAAAGGAGCAGCGATAAAATATGTGTTTTCCAGGGGGAAAGAAATTGTGCTAAACTGTCTCAGTCCACCTCTGCCAGCCACTTTATGTTCCCTTTCAATGTATGGTTAGCTCTCAATTACATCTTTGTTTAACTCAAATTGCTAAAATAACCCCTTTTTTAAAACTGTTTCTACATATAAAGATTTATAGTGCTGGGAATAAAAATAATCATCTGGATTTCATTAAGATTTTCCTGGCAAGTAATTAATGCTGAAAGCATGTTTTGATCAAGCATCTCCAATAGCAGCAATAGTAAGTGAGTTAAAAGCAGCTAACATTATAGAAATAGGTCTACTTGGGCTCTGAAAGTTTTTGCTAGTTTTCCCAGCCCTCAGCAAACGGTGGTGCTAGTACCTTATTTTTCATTCCCTCTGTTTCCTCATTTCATGGTCATATCAGCCTCTTGGTGACTGCCAATGAGCGGATCTCATCATAGCTGAAAATTCAGGAACATGTGCAAAGAAGCCACCCAAATGGACAAGAAATTTGAATATTCTCTCTCCTGGCTTTTTCCTTTAGAATGAGAAGACTGCAGGTATGAATCTGTCAAAGTAGGTAATTAAATTTTTTTTTTGTTTATTTCTGTTTTGATTTATATCTGTTGTGACTTAATTGCATGTCTCTATTTACATGTACAGTAAGTCAACGTGGGTTTTTCTGTGTTATACCTGTTGTGCATTTTTGTGTTCTAGACTATCAGAGCAGGACTCTGTCTCAGCCTGCTTTTGGGGGAATTGGCTTTTGGAGCAATAATCAGTGAGATGTGGGATGCCCTTTTCCCAAAGCAGAAATGACAGCTTATCTACTGTACTCCAAGTAAAATACATAGTATACAGCTCCCTGTGAAGTTCCACGTTGCAGAAATGCAGAAATACTCATTGGCACCACAGCAGTGTTTTACATTGTGCACCAGGCTGGGGAGGTACCTGTGAGATAATCTTACCCCTGGTAATACATAATAACTCTTGTCTGTATTCAGTGGGGTTATTGACTGTATCGGAAACTATCAGCTACAGGTGTACATTTGGAGAAATTTCCAGAAAGTACTGACAACTTGGAACATATAGTGTAGCAGCAAGTGTACAACTCCTGTTCATTTCACCCATTGGAAATGACAAGCTGGAAAAGCCGTTATGAGTTGTTTTGAGAGGTCCGTGTTTTATCATCAGCTTGAAATTGTGCTTCTGGCTGTTAGTCACCGGGCTGCCAAAATTCAAGTGGCTTGAAGTGTGAGAGCTACTGGACCTGCAGGGCAATAACGGGAAGGAGGTTATTTTATGGCTGGTCTCCCTGCATGTGTTGTGTGCTTCCCTCTGATAAGGTGGCTGTATCAGCCCCACCTATTAAAGTTGTCTGACACTTCCCATTGCAGACTTTGTTTTCAGATGATTGTAATGTAGCCAAACTATAACTGTCTGAGTTGAAATCTGACTTCTTGTACTGGTGTGCTGAAGTGCTTCACGTGAAAATTGACCAAAAAAAGTTCTCCAGTTTTGGGGTTTATTTTAATAAAGCTAGAGAAATTGTTTTGCACAGTGAAGATAATCTCCTCTTTGTGGAACTCTGAATGTAGTTGTGTGATCTTCGATCTGCAGGTCATGATTTCATGATCTCATTAGTGTGAGGAGAGTCAGTGTAGACTTTGTATTAATGTAGAAAATGTGGACCCTAATGGATTTTTTCATGTATACTGTGTGGGCTGTCAAAGGTATTTTCAATGTTTGAGACTATTTGGCTCTCATTTCTTGCCTGAGTGCATCTGTGTTTTCTGAGTGGAGACTTGACACTTGGAAGAGAAGTGCCTATTGGCTAAAGGACAGTTTTTATCTCTGTGAAATCAGACCAAATCTGGCAAAGCTGTAAGCTGCTTGAAGAACACGTAATTCCAATATGCTCATGCTTGCTGGATGTTTTCAGCCTTATTCCCTATAGTTTATCTCTGTGTGCCCAGGCTGGGACAGTTCAGGCTGAGCAGATGTCTCCTGTAACTGAAGTTTGTAACTCAAACTGTTGCTGGCTACGCTGGCCCTGGACATCATTACGAAGATCAGGGGCTCTTTCTCTTCGTTGCCAATGCTTTATAAAATTATAAAATTTAAAAGAATTACAGAGGGGACCTTGGTCCAGGGACCAAGCAAGAGACTAGGGTAAGGGATATGGCTGTAGGAGACCACAGAATACAGGGACTGGGGGCCTATGGGGCAGTGAAAACAGTGTTTGGGTTACTCTGCTGGATTTAGTGGTTTGGATCAGCTGGACAGAGAGATTAGGGCAACAAATGAGGAAGGGAGTTGAGGCATAGCCAGAGGTTATTTTACCAGCCTTGAACAGAAGAAATGGGGCTGGTGGGCCATATAGCCCAAGCAGAGGTTTCCTGCAGGAGGGACTGGAATAGTGGGAAAAAAAAGTTCCACTGTAGTGTCTATGAGAAGATGAACTTCAATCAGAAGGCTAAGCAGTAAACCTTTGGAGCAGTAAAGCTCCAAAAGACAAAATGGAAAGACTTATGTGTGAGAAGGGTCCAGTATAAGAAAGGAAAAAATAAGAGGAGAGACAGAAGATGGTTTTGCGGGTTTTGTGGTTCTAGTCATTCACATGAATCGAGGGATCAGAACAATGTACATAACTGAAAGAATGTTACTTTGTTTTTCAGACCAACACAACACCTATTCTAAGTGCTTTTACAATTCTGCAGTGCCAAAACCTCAGAATGAGTAGATTCCAGAGATAAAACATCCCATCCCATGTAACCTTAATTTTGTCCTTGCTTATTTACATCAGGAAAATATTTCCCTTTGCCTAACACATGCACAAAATAGGGGGATTGAACAGTCTGAAAAAGTTCATGTCACACTTATTTCAATAGCAAAGGATTTTAATAAATAGATTACTAGCTGGTACAAGGTCCTCCTGAGCTAAACAGTATGCAATATTTTATGAATTATGAAATAATTAATTTTTAAACCTGAGCTATTTGGTTGGAACCAAGAGGAAAATGAAACCTATATTGAAATGTATACAGCAAAGCAGCAATAGAAATCTACAAATAGAAACAATAATGATAATTAGGCTAAGATTTGACGTTCCTTTACTTTGAATGCCCAAGTTTACAACTCTGTTCTTCTAATTCTTGGAGGAAATTACTTGGTTTTCTCCATAAGACAGTCCAAAAATATTATATTTCATGCAGAGTGGATGATACTGGATCAGGACCCAAGAATGAATACAGAGGGAACTAAACTGCCCCTCTAGGCTCTACCTGAAGGTGTGTAAAGGCTGTGTATAGTTTCCACATAAATTTGAATTACTGCCATGAACACTGATAGGTATTTTCCCACCAAAAGATCAGTATTTAATTAAAATTATGTGCATTAAAATATGGTGCTTTTTCTCACAATATTGGCTGGTGTGCATATAGCTTTATTTTACTTTTGAATCTGCTTGGAAGAACTGTTTAGTGTATCTAACCTTTTGCAAGTTTGTTTCTGTTTGAAGATTTTACCTACTTAATAAGCAGTAAATGAGCTCCCTGACAGAACAAACCTCTCATGTATTCCAATATTCTTTACCAGATGCTGCCAGCTTGTGCCCAGAGAAGATGAGCACCTAAAATAGGTGCCTGCTAGGAATGGTCTCTGGTTGTCTGCTCAATGGAAAGGGTTTAATTTGCTGTTTAGGACCCACCCCTTTTCCCTAGTTATTTGTGGTGCTATAATGAGATGTGCATATCAGGAATAAAGTTACATTGTCAAAATAAAGCTCAACAGTGTGATGTCTTTTGGTTGTCATCTGTTACTGCCTAGAGTCAGTCTTGTTCATGCTCACCAGGGCAGAGCCATGAGAAGCCTTTAATGATGAGCCTTCCTTTCATCAGATGCAGCTGAGGGCTCACATGCTTCACCTCCCAAAATCAGAGCAAATTCTGCCACAAGCAGGGGGAAGGTGTGTGATTTTATAATTTACAAACTGGATGGTTGTACTTTTGGAGAATAAGCTCAAGTCTGAATTCCCATTAGGTCATGGTGATTGTTATGGTAAGAAGGGAGAGACAACAATGGAAAAATATCTTTTAATTGGAACAAAGTTGTGACTATGCCTGTTCCCAAGAACAAATTCTGTTTGCTCTGTGCTGATAGCCCCTAGCTGCACTTAGCAATTTGGAAATTTTGAATTCCGAATAAGAGCTTTGATTCTGTTATTTCCCCCTTTGCATGCCTTAAACATTGACAGAATCAGCAAGAAATGAATAGGCAAGATTTAACTTTTTCCAACCAAGTAACATACAAATGAAACCATATGACTACAAACAATAGCTCTTGTGTCCTATTCTTGCTATTTGTAGGTCCATATATTGTTCCTTTGGCTAGCTACCAGAACTCATAAAATGCTTTTAGGCAGCTGTGTCCCATTAAAGCCACATGTTACATTACATCAATAAGGAACCATGGAAGTGCAGAGCTGACAGGGATTTTAGAAGACCACTTTTTTATCTTCATAGACTGGGAAAGGATCAAGCATGCCACCCTAGAAGATATTAAAAGCCCTCAGAGGAGCAGATTCCAGAACTCTTTAGACTATTTTGGTATTTCTTTTCTCTGCTAGATAACTCTTTGTAATATCCAGCCTTAGTATTGTGCATTTTTTTTTTCTCATGGTGGACACTGTAAGCTGTTGATCAGTATCCTTTTATAGAGCTCTATTACTTATTGTAAGATCACTGTCATATCTGCTCCCAGCCTTCACTTGAGAGAAAAGAAATCCAATTAGCACAGTCTTTTTATTTTTATCTTTTCATCACCTTTTCTGTTTAAAGCCTCTAATACTGTTACAGTTCTCTGGATTCTGATTTGTTTAATTTTTTTCTTGGGAATGGATAAAATTAATTTTTCATCTGAGGAGCCATCAGTGACCAATATAGCAATCAATAGCTTCTGTGGATATGTGTGATGCATTTGCCTCTCAGTCAAAAATTCCTTCTCTGGTGTTTGTGCATTTGATTATATTCTATAATCTTTCTGTAATGTGAAATTAATAAAAAAAATAGAAATTAATGTCTTCCCCAAACAGAAGAGCACATGGATCTGAGTATTAAAAGAATAATTTTTTAAACAGTATTTTTGTTAAAAACAAATGATGCAACTGCAAGGAGGACTTTTTTAGCAGTGTCTCTTAAGTCACAGCCTTCTGAATTTTGTTCTTATACTGAGGTTAAATGGGGAACAGTTTGAAAGATTTTCATCACACTAAAAAGAGATGAATTAGGGGGTGTTTGATAGAAATCTTCAAAGTTATGCATGATGTTAACAGTTTATAATTTCTTTCAGTACATGAAAGATAACAGAAGCCAGGTCCAAAACAAGAAGAAGATGGGTTTGTTTTTAATGCAACAGTCATACAGCAAGTAAATGTTAAAGTGTGTTAGGGTTAACTTATATGTGTGGTAGTTTACATATGTTCAAGGACATGGAAATAAGTTTGCCAAAAATATTATGTACATGGTTAGTAAATGGATAAATCAGGGTCAGTAAATTGACAAACCAGATCCATTCCACAAAATACTCTGAGGGCGAAGAGCTGGAGCACAATAAAGTACTCAGAAATATCACAGGTACTTGTTCCCTGAGCATCTGCTTCTGTTCAGCTCTGAAGAGGTGACACTAGAAGAATTGTCTAGTCTGTGCACCTGTCTGCACCAATGGACCAGTTCCAATGCTGTCATGCTACCAGAAACCAAGGCAGTTTCCTGAGAGTGTTGCCTTGTCACCAGAGTTTGAAAGTTACTTTTTTTCCCCTGAGAGGAGAAATACTATCTCCCTACCTCTGAACATTATTTCTTTAAGGAGGTATTCATGGGGGAATGTGTTTGAGCAATTTATGAGCAGCATAGAATGAAATCAAATATATAAATTACCATTATGATTTAGCAGAACAGGAAAGAAAATGGACTCTACTTCATTAATTGCTATTTAAGAAGTTACAGAAAGAATACACTAAAAATCAGGAGAAACTGAAGAGGAGAAAACCTAACCATTCTATTCTGAGCAAGCTTTATTTAAACAAAGGACAGCATTTCATAATTAGTCTAGCTGTGATATGTACATCGTACAGGTAAGTTCTAATCTGTTCTTCCAAACTTTCTTTGCAAAGTATGGATACAATGACAAAGGAAGTGAAGGGGGGAAGAAGGGCAGAAAAATGAAAGAAGATGCTAATTAAGTAAAAAAATCTGAAAGACTGAAACTGAAAAGAAATATTAATTTAATATTTCCTTCTTTGCTAGTTGAGATCCTTTATAATCTGACAAGTGGCTATACCTTTGTGTATAAATTACTTGTTGAAAAGTAAAACAACATTTAGATAAACTCTAAATGAAGGCTGGAAGTTGAAATAAGCTTCTAAAAAAACCCCTCACAAAATCCAACCCCTTTACCTAACAAATCATGTCTGGCTGGTGCGCCAATGGAAGACATCAAATCTGCAGTAAGGTCAATGGCACGCAGCATTACCAAAAAGAGACATCTGTGTTTCAGACCTTGGAAAACAGATAGCACTGTAAAGCATTTGTCTGCACTCCTTAAGCTCGTTCATGGGCATGGAGGAGTTGCACACAAACATTCTTTGAAAAAATACAGACAAAGTAATTTTTGTATCAGTGGAAACTCAGAGAGGGCAGTAAATCATTGAGAGGAGCAGCCTTCTTTTCTGTCTAGCATAAAGGACTTAGAGATTGGGCTTGCCGTACAGCACAAGGTAGAATGTTTGGACAGAATTTGTGGAAAAGAGTTTATTTTTAAATTCAGGACAAAAGGCAGAGCTCAGGATGGCTATTCTTTGGCGATCAGATAAGAGGAAGATTGATCATCATTATATGGAGGTTGTGGAAGCTTTCTAATTTAGAACTCAAGATACTAGAAATAGCAAAGTTGCTCTTCAGACTTCAGTGCAAGTTGTGTTTTAATCCTCCTTGTTTTTTAATCCACCCAGAATTTATTGGTTAAGGAGTAATATAGTATTTTTGTGAAGAAAACAAAAAGTAAACAAATGAAATGCTACTTCAGGTGGCATATTTTCCGTAAGTTTGATTGTTTAAGATTGCTTAAAAGTTTTTTTGTTGGTTTTTTTTTTTTGTGTGTGTTCCAATGGAGAATTTCTCTTGTCAATATCTTTATGACAAAAATGATTCCCCCAAATTCATATAATGCCTCCATGTCCCAAAGCCTTTAAGAGAATATTGCCCCATTGTAGAAGTCCACGTAGCATTTTTTGCAGTTTATTGCTACACATTCCCTTCAAAAATCAAATCATTCCCCTCGAAAGCTCACAGCTCATCAGCAGAGCAGTGCTGGAGCTGTAGAGAAGACAATGCTGGAGCTGTAGAGAAGGCAGCTCAGACCATGCAGTGAAAGCATCTCTTTACTGTCTGCCTCTTGATTTACCAATCCTTGGGCTTGTTAATTTCTGAAAGGAGTCACAATAGCATGGATTTTCAGCTGGTCCAAAAGATATACTATCGACAAGGTGTTCCCTTTATACCTCAGTGGCTGGCCCCTCCCTCCTCCCATCCCTCCATGTGCCAGGGCACCCTATGCAGGGTGCACCCCGTGCTGTCAGGGACACACTGTCCCCTCTAGATGTGGTATGGGATCCTGTCCTGGTTTTGCTTTTTTCCCCTTTTTTATTTTCCTCCCCTATTGTTTACTACTGGGAACATTGACAGAGTTCATGGTGAGTCAGTGGTAACCATGGACAAGCTGGCCTGAATTATCTATAAACTATAGAGGAATGGAAGGTGACTGGAGAATTAAACAGACTTTTTCCAGCAAGAGGTTAGTATGTCAAGAGGTTAGTGCACTGCTCATGGGGTCCAAGGAGGAACATCCTCATGCAGTGTTCAATTTACTTATGTCCATTGACAGAGGGCTTAAAGATTTTTTTTAATAGGGTTGGAGGGCATTAATGCAATAACGAAACAAGCATGCTGTCTCTTCTGTCTTCTGGATATTAAGTAAGACATGTCCTAAAACTTCCCTTATTATATTATTATCGAATTCTCTGTTCCTTGCAAAATGTTAAATGGTCATAGCAATGTAACTATAGATAACTTCACTGAATTTGGCAATGTTGCTATCCAGGCCAGCTGGAATTAATTTTTAAGATATGATTTTATAAGAAATCTGGTGCTTTTCTTACTGTCACATGGTAATTCACTTCTTTCACTAATTTGATAATTGTTTTTTTGGAGAGGGCCATGGATTTCTGGCAAGTTTTTCTTCTATAATCTAATACTCTTTGATTCACATAAACCTATTGCTAGCCAGTAAATAATTTTTTAGCATTTGTTCCATTTGTTGTTTAACAATGAAGATAAATTTACAAGAAGATTATCAGAAATACCCTCTTTCTTTTTTTTTTCTTTCTTTTTTTGAAAAAATGCCATTTACTTTTTTTTTTCTCCTTTCTTCCAGTATCTCCCTAAATACTAATATTTTTTTTTAAGATTGGCAGCTCTCCTCTACAAGATAATGCTCAGAATTTGCTATGGGATTCATTGTCTGCACTTATGTACAGATGCACAATTCCACTTACCTCCTGCTCTCCTGCAGGCTTTTCTGTCTAATTGCAGAGCCAGAGAATGAAAGCATCTGTAGTGCTGTGGAAAAAAGTGGTCCTGTGCTCTTGGGGAAGCTGAGATCCAGTGCGAGCCTTAGGACGGATCGATGTGCCCGGTTCCTGCAGTTTTAGCTGCCTTGCTGGTAGGTTCATTATCCCAGGGGCTGTAGCTAAAAGGCCGGAAGCACACGTAGGAAATCCATGCTGTTCAGATGGGTGAGTTGAAGACCAAGCTTGTCCAGGAAAGTGGACTCTTTAAAACCAAGTGCCCAAGTATGGCTGGTGACAGAAATCATGCAGGGTGGCTCAAACACTTTCTGTCACAATTTGATGGGATAAAGCCCTGTCTTCAATCACAGTTGACCTACATTCCTAGATACTTTGCACTGGCCTTCAGTAATAACATCTGAAAAGTGATCCAAATATGTTTGATGAACAACCTTTAAATCCTCTGCAAACGTTGTCCTCTGAGATTTTTACTTCCCCACCTCTGATTAATAGGTGTGATCAGATCATTGCAAAGTGCCTGGATCACTGGAAATTTTATAAGAAGTGCCAAGTGTCTTTTGCAACTACTCTGCTGCTAGATTAGCAAGCCAGAGATTGCTTTGGCTGCCTCAAATAGTGCCCGAGGGTATAATCTATCAAGTCTTTATCTCTAAGAGGTGTTGTTTCATGTTATCGTCAATGAATAATGGATTTGGAAATTCTTTGTCATTATCAGTTATGCAAGCATTGCACTCTGCTTTTTCTCTAGGTTGCTCTTTTCTTCCTAATTATCAATTTTATAATCTGCGATTACATTTGGAAAGCAAGCAAAGTAAATGTTCTTAAATCTGGCAATAATCCATAAGCTTTCCCCTGAGATCTTAACTTTTTTGCACTTCTCTGCACTTCCCTCTTCATGCAACAAATTCTTTCCTCTTTGTTACTATTTTCTAGTGCTCCTGGGAAGAGTGGAAGGAAAGGGAGGAGTGCAGAACAAGCACCATCACCATTTTTTTTCTATTTTAGATCATTCTCCTTTCCGGTTAGTCTAAAATCCTGTTGCATTTCTCACAGATGTTTGGCCATTAGCTTAAAGTAAACAGAATTCTTTTCATCGCTTTCATTCCTCTTCCTTTTCCTCTTCCTTGTTCCTGTGTCACCCTTACTATTTTTTTTGGCACAGGGGAGAAAACTCTGATCCTTCCTATTGCTTGGGCCTGGTTTTCAGCTTTGCTTGGGACATCTTCGCTGTATGCAGTTTAATGCTGAATCACTAATTAAGCCCTTTAAGTAAAATTGAAATTAATAAAAATAATTAGGCAAATTTAAATTAATCTCCAAGTTTATTCAGACTCTTTTATTATATGGCACTGCACACACAGTAAATTTTCAAGCAGCTCATATTTTGTGTTTTCTCCCCACTGAGGGCTTCGCACCCGTACAAGAGTAAGTCCTTGTTCCCAGTGAAATCCAGAAAAGCTCTCTAATACTGTGCTTTGCAATCTGCCTTGAAATGTCCAACCTCTGGGATGTTAGCCCAAATGTGACAGCAAGCAAGTGCAGAATCACTGTCTGCATAGTCCAGGAATTAGAAGACAAAACTTCTGGGTTTAGACATCAGAGGTTCAAAAGGTCTGGACTACCTTCCTTGCCATGAGGGTAGGATCATAAAATAATTTGAGTTGGAAAGGACCTTTGAGTCCAGTCATTAACCCAGCACTCTCCAGTCCACCACTAAGCCTTGTCCCTAAGGGCCAGATCCATGTATTTTTAAAATACCTCCAGGGGTAGTGACTCACCACTTCCCTGGGCAGCCTGTTCCAGTGCTTCTTTAGTGAAGAAATTTTTCCAATTATCCAATTTAAACCTACCCTGATGCAACTTGAGGCCATTTCCTCTTGTCTTGTCACTCATTGGGAGAACAGACTGATCATGTACCTGGCTACAATCTCTTTTCAGGTAGTTGTAGAGGCTCCTTTTCTCCAGGTTAAACAACCCCAGTTCTCACAGCTGCTTCTCATGAGAAATGTGTCCCACACCTCTCACCAGCTCCAATGCCCTTCTCAGCACTTGCTCCAGCACCTCAACATCTTTCTGGAAGTGAGGGGCTCAGAACTGGACATGAACTTGAGGTGTGGATGTGGAGAACAGATGTGGAGGAACTGGAAGGTAGATAGGACTTCTGGAAAGTGTCAGACTTGGAGAGCATGCCTTGTAGCCAGCTACCTCAGGCTTTTATTGTGATTTACACAATATGGGAACTTTGTTAATTACAAAAAGGGCAAAGTCATATGATTACATTATGTTCCTCTTTTCTTAAAGATGAGTGTCTATTCTTCACAAATGCACTGATCAGTTATAAAATTTTGCCCAAAAAGTAAAAAAAGAAGAGATGCCCTCCCTTTCCAAAAAAAATCCCCCAAACCAAACCCATTGGAAACCCTAGGCCATAACTTTTCTGAAACAAGAGAGGAATTTCGGATATATAGGATTGGCAGTCATGTGGAATGACAATTCTGGGGGACAAACATCCAAAGACTGGAAACATGGAAGACTGAGGATTTTGTTTTAAGGTAAGAAATACGCTTCAAGGAAATGAAAACAGAGCATAAGGACAGAATTACATCACCTAACAGTGCTTGCTAAGGTTTGACATCTTGGTCTTTATTTAGCCCTTTGGCCCCTCTGACATAGAAATATGGTAATATTGGAGAAAGAGCCCATTACTGCTACACTAATTAAGACTGCAAAGACTGTATTTCTAAATTCTGTGTGACTTAGATCACAAGACTAGGAAGCTTACTGCTATGTGAATTAAGAGTTGGTCTAGATAAATAAGTCAGAACCTCTGAGATTATGTCCCAGTAACTGCAGCCTGCCTGAACTCCAACAGGTAAGGTCACACAAGGGTTCATTTAACAATTCAATTTTATCTTTTTTTATTTTCTGATATTTCCTGTAAGCTTGAGTTTTAGACCTTTCCTACCTTTGAGTTAGAATTTAGCCACAGATCTCAGAGCAGACCTGCAAGTGAATCCTACCACTTGTTTTGCCAGTACCAGAGCCCTTCAAAGGCAGAGTGGCTGCTGCAGCTGCCACAGCCCCTGACAGGGGAGGGAACACCTGACTGGGCCAAGGCTATTGCTGGAGGAAGATCTATCAGCTGGTGCTGATCAGGCTCACCCGGCTCTTTTGGCAGCCAAGGAGCAGCAAGGCTGGCTGGTTAGGGCTCTACATCAGCCCATCTTTCTGCTTTAGCCTTTCTTTTCCTCTCTCTTTCTCTTGCTGAACTTCTGGCCGCACTCTTAACCATCTTGCAGAGCTCACTTGCTCGTGTTTCTGAGAAGCCTTCAGGCAATTTTATACAGTGTTAGTGGTGAAAAACAGGTTACTGAATCTCAGGAAGATTTGTGTGGAAGGGCAGCTTTATGGTTTAGGTGAAGTGCCACTAGAGGATTCACTCTCTCTGACAGAGTCCTGTAAAAGTAAGTTTGCCAATGGTGCTGTAGATTGAGTAAGTTTGCCTGAGTTGGACTTTCTTGGATCAGTTTATCCCTCAGCAGCCTGGTGGGATGACTGCATGGATAAAAATGCATAAACTCTGATCAAGGTGGCTATTATGTTCATACAGTGTGAATTAACTTACTAGTATTTAATAAGCTTAATACATTGTTTTCCCCCCTTCAATTCACGTTTATTTCGGAGAACTCCAAATAAAGAACAAGGATTTTTTCATTTTCCATCAGCAGTGACCTCTTAGAGTACAAGATTCAAGGAATGTTCTTGGCTTGTGTGTTAAAGAAGCATTTATTTCTTCATGCCAGTTAAAGAATGCCAGTCCCACATATTTAGAAATCAGTAAATTGTAAATTTGTCAGTATGTTCCTTTTTATTTGTTTGAAGTCTCAAAATAATTGTTCTTTGATATTTTTAGGGAATCTGAAAACAAGAAGGTGGTAATATTTTTTTATCCTTTTTATTTTTAAAAAAAGTTATGTTAAAAACTAAAAGCAGTAATTTTTTTAAATATCCTGTTTTATAAACAGAGGTGTGCCAGATTTTTTCTTTCATTTTTAATTGAAAAAAGTTTTGACTATGTATTTAAATATAGAGTGCTTTTAAGGATGAATTTACTGATAGTTTCTGCCAAAGTGCTCTGCAAAGAAGGATTTAGAACAGGACAGAAGATCCTTGTTTTATTAATCTTTCTGGTTTTTCTGTTCAGTTTAGGCTTTTTGTAGATTTTTCTCAAGAGTGTGTTTACTGAAAATGCAGCATCTTAAGCCAGAGCTAAGAGGGGAGTACTTGTATTCCTGTGACTTGAATAACCTTTCCCAGAAACATACATGTATTCTGGTTTCTGGAAGCTGCATCTGGCTTGGGAAGCCACCTCCACAGATGGAAATAGCTGGAGATGGCTAAGTGTGGGAGGAATGGTTATGGATGTCTACCTGCTCCTCCAAGACACCTGCTTATAGCTGGTGTTGGAAACTTGCTGCTGGGCTATTGTCTGACCCAGCATGGCCTGCCCCATGCCCTGCCTGATGGCCGGGATTGCCCTGAATATGGAGCACAGGGTTTGCTCTCCAGCACTGTTTCCACAGGGGACTTGTGAGCGAGGGTTGCTGCAATGGCACGTCCCTGGCGTCCAGCTGGAAAGCCACTTTCTTGAGAACCATCCACTAAGGTGTGGTGTGTGTAGCAGGCCCAGGGGCTGCAAGGCCTCCTTGGCGGTCAGAAGCCTGAGCTAGGAAATGCCGAGTCATGATGGCTGGGCCTTAGCAGCCCCTCACTTCCACCTTTCGGACCCTGCCTATCTCTCTGTAAGCCTATAGGTCACTTTCCCCTGAGCCTTATTATTGGACAATTTCCAAAACCCCTGCAGGGTATATAAACCCCTATTTCTGCCTGGTTTGGTAGAACAGCTGTCACTGGGAATCTTCGTGGACCAATAAAGGATTCTTCGGAACCTCACACAGCTTTCTCATCTCTCTCCCTGCGTCTGCTGCTGAGGCACTGGCAAGCTAAAGAGCTGAAATCACAAAGAGCTGATAATCACTAAAAGCTGAAATCACTTAAGCTTGCTTAGGTTTCCTGCGGCTGGGAGCTGCTTGGGAATTCGGACGCTGTGCTGAGAGCCTCCCTAAGCCACCCTGGCCAAGGCAGCCCACTGGGCATAGCCCGGCTGGAAACCGCCGCAATAGGTGTGTAAGGCTCAGGTATTGGTAATTAATTTTGCCCAGTCTTCAAAGGGGAAAATTAATTGAATTACTTTGATAGCTTCTGTCTATCAAGAGAAAAGATGTGACAGAAGCATCCCATGGCACATTCCACTGCCAATACACTCCCCAAATCTAATCATTACACATAGGGTTTGACTTAAACACCAAGAGAATACTTTTATGAGCTTGGTCTGCAACCTTAAAATGTCAGCAGAGAAACTTGAACTCTTGTGCTTTTAGTTTTTCTCACCTGTGTCCGGAAGGCTTCAGATAGTGTTTCATACTTAAGGCATGGAGTGCAGGGCCTGTGGAGGATACAGGCTGAGACTGAGAGGTCTTTTTTGTTGCCTACTGTGGGAAACAGATGTGGTACAGATTAAACTAGCAGTGCTGTGCTGTATGAACATTCACAAATGTGAATGTTTGCTGGTTTCTGGCTATCTATATGAATTTGTTTCCTCATCTTATTCAGGAGTGGCCTCAGCTGTGTTTCTGGGTGATAGAATGTATTTCCTATTTTTCCTCACAGAAGTCACAGGAGTCTCTGTGTTCAGGGGTAGGGTGGTGGTTGTTTTGCTTGGCAAGTCACAGATTAACCTGTGTACTGCACACATGGATGCAAGTGTGTGTCACAGCTCATCCCCTCACACTGAAGACGACAGAAGCAAGCAGCGAGAGGCAGCAATTTGTCAGCTGGTAAAATTCCAATTCAGTGAATATGACCAAAGTTTTGGAAGTGGAACAGTGAGCTTTCATTTTTCAGAGTTTTCTCTGTTCCTCTGATGAAAACTCAGGAACAACATCTTTTTTTCCATGAATCCTCTTACTGTTCCCCGTCTACAGACCCTGTCTTCTCCTTGAACACCTGACTTCTGTCACATAAAAGTAATAGGTCTGGAAAAGGATGCGGATCTGAAGTGGAAGAGGCAGTACATGCCTCATGCCAAGGGAAGGAGGCACAGGTTGCTATGGAACTCAGTCTCCCCAGGAAGAGAGAAGGTGCCCAGGCGGGTGAGGTGTCCATCCTGCTGATTTTCCTGGCTGCTGCACCCATCCTGCCCTGGGTCTAAGGCCAGAAGAGCTGGCAGCACTTTCCCAGTAATGCTGGGAAAGAAGTAAGAGTTTGGGAGCTCCTGCACAACCCATGAGCAGGTAAATCAATTCTTAAAAGTGCTTATAGTTCCATGAAAATCAAATATTTAGAGCCAAGGTTTCTTCTGCTAGGTGCTGGTGATTATGCTATGTGCTTGAAGTTATACCATTTGTTGTTGTATTTATCTTCATCATATTATTTTGGAACCTCAAGCTATTCATTTTAAGCAGATTCTGCTCTCTAAATATTGATCCTGTTAAGGCTAAGTTAAATAATGACAACAGTATTAAAAATTCTTTTTGACCTAACTGTTGACATTAATGACTAGTGACAGTTTCCTTTTCCTACATGCACAATGTGAGTCAAATGAGCTTTCTTACTGATATGGTGCTGCATTTCTGGAGTAATTTGAATTTATTTTCTAAATCTGCAACATGGGCAGCTTCTGTAAGGATCATTTTGCTGCACATTGTTCCAGGTTAACGTTGTTTTTGGATTAGTGTGCATGCAGTATTAAACGCTTTAATTCTGTGCCCGATTGACATTCATATTGTCCCTAGAGTTAGCTGGCTAGTACATTTGGAGAGGGATGAAATTCATGTCGAAGAAGCCCACTATCAATCTGAAAATGTACTTATAAAATTCATTACTGTCCCATCAATTTTTTTTCCAGTTAAAACTTTATAATGAAAAAATCATTATTAAACATCATTAACTTTCTGTGTTTTTATATTAATAATTAAAAATTTTAATATTTTGTTAGAAAATCAGCTTTTGTTTTGAAATTTCTTTAATGATATTTGATAGTAAATGTTTTTCAAATATTTTTTGTAGCCACTTCCTTTCTGTCAATTAAAATATTTTTGATCATCTATCTATTGATAGCCTCTTCTTGTTCTCTAACATTTCAGCACTTCCATGTGGTGCTCATATTTAAGTGAAAAGTTGGAAGAGTGAGGGAAGAAGAGAGAAGAGATGTTACTTTTGCTTCTCCCTAAATTCCTCCTACTAAATGTGTAGTCCATACCTTTTGCATTTTCTTGATCTTTCCTCTTTGTTCTCCTCCATCCCATGCCATATCATAAAAAGAAATAATTGTGCAGGTCTGTTTTCCCTTGACTTCACTAAGCCTTTTTCCAAGGAGTAGCTACAAAATTAGAGCAAATCTGTGATTAAAATGTGCTACTAATGTAAAAGTGCAGGTAATGAATTGTGATCATTGAGTTTCAGCTGAAAAATACTTGTGTTTCTGTTTTCCCTTAATCAGTTGGTGGCTTGTGTGGGTTACTATTCCTGTAGTTTAACTGTGAATTCCAATGCCTACTCTAGTTGAAATTTTTTTATCTTTTATAACTTCTTTATATAATTTTCTTATCCCTTTACAAATATTTCATCCTTTAGGGTATAATTTCCTCTATTTGATTGTTAGGAACAGATGATTTTATTTTCTTTCTTCTCCTTTCTTGTTCAAAAATTAGAGGAAAAACATAGTTATTCATAATATTTTGTTATAATAACAAAAAAAATCTATGTATGTTAGTCATAATAATTAGTCCCATATTAACTTGGAGGTATTGAATAAGCTGAGACCTCAATATATTGCTAGTCTGTCACTCATAACAACAGCATCTGTTTTTGGCAGGAGCTCAACAGGTTTGAGTTTCATGACTTCAGACAGTTCCTAATATTAGAAAGAGAGACATACACAAAGATAGCAGAGAAGTCAATGAAGGTGGATCATTATCTGCAATTTTAAACTGGTCTCTTTTCCTGCCATGGTATGCAGGTTTTTAACCAGCACATTCTGTAGTTTCTTTTTTATGCTTTTTAGAAATGGAGGAATTTCCTGTTAAATAATATATTCTGTAAATATTAATGAAACCTTAATTTTCTTCTGCAATATATACTTCCAGAGTAAGATTTTGCTTGCTCAGCTTTGCAGACTTTCTTTCCTGTGTTCCTTCCACGGATTGTATGTTTATAATTGTATGAAAATGAGATCTACTTAATCTGTGCCTGAATGTGTACTCAGATTCTGAAGTACTAAAAAAATCACTAAGTGTCTAGTGACTAATTGGGTAAGCCTTGGGGATTTGTCCATTAGTGATAAGGTGATTTCTAGATTTGGTAAGTCAAATAGAACTTTCTTTCTAAAGAAAGTTCAAAAAAGTTTTTAGTTCAAAACTCTTCCTAATACTAAGCTGGGACGTCAGCTTAGTGTTAGGAAGAGTTTTGAACTAGAAATTGGTTTGAATTAAAGTTTTGGCACTTTAAAGAAAAAGGAATACTCTCTCACTGGATGCTTCAGAAGTGAAACCCGGGCAGTGTAAATCATGCAGATTCACCTTCTTCAGGTAGCTCTGCTCAAACCAATACATATTTCTGATTTTCTATTGGGCACTAAGGATCTTGAGTTTGTGCAAAAGAAAATGTGCATAAAGATCTTCTGGGTACTCTTGAGACTGTTACAGCGTGTTGGGAGGAAAAGGGAAGCTCCCTACTGGCTTGAATGTGCTTTGTCTCTCTTAAATGCTCAACAGCCACAGCAAGGAAATTAATTTGTTTAACCTTTTGAAACTAATTTGTTTAAAACAGTTTCTAATATTATGTTTCTAAAACTTAATATATTAATATAAATCCTGACCTTTCTTGAACAGATGGTGATAATGATGGCAATGAGGATGCTTTTGAATGGCCTATGGGAAATATGAGGCCCAAGTAATATATTTGATTGCTGACGATCAAGCAAAAGCAAGAACCCAAGTTTATCACAAGGATATCTGTTTTGGATAAATCTGTTCCAAGTTCTCCATAAAAGATGCAAAGCTCTCGACTCTGAGGTGCTTAGACATGTAGTTGTTTGGTGCATACAGTTATGACAATATTTTTCTGAAATTACATCTTTAGTCCTGCATTAATGTCTAAATTCCAACTGTATATACTCTAAATTAATTATTAATGTTAAGTGACAGAAATAAAGGTCCTTTCCTATTAAATAGATTGAATTTATGTAAGTTACTATAGCAAAATATTTGGTCAAATTGCATTGCATCAAGATAACCCAAAGTTAATTACATTTAAAATATTGCATATACATCTTTTTACTTTGTTTAAACTGAAAAGGAGCCTGTTAGCCTTCTTTTAAAAAAAAAGTCAAAAAGAAATGTGTAACTCTAGTCTTTGAACTATTTGGTAGAATAGTTGTTGTAGAATAGTATTTGTGACATACTGATGGCTGACACAGCAGACAACCAGTGGATAATGCTGTGTAACCTGACATTTCTCATTTTTTAAAATTTCTCTTAACAGAAATAGAGATTGCATAAAACTGGCTGCTGTCTTCTATACGTGAAGTCTCATTATGTATGTAAAATATTTAAGAAATCTCTCTTATTTCCATTCTCCCCTTAAAGCACAAAATTAGTCTTTAAGTATTTGCATTTCTACAATGGGAAATAGAATTTTTTTTGTCCTCTAGGGAGAAAAAAAGTCTTAATCAGAAGCAGTAATCACTGGGGTAGGAGGGTTATGTTTTACTATTACATTAGAACATTCTGGAAACTCTTTTTTTCCTGATTGTTGGGAATATGATCTTTTAAAATCACCACTTGGAATCCTCAGTCATAGAAGGTCACTAAAGGAATTTAAATATCTTGCATGAGGATGAAGTTTGCCAGGGGAATGGTTTGTGAGCAATGTATGTATGTTAGTATTTAGATCAGGTGTGTCACTACACACTTGTAATTTTGCAAAGATATGTGTGGTGAATTTCAGTAAATTGGGGTGACTGTCTGTTACAAAGGATTATATTTAAGTTTTAAGGGCTAATTATAGCATTGAAATTACTACACTTTGTTCAAATGGCTGTGGATTACAGTTATACACAAGATTAATTAAAGAAATTAAAGGAACTAAAGTAATTATTCCTGTGTACAGGAATATTAAGACTAAAACATAAATTTTTTCTCTGAACTGAGGGCATAGGGAAGAATGAACATATTATTAGTCTCTTTCTGTTTATTTATACTAAAAATTCCCACTAACTTTATGGCAAACTGTCCCTTTAGAACATATGAAACTCAGTGATAGCAGTCCAAATTAAATTTTTGGGGTGTGGTGAAGAAAACTACTTTGAGAATGTATTAGTATTGTGAATAAAAAGGGGTTCAAATACTGAGTTTATCCATGGATGTGGAATAACTTGCTGGCCCTGCTATTTCTCTTGCTAACTATTCCATTAATATACAGAGACTATCTCAGAAAATTGGTTTAATTTCATCCTACTCTGAGATGTAAGTGAGCCCACAGCTTGAAAAATTGACTTGGTTTCTTCTGGCTCAAGAATTAAGCTACCTGCCAAGAAGGTAAAATAGAGATACATCTTTCTAGCAATTTAAATTGATAAAACTGTCCTGCACACTGCTTTAAATAGTGAACTTAACTTCTCTTTAACTATCAATGAATTGACTTTTTTTAGGAAATCATAATGTACTACCAGGGCAGATCAACATATTAGTGGCTGTCCCAATTATACTTTCAGCAGAAACTTTATAAACTGATAGATATATACTGGACAGTATTATAAAAAATAAATGGAGTATTGAAATGCAGTATTTGTCAAATTGCTCATTCAATGCATGCCTATTTAAGCAGTTCCCTACCAAGTGCCACATCCTTGTGCACTTAGGTGACAACAATGCCCTGCAGTGCTACAGCTCCAGTGCAGAGTGGAAACTGCCCGGCAGAAAAGGACCCAGGAGTGCTGGTCAACAGCAGCTGAACATGAGCCAGATGTGCTAGGTGTCAGAAAGGCCAGCAGGACCAGGACAGTGATTGTCCCCCTGCACATGGCACTGGTGAGGCTGCTGGGCTCCTCACTACAAGAAAGGCATTGAGGTGCTGGAGCGAGTCCAGAGAAGGACAATGGAACTGGTGAAGGGTCTGGAAAACATGTCTTGTGCCTGAGGGAGTTGGGGGTGTTTCATCTGGAGGAAGAGACACTGCAGGGGGATGTCCTACAGCTGCCTGAAAGAAGGTTGTAGCCAGGTGGCAGCGAGTCTGTTCTCCCATATAACAAACAACATCCAGTTGTACCAGGGGATGTTCAGGTTGAATATTAGCATCAATTTCTTCACCAAAAGAGTTGTCAAGTATAGGGACAGGCTGCCCAGGGAAGTGGTTGAGTCACCATTCCTGGGGTACATGAAAACATGTAGATGTAGCACTTAGGGCCTTTGTTTAGTGGTGAACTTGGCCGTGCTCAATTAACAGCTGGACTTGATGACTGTGAGGATGTTTCCCAATGTAAATGATTTTATGATTTTATATATCAACGTTAAGAAAACTGGAGGAAGCAGGCGTGTAGAATAACACCAATGCCAGCTGCATAAAGAAACATTCTACTCTGCCTCAAGTCTTCCTCACTCTGCATTAAGCTCCAGGAAACATTGACACTCTTCCTGTTTTTATCCAAGTCTTCATACTCTGTCTTTTACATGTTGTACATTCTCCTGACTGTGCTTTTATTCCACATGGGTGTATTTCTTCCCCTAAATTGGCATTCCTCTAGCCATTTATTTCACTGTCTTTGCCTTTATTTTTTTTCCCCAAATGATTACATTTCCAGCCCACTGACTTATGATGGAATACTGTAGCATAGCCCCCACCCACCCTGTGTGTTTTGCAGCTTTCATAGGTCCCAACTGATAAATGAAACAGAGGAGAGTATAACACAAAGCAAATGAAATAAATTATGTGTTTGAGTACAGAGGGGTTCCTGAGATGATTTGCACTATGTTTGGGATGTATGCTGAAAATACCCTGAGAAAAATGTTGCTACTCAGGCTTTGTCTGAAATATGGTAAAGCAGGACACTGTGGCATTTAAAATTGATCCAAGGGATGATTTTTCATACAGATTTCTGAAATCAATAAACAAGAGGTAGCTGAAGTCAATTTTCTGTAGCAATTTTAAGAGGTATGACAAACGCTGCTGGTTTGTGTATTTTGTATGCTTATATCAGACAAACGCCCTGGTTTGTCTCTCACCATGATCAATGGCAAGCTCCCATCCGCTTCAGTTCTGCCACATTACCTGCAAAAGGGCACAATTTCAGGAATGCAAAGCTTCTCCTAAAACCACAGTGATAGAAGTAATGTACCTGGTAGAATTCTTGGAAGCATCTACACAGTTATATGCTTTTCAAAATGCTTTTCAAAAATTTTTTACCTTTTCTTCCCAAAACCCTCCCAACAAATAGTTTAGAATTTGTAGTTTTAGAAAGGTTTTCTTTATATTTAAATAACCAATGGCAACAGCTCTGGTGTATACTTCTATACTTCTACTACTTTGAGTCAATGCTCAAGTTTCCTTTCACACTTGTTAACAAGAAAAGGGAAGATACAAGGAGTCCTTTTTCCTTTTATACTACAATGTTTATGTGGACTTGTACTTCACTTTGAGAAAAATTGTGTTGGGATATCCTGCAGAACAAAGCAGATGTTGTTTTTTTTTAATACCAAATTATCTGTCTTGATTGAAGATATTATCTGATATTGTATGTATTTTGATACATGTGTACACTTCTTTCTGGGAAATTTAATCGGATATTTTCTTAAGCACTTGTGTGTGTGGGGGGGTTTTCCTTTAATTTATTTATATTTATTTATTTTTCTTAATGAAAGGGGAACGGTTTGGTTTCTTAACTCATGTTCATATTATTTTCAATTTTTTCTTTTCCTGCAGAGTTGGAAGTCTGCTATGTAGGATTTTGAATTGCATTCTCTATCCTTTGTTTATCCAGAAGGTCTTGTGAGCCAGTTGCATTGAAAGGGTGGGATTTTCAATATTTTTGTCTTATGACTGCAAGGTGAGGGTGATTGCATCTAAAGGTTAGAAAATGAAATTGTTTCTTGTCCTTGTCCTTTTAAGATATACAGCATATTTCCCTTTCCTTGATCACAGATTCTCTTCTGCTGTTTGAATTTTTCAGTAAAGCCTTTTTTTACAACGGTTGCACTGATAATAACTGGAAATCTTGACAATATATAGAATGAAAATTGTAACAATCTAATTTTGAATGACAAGGAAATGATGAAAAAGTTAGCTGTTACAGAAGGTAACTCGTATTTCCTGTAATCCCAAGAATAGTATTTTGCTGGAATTTATTTTTTACAAGATCTACAAAACTGAAAGAATTAATTTTTTAACAGGTATAACTAAACAGCAGCCTTAATATACTTGGAGGCTATTTTATTGTTGGATGGAACTTGCATTTTGTCACTAACTTATCTGTTCAGATTTTGACTCAGATTCTTTGCATTTTTGTTTATATTTTTATGGTTAAATTATTAGATTTATAGATTTACAGTGACATTTTACAAACATATAGGTCTGCAACCATATTTTTCACTTGTGAAAGAGTTGAAAGCAATCCTTGAAATGTGTTTACAGCTCACCCAATTATCTTAAAAGCATATCCTTTTAAAAAAATTACTTCCTCTACAAACTGCTGGAAACCTTAGCCTTAAGACGAAAATGGTTCTGCTGGTGGAAGGCTATTTTGAAACTTTAATAGATTAATTAAAAAATTTGTTAGATCTTATTTTCTTTTAAGGTCTGGTGATTTACTACAGCAGTTAGCAGGTTTAGTTACGTACAGACACGGGCTGAGATTTATGAACATTTCCCATGCATTGTAGGGGTAGCTGGTGCCAGATTGCAAAGTTCAAGGCATTACACGTTTTTCAGCACAGCCTAGGTTCCTGTCTAAATTTACCTCCTTCTGCTACTCGGGGCGTGTTATCATGCACACGCTAGGTCTTTTCTTGAAAATGTGTTTCTGGTTCAGCTTCCTTGCTCCCGAGACTTTTCTATTTTGGTTCCCAGTGTCATGTGATCCCCCTGGCCAGTGAGAGCCCCGCAGAGGGAATGGCAACAGCCTGCTGGGAGCAATGTAAGTCAGAAAAAAACTCTTGGTTTTTGCAGTTTCTGTCCCTCTCAGTCAATTTTAAATGTTGTTTTTACCCTGAACGTTTGCTGGGCACACCCAGTTATACCTATGGAAATGCTTAGAAGTTGGGTGTTTTGGTTTGGATTTAGTTTTTACTCTTTCAGACGCTACTTTTCTTAATATGTTCCTTTTTTTCCTGTGTCCTGCAGTGTCGCTGAGAAGTCTAAAAAAGCAACAGAAAACAAGCCACATGCATTGCAAAAGTTGCCTAAAATATGTTTTAAGGTGAATATTTCAGGTGCAGTAGTACTTTGTTTAATGTGTGCTATAGACGGTGCCGTAAATCCTGTGCTGCCGTTGGGAAAGAAAAATGTGACCCCCCCTGTCCCGCCCTCCAGCCCCTCAATCAAAATCCTTCATGGAGGTAGAAAGACAATAGTAGATAAAAGAATCTGAAATCACATGTTAGTGCCTTTACCAACTGGCTGAGACATAATGGGGAAAGGAATTATTTAAATCAGAGGGCAGTCACACCCAAGGCAGTGTATTGTTTTTCTGGTATGAATGAAGTGAAATGCTGTATTTTGATCTCAGCTGATGCTGAGCAATACTTATACACATGATATTGAAACCATGTATTTAGTGAAATTTATCATTAGTGTGCTTCCTGGTACAAAGTAAGAGTCTGATCCCTCTATTTTTCAGCACAGGTTCTGAACTTGGTTGGTAGAATTTACTTGGTAATTACTGAGTAATGGTTTTCTCTAACGGCATATTTTTAAAAATAAATATGATTTTCCAAAAATCATTCTCCACCATGGTTGGATATATAGGTGTTTTAATTATTTTCTGGTTTTGGGGTTTTTGCTTTTGTTTTGATTCAATTTGGTTTTCTTTCGTATTTCTTTCTTCCAAATTACACATGCTTTCTTTGGAGTTTTCTTTTAAGTTTTAGAGTTAGTGTTTAAGCTAAGCCTATTTTAAATTTGGATCCCTAAGTGATATGCCTTGATATCAGACAAAAGCTGGAGAATGAGTGTTTGGAAAAATAAGCTGGAATCTTTCTATTTCCCTTCATGGCCTGTAGCATGGACCTCCTATAACACCACTTGGAGGTGCAGAGGCCATTACTGAACAGTGCTTTATTTTCTTTGTGTTTCTGATCTATACCCTAACAACCAGGTAATAAATGAAGGACAATTCCACTGTTGGAAGACTTTCTTCTCTTTCCCCCTTCCCCAAATTAATTTGGAACAGAGAAATTTCATGTAATGGTTACACTGAAGTAGAGCACGGTGGGTTTTCAGTTCAGTTCTCATCATCATAGGCACTGGAGGAAAAAAAAGTCCCAAATTCTGTGTTGGTTGAATTGTTGCAGTGTCAGAAGAGAAACAGTATCTCTCTGTAAATATCTGACGCAGAAACTAAAACCAATTAGAAAAAGCCACATTCACTGTGCAAACTAGATGAAATTTAGGAGCCAGCCTCACAGAACTTTTGTTTAAAAGTTTGCGTTGCTGCTTTTGATAATAAAGTGAAGCATGTGCAGGACTGAAGACTGCTTATAATGATTTAAAGAAAAACATTTGTCCGTTAGATTATAAACCAAGTTCTAACTCAGTGTTGCCTGTTTGCTTTCACTTCATGAGTTTGCATGGTACCAATGTGCAAATAATGGGAATTCTGAGATTGCAGCTGAGAGATGGATTTCCCATTGCTTCCTACAACACAATGCTCAGGCTTGTGAATACAAGCCTAAGAATTGTGCCAGTCTTGTGGCAACCAGAGAAATTGTGATAGGTGAAATATAATGAGTTAAAATAGAAGATCTGTCTTATCACTTATTTTCTTCTTTTATTTTTTCCCCTACTGATTTATTTACTCAACTTTGTGCTCATTGCTTGTCTGAACATACAGAAAGAGAAAAAAAGCAAAATAGAAGATCTGTGTTATCACTTATTTTCTTCTTCTTTTATTTTTTCCCCTACTGATTTATTTACTCAACTTTGTGCTCATTGCTTGTCTGAACATACAGAAAGAGAAAAAAAGCATACAAAAAAAATGAAAAAGGGGGAGGGTAGACAGTAAAAAGCTTGGCAATGAGGATGTTCAAACAGTTGCACAGCTTTCCCAGGGAGGTTATGGAGTCTCCGTGCCTGGAGATACTCCCAAGTGAACCCTGCCCTGATCCTGAATAACCTGCTGTGGGTGACCCTGCTTGAGCAGGGGGTTGTGCTGCATGACAGGGACTCTGAGGTCCTTCTGAGCCGCTGTGATCCCATCAGTCTCAGAATTCCACTCTGCCATTTGGAGCTGTAGACAGCACTGTTACTCTGGGGAGAGATCAAAGATCATGTGTAGACTTAAATCTCAGACTGTCGCTCTCATAGTTTAGACCTTGTCATTTTGCTCCTCAGTTGAATCATTCATTCATTTGAGAATCAACTTTGAATGACTCAGTTGAGTCATTAATCATTCATTTGGTGTGATGGTCATGTTTGTCTCGCTGCCATGGCCCAACACACCCTGCCTGAAATGTCACTGCTCAGCAAGAAATGGCACACTGAGAGCAGCTACTCTAAGGTACTCCTGGCAGCAGTCTTGAATCCCATGTCTTTTGTCTGCTGTCTCCTCAGGTACTGTGGAGGCACTGATGAAAAGGGAATGAGAAAAGAGTAAAAATAATGGGAGTACTGTGGGAAGAGTGTAAGTAGAAAGTAAAAGGACAGAGCCAACACTGAGGACTGAGTTCTTACACCCATCTTGCTACTCTACTTGAATCTCGCTGTGGTATCTCCAGAAGCTGAGGAGGGGATGTAGATTTGTGCAATTTTGCCAGGGATTTTGAAGGAGGGGAGGAAAAAGCAGTTCTCACAGGAGCCCTTGGAGGCTGATGAAAAACATTAAGCTCCAGTTCCATACACTGTATGCAGAGTTGTACCCTAGAGACCTGATGAGTGGTAGGTACAAGGGAACATGAGATCACTGGGCAGGAAGTGGAAGTATGAAAGCAGAGAAAAAAGAAAACAATTTTTTTTTTTTTAATATAGAAAAAGCAACATAAAATGTGCATGAAAGGTGTAGATAGTTCAAGTAATACCTTTCATATTAACATATGGATATAATTTTAAATAAAAATGGCAAAAAACTATTACTTGACTTGTATTGTGGAAAGATGATTTTAAATCTTTCTGCCGTAATGCTGTAGGTGATGATTTTGGTTAAGGACTATTTATCTTGATGAGATTTGGAACACTCATCCTGAAAGCAATTGCCAACATAAATCCAAACAGGTGACTGTGAATAAATTCAGACTGGAGCTGGAAAAGTAGATGGGTTCAGCCTCCTATCAGAAGGGTAGGCTAGGACATGTTGCTGTTTACAACAGGCTCAGGGAGTTGGCTACAGGTGATGAGGGTTTGGTAGCAAGGATTACACTCAGTGACTCAGATGTCTATTTCTGTTTCTGGCTAAATAGTGTAATTAGAATTTAGACAGCATGTTTTTCCTGAAAAAAACACATTTAAAAAATATGACAAGTAAAAAAAAATATATTATTTGCTTTTGTTTGTCTTTGTTTTTGGAGAATAATGCTATAGATAAATGGGAAATAAATTTGTGCAATGCTTTCTTGAAGATGGATATGAGCAAGGGTGAAATACTCTTTTTTATGAATTTTAGGGGAAAAAGCCCCACATTCTAAGGAGCCAGAAGCAGCTTAGTCCAGCATCATTCAGTTGATTCTTGCAAACTAGTCTGAGAAAGAAGACAAATCCAGAGGAAAATTTTTTAAAATATTTGCTAGTTCTGTAAGGTATATATATTTGATTTTGAAAAAATATTTTGGATGGGGTTTTTCTATATTTTTCTTAATCGTCAAATAAAAATAATAGTTTTATACGAAGTCCTTCAAGTACTAAAAATACCGTTTGTCTTGATTTTGATTACTTAAAAAAATTTAATAGTTCAAGGAGAATAATCTGCAATAAAACAAGGCTGGAATTATATATTTATGTTTCAGATGTTTTGTTTTTTAGAGTCCAATTGCAGATCCATATAGAGATACTAATTATGTATCTGTTCAGTTCCAAATAATTTTAATTGACAATTTTTATGGCTTTTGATAGCATCTTATGGATTAGATGCCTTGGGGATTATCATAACTGTTGATTCAATTTTTGAATCATCTGTGGTAGCTAAACATAAACACTGTAAAATCAAAATTGTCCAGATATGAATTTTGGCAATTTTGTCAAATCACTAGGTTTGAAATCCAAACCAATGGAAAATGAAAATCACCTTTATATTTTGTTCTTTGAAACTTGTTGGGTAACTTCAGTATAACTACCTATAGTTTTGCTTTCTGTGTTCTTCAAGCGGAGATAAACTGGTTGTGTCTTCACAAATAAGGTCATTGAGATTGTTTGGCAATTATACAATATTAAACAGAATTTCACTGCTCATTTTATTGGCCTCATCAGTTTTGAGGTCATGGACTTGAATGGTATTTTTGGGCTCACATTGCTATATGGCTGTAAATCGACAGCCTGCTTATTCATTCCAAAATGCCATTAATCTCAGACTGTGCTGAGGCAAGTCCATTGGCAACTGTTGTCAGGTTGTGCTCCCACTATCCCAAGAAATCATTCAATTTCTGCTTGTATTGTCTTCCTCTGGCTTTGTCTGAAGGGCACCTTCTGTATAGGCATTGATACTTTGCTTGGACACGTTTGGATGTAAAAGCAACCCTGAACTCTTAATTTCCTGTGCTCATTAGAAAGCTGGGTGCATTTCATAATATTTTTGTCCTAGCTAGTCTGATTGTTCTCCCTTGTCAACCTGAACTTTTTATCATTTAAACTGGGCATTATTCTCGTGGAATTGTTTCTTGTCCTGTTGTGTGTGTTGCTATATCCAGCTAACAGCTGCTTTGCACCAAACAGGAGAGCCTTCCAATGGTGTTTCTGTATTTGCTGGTGTACCAGTGCCATGACCACTGGTAGGGGGCACGACGCTTGTTGTAACTTCTTGTCAGGGTGAACAAGACTCTGGGCCCTGTGTCAGGCTTTATTGTAGTCACCTTAACTCTGGCAACCAGCCCGCTGCTTACACTCAAAAGGTGTTGGCTAACAAGCTCTTAAATTTTAACAGTACACTGTCTAAAAAATGATGGCTAAGAAGCCGTTAGATTTTGTGCAGTACACTTCGCTAAGTTCTCAACTGCCAGAAAAAACTTGTCAAAGGTGCTGGCTAACAGGCCACAACACATCACCAAAGGTGCTGGTTAGCAAGTCACAACACCACTGCTCAAAGGTGTTGGCTAAAAAGCCACAACACCCTTCCACAAGCTTCCCACTCTTAACAGCAAACTTCAGTACTGAAGGGGGGAGAGAGATAAAGAGAGAAAAAGGAGATAACAAAGAGTATCAGCAGCCCTTAGATCCTGTGTTGGTCCACATGGAGCTGGGAAAAACATTGCAAGTGAAAGAGAGAGGGAAAAGAGAGCAAGTGGGCCTGATCCCCTTCTCTTTATTGTTAAGCTGGTGCACACCTCTTGGTGTAAAACAGATTTTTGAAGCCCTTTGAGCCCTCCTGCAGAAAGTGAGTTTGAGAGGACTGAGCTCCAGTGTCAAGGTGAGCAGGAAGCTGGCTCAGCACAGTGCTGCCCCACCTCTGCAGGACCCTCTCCTCTGATCACATCTTTCCTCTCTTAACAGTGTCATGTTTGAGACAAGACATGCCAATGCCTGGTCCTGCACTCCCTCCTAGGCACACAAGAGCTCACTCTTGCGTATGCATGCACAGGCTTTAAAGCAGGAGGGCTTCAAAGGCACCATCTGAATGAAATTTTGTCATTGTGTCATTGCATGCATCATGGAAGTTCATAATTATTTCCTTAACACCTCATTTTTTATGGGGTGATCTTTTTCTTAATAAAGTGTTTGCTCTTGCTACCTGGCATGGCTTCTATGCAAAGTGTCCATTGCAAACAATGAGAAAGCAAATTTAGAGAAAAAGCGAGGTTCACATAAGTAACAGAAGATTACTTTCATAATTCCCTTTGGACTTTTGACAAAAAAATTGTCTTAAATATTTATTTGTTTTCGTCCTTTATTTATTTTCTCTTGAAACCTAGCAACATGAAGGATACACTTGTAGAAATACCTACAAGTCTCAAGTGAAACTCAAGAAACTCCATGAAATAGATGTCAAGTCAATTATGATATTTTTCTTTTTAAAATAAGAAACAGGCACAAGCAACTAATCTTTTTTTCCCTCAGGGATTAAACTGAGGCGAGTAAGACAAGCTGTTCAGCAAATTTGATATTTGGTAACTTAAAGGATTGAAACCTAGACAAAACATTGTACAATTCATTATGTTCAAGGTAAAGTTTTTATTCTTGGGAAATGTATCATTTTTTAATTGAACCCGTATCTGCTGCTTTGGTGTTGCCAACCCTTCAACCCAACCTGTTACCATTGTAAAACAAACAATTGTAGCAAATACTCAGCCAGTTTAGGTCCTCCCATTTGGATATCTGGATTGGGGTAGGACTGTGCCTATTGTGTGCTGCTCTCCTGGCACAGCCTTCCTGGTGGGTTTCCAGACGTTGGTTCCCCTCCATGTGAATGTGTGGCAAAGCGGTGATGAGCCAGTGAGGGCCTGGTGTCCTGGTTGGCATACAATGCCAGACATATGCCTACATACAATGCGAGACTGCCCAAAGAGCCAGTCTTGTGTCTCTGTGGGGAGTCAAGTCTGTTCGGTACACTTTTGGAGCAGAGTTTTCTTTCTGGTTTACCCCAAATGGAATTTGTTTTTTGCACATACCAGCTGCTCTGTAATCCAAGCTCATGAAGGAAATTAAAACCTCACTGCTGCTGTGAACAAAACCAGTAGGATAGACACAGATTATTTTTGTTAACAAATTTTCTTCCCTATTCTAGCTAACTAACCTCTTACTAAGTTTTCTCAGCCCTGGATTTGCTCTGACAAGACAAATAACTTCTTATGAAAGGCTGGACATTTAGGCTTTAAAGCTACCTCTGCTCTTATCAAAACATTATCAAAGGCAAAACCAGGTATTTTGGATATAAGTGGAACATTATTTCTCTAAAGAACACCCGTTAAAACTCAATCTGTCTTTAGTGACTGAAGTCTAGTGTGTGTGAGTCCAAGGTTTCTTGCACACAAAGCAATTAATCTCTCTTGGTCTAAAGAGAGCAGAAACATTCTGCATTTAAGCAGAAACTTATTTCTGCATAGGTAAGGCACTATGACTTGTTCTGCATAGACAAAACTAATCTGATTCATGCTGGTAAGTTTTTGCTTCAGTGTCATTTGTTGAATCCAGCCTAAGTTGGATGGCTAACCCAGCACTGAGCTGTCATAGCAACCAGATCGTGTAATTTGTTCACGGTGCTTATCCACATTTATCTTAAAGCCCAGTTAGGCTGTTTTTCCTCTCATGGACAGGCTGATCTAGAGCTTCACTGTTCTGTCAGCTGAGAGGCTTGTAATTTCCATAGTAAATTTATTTCCAGTGCCAGATTTCTTTGTCCTAAATATTTTATAGGTATTGATGTTTATACCTGAAGTATTCATAGGGAATAATCAACTTTCCTCTGATCTTTGGTGGTTTTTAGCCTAAGTAAGTTGAATGTTGTCATCATTTGTTTAGTATCCTCTTTAGCCCTCAGATCTTTATTGGGCTCCAGCTGCCATTTCATCCCATATTTTATATTGTGAAATCCTTTTCCAACTCATTGCAGTTGGCCCTCACTCTTAACTACCCTAGCACAAAAAAGAACCCCTTGCAAGCTATTTGTCCAGCATTTTTTGGCTTGGCTTATTGGATTTTTACATTCAGTCTGCCAGAATTTTATTTTGTCTTTTATTGTCCTCATTAAGACAACATCTTCAGATTTTTTTTTGAAGGCCCACTTCAAATAATGTCTTACATTGGTACTTAACTGTTTTGGTTTTTCTTATGTTTGTTCTGCATCACTCAATATATTCTGTGTACTACCTACAAATATTTGCCTTTTCTGTTTGTCTGCTTGGAAGTTCCTTAATTGCAACTTCTTAATTACCTATTTTTTCCAATCAAGCAATGTTTTAGGGGATTTGTTTGCTTTGCTTTCTTCTGCATAAATTTAAGGATTTTATGACTGCTGTTAAAAACTGGCTCTTTGGTAGCAAAATTCTAAATTATGAGGCCCTGTCAAATTAGTATTTGTTTATCTTGTGGGTTATGTGTTTATCTGCTCTCTGAAGCATTTAGAAGTGGCTAAAGGTTTTATTTTGCAATCATGTACAACTTTGATATTTACTTGATGGTAAGGGACCATTTTCTGTCTGCTGACACGGTTTGTCTCATCCCTGGCAAATGCATATTTTCCAAATACATATTCTGTATCACCAGTCACCAGCTACAGCATAGTTGGAGAAATAAGGACTAGAAACACTGCACTGGGTGTTCCCTTCCCTGTTCTGCTTAGGGCAGATATGTTTGAATATTCTAGATTTTTAAGAGTACTATCAGTGAGTCTTTCTACTTCCCTCTCTCCCCTCATCTGCTCAAATTAGTGTCATGCAGCTGAATATCTTCTGCTGGTAAGGATGCTTTCTGACAGCTAAATTTTGTTTCCTGTTATTTATTCTGCATGTCTTCTTATGTTGTGTTGTATCATGCATCTCCTGTGCTCTTTTCTTTTTATGTTATATTCTGAAATATGCCAGCTAAATATGCCCTAGTGACTTTATCAATTGCTGGCAAATTCCTAGACTAGCTTAGATATTTTATTTTCTGATACCCTCCAATCTGACAATGTTTTTCTTATTGGTGTGGTGACCAAGTGACTGAATTGGATATGTTGGGATGGTGATTCTGCACATTTGAAACACATGTAGTTAAAATAAAGCCACCACCTTCTGGCACTTACATGAAGAAAGAAGAAGGTGCTGGAAAAGCCTCAGCAGAGGTAGGAAGTTCTGAGTGGCAGTGCTGCTTATGTTTCTAGTATTTCTTGCAGTCCATCATGTTCTCCTCTTGTCTCTACTCTTGGCATCTGGGTGCTGTGAGGCTTTGTGAGACAGACCTCGGGAAACATCTCTGCTGCAGAGTTGCCTTACAGACTGAGCACAGTGCTGTTTTCAGAGCTTGTGTGACTGAAAACACCTCCTTTGACCGTCCTTGCTGACTTGTTTTGTAGCACAACCTATAGGAGCTCTCCAAACATTTTTGAAATACAGCTGGGTGAGGAAAGCAACTCTGCTTCAGTGCTTAGTACCAATGTGATATCAGCATGGCATAGGTTTCTGATGGGCAATTATCTGTGCAGTTAAAAAGTGCAGTTCATTTCTAGTCTTTATGTGTGTATTCCCAGTAGGAGGTGTGTCAGTGATAAGCAGAGGCAAATGGGACTCTACTTGCTATTCTGTTTTGCGCTACTGAGCTATATTACACTAGGATTATCAAACTGCATGGGCACAGGGTAACATTGACAGCTCCTGTTTGGCTGTCTGCTAGTGCTGAAAGTCTTTGTGAGTCACTTCTCCTCAGGACAGAGTAGTATGTCGAGCAAATGGCTTGTTTCATATGCCTTCCTCCTCCCCACCCCCCATACATGCTTTTATATTTAGCTGTAATGGAAGTTATGTTGCTTTCCTGAAGGAAGGAAGGATACAACATTCCATGTTTTATCCCTTGATTAAAAGCGGTACTTTTGTATTTATTATTCCAAGTACCGTTTTTCTGCACATCTGGTTAGTAATGCTATTCTTGCATTCGTGACCCTGAGGAAAATGTGAACAAAACCCATTAATAGCACTAGAGAATGCTTGGTTGCCGATTCTTCTCCATTCATCATTGCATTTTTAAAGTATAGTAAACAGTGTTCTTTCATTTTATTATGTGGCAATTTGTTTTGTTTAATACTTTTACAATTGTTGGAATGTTGCATCGCATGCCTTACAGTAGGCAAAATATATTACACAATGCTACTGCTCTTATCAGCCAAAAATATTAAGATTTCTTCAGTGAATTTAAGAAGAAACAATTTATACTTATGCATAATATCCCCATATAATGCTTTTGGTTGATGTTATTTTATTAGTCTCTAATACTAAATTACAACCTTGATTTTCTGAACCAGAACAGACTTACTGAATGCTTCTGTGAGTTTTTTTGCATTACTGTTATTGAGAATAACAGTTTCATTTTAAGAATTGTCTGATGCCAATATTAGGATTTGTTTAATTGTTTCCTAAATACTTTAGGAAACAGCCTTCCCTGCCTGAACTGCTGCCTTATTTTTGTGTCCCTTTGATTTAGTAATTAATTATTATTTAGGTTGGTTATTAATTTTTTTGAATTCCTGAAATGCTGCCTTTATATCTGCTTTCACTGTATGATTATATTTTCAGCATATGTTTATTCTTGCCATTATAATTTGGCTATGTAAAATTTTATTATCCCAAAATTATTACCAAATTATAATTTTTCACTTGTTCATCTTTTAAATCAAAGGTGAGCCAAGTTTTAATTTTCCTTTCCTAATTTTCTGAACTCTGATATTTTTGTGAATTATAGCTTTTCCCAAGAGCCAGTAAAGTATGCTTAACAATTTTTCCAATACCATTTAAAAAACTCTAGGCAAATGCTTGCTTTCAATTTATTTTAATCCTTGTTTCTTTCATGCCTGTGAAACTATTCCTTTAAAATGACAAAGGTTTTGTGTGTGCTCGTGTGTGTGTGTGTATATATATATATATGTATATGTATATATATATGATATAGTCTTCATGTAATTACAACCTCTTGCAGCTTAGTTGTTATCAATTGCATCCCTGTGATTGTAAAGTTTTTTTGTTAAATTATTATCTCTTCTTCTTTTGTCAAATGATATGTAATTTTCCCAAGTTGGATTGAGCAATTTTTGATTTGAGAAATTACTTTGTAAGATTTTTAGGTTATCCAAAGATTCTTTAAGAATGATATGTAATTTTCCCAAGTTGGATCCAGCAATTTTGATTTGAGAAATTACTTTGTAAGATTTTTAGGTTATCCAAAGATTCTTTAACACTGAAAATTCAGAGGAAAGTGCCATGTGACCAGGATGGCTCACACTCTATATTTAGTTTTGCTCTAGTCTTCTGTCAGACTCTTTTATTAATTGTTTGGATATTATTCTTTGATCTGTTACTTTTCTTTCCTTGATTGTAAATTCCTTTGTCTTTCAACATACATCACTAACTTTATTTGTAGTGTGCTTCATATATTTAATAACATAGTTAACATTAAGAACATAAGAGCTTTTCTGGATCTATGCCCTAGTTTCTGCTGCATCCTTTTTTATGAGCACTTTTATCTTGTGCTTCACTTTCTTATAATTCATTCTTCTTTTTATATTGTTTCCTTGCCTTGTCTACACATCCCACAACTCTCATGCAATTTTCTTTGGCTTCTCTTTTTCCCAGTCCTCCCTTTTCAGTCTTTTACATTTCTACCTTGGCTTCTCTTTTCCCCAGTCCTCCCTTTTCAGTCTTTTACATTTCTACTCACAGTTAATAGCTCTAAAGAATGACTTACATTATCAAGGTTACTATTCTGTGTTCATTTAGTGTCATATTAGATCAAAACAGCCTAGCTTGAGAAAACATCTGTTCTACTGAACATATGTGTTCAGTAGGTTCCACTGGCATCATCAGGAATGCAGTCATTAACGGCTTACATTATCAAGGTTACTATTCTTGACTCTGTGTTCATTTAGTGTCAGATCAAAACAGTCTAGCTTGAGAAAGCATCTGTTCTACTGAACACATGTGTTCAGTAGGTTCCACTGGCATCATCAGGAATGCAGTCATTAACGCCCTTTCCCCTCCACCTTGTTTTTATTTCTTATGTAACTTCTGGATTACAGTATTGGAATTGAGTAAACTGTGACTATGGTGACTGGTGACAATTTTTCAGCATGTTCCCTTTGCCTTCATGGAAGTGCTGATACTCCTATCTTAGAAAAAGCAGTCAGCAGTGACATGAAGAAATACTACAAGTGAAATGAAGCACTATTACAAAATACTTCTACTGTTCTGCATTGTCTGTGTTCATAGATACTTGCAAAATCATTGACACTTGTCAACTTGAAACCATGAACCTTACCCTGTCTGGTAAATGAGAACATTGAAATTACTTCCTACTTAATGAAAACTTGCTTTGCTTCTATTCCTTCTTTCTTTTCTATTCCTTCCTTCCTCCCATCCTCATAATAGAGCTGTTCAGTTCTTACCGAAATGGCTGTTAAATTGAAATAGCAAAATAACTCGCCTCTAAGTTGCCTTCTAACTTTGAAGCATATTAACCTGTTCTGGGCTACATGATTGATGGTTTCAGCAATTTTCTTTGTTATTGCTTGGCAACCAGAACAGGCAAGTTGATTTTCTGTTCTGTTGATGGTATGTCTTTGAAGGAACAACTTTCTTGTCTTAGTTGACCCCTGTGTGTCAACCTGTGAGGTAAAGAAACCTCACCTGTCATGTTATGTTTTATATTTCATCTGTGGGTCAGTTCACAAGGCAATGTGAAGCTAAAGAAGACACACTCCATCTTGGTGAAGGATTTCTTGGTCTATCGACAAGCCCACAGAATGTTAACATAGCAAATGCTCATGAAGAATGCTTGAAGTAATGTTGCTTGTCTTTGGAGCCTTCTTTGTCCTGGAAGCAGGGGAAATGAAGGAAGAATTCACCACTGACTGAGCTGAACTGCTCCCAGCCCTGCTGTAAAGGTGCTCTGGTGGTATGTGCTGTGGTTTGGCTCAGGTTGGAAGGCACATTCAGCTGTGCTGCTGCAAGATGTAATCCACAGGCTCCACAGGCTAAGGTATTGCTAGTTGTGTGTTTCCATACTATTTCCTTTCAAGAAGAAGTTGTGTGGTTACCAGGCAGCTGCCAGTTACCACTCAAGGCCTGGTTCAGAAGGAAACTCTTTAGTCCCTTTGGTGATGGACTTTCCACTGGCTGACAGTAACCACATTTTTCCCTTTTGCTTATTTCCTTCTCAGTGTTTTACTTTTTGCTCTCTCTCTTCCTTGGTTCAGGCCTTACTTTCTTCACTGTTCCTCCATCTTCCTTGTACCATCTCAGGTGGTGACAGTCCTGACCAAGACTGTGCTATCTGTCCCATGTGGTAGCTCCCTGAATGTGTGCTGCTCCCTGATTCCTCCATGGATAGCCCTCGTTCCTCTTGCTGACAGGGTCTGTTGAAGGCAGAGGCTGTTGGAAGGTCTCCTTAGATCCTGCAGCTACCAGCTCTGTCACATCCACAGCTCTTGTGAGTGGCAGGAAGGTTTGCCCATGTTGTCTTGAGAAGGGAGGAGAAGCATAACCAGAATAGTGACATCTTCATATGTTGCAGAAGTCTCTGACTATTTTCTAGGTGTTGAATGGTTTAGGAACTTTGATTAATTTCATGGTTTGAAAATGGTTTTGGTTGCAAAAGTGTTTTCAGAGAGTACAAAAGTCAAAAGCATAATTCAGATAAATTTGACAGCTTTCAATTTCTGCAGCTTATTCTCACTTCAAAGTAAGTCAAACTGCCACAAAATCTCTGAAGAAGAGGTGAATCACAATGCTGCAGTTTTTGTAATTACCTTTGAAGTATCTTGGTTTTTTTTCCCTTTGGAGAACTATTGCTTCCTTTGAGTCTGGACGCATACCATGAAAAACTTAAGCTTATTTTTTTTGTGAATATATTAATGTGTGTGTATATATATATATATAAGCATATCTATGTGCGTGTATATGTATATTCACACACATGCATATATATCTATACACATGCATATATGTGTATGTGTGCATACATACACACACACATATTTAACTATTCTTGTCTGTAATGATGATGCCATTAGCACAAACTAATGTCATATATCAGGAAGTTAATTTTGGAGAGGTGCTACTTGTCTCTGTCATGGTTTGGAGATGGTATTCCACAATTTAGTGCTACCACTGAGGTTCTCGAAACCATGTGCTGCTTGTCCTCTTTCTCATCCCCATTCCCTGTGGCAGGCTAGAGATGAGAACTGGGGATACAAAAGGTAAAGATCACAGGCTGAGATAAGAACAATTTACTGGAAACAGCAATGAGAAAAGAAAGCCAGCAGTAACAGCAGCAATACTAATGACAGAGGGTACAAGAAATGAATGATTCACATGAATCCCTTGACAACAGACAGTATTTCACTGCTCTTTCTGCTGTGCTGTGTTAATCCCAGAAGGGAATCCTTCCCCTCTCCCTGGAAAATGATGGGAAGTCCTATAGAATACCTCTGTGTCTTAGCCATGTCATCTCCTGGCTACCGCAAAAATTAACCCTGTAACCCTGTCCTGGTCGGGACCAGGACAAGTTCTTACTCCTCTGGTCTGCCTTCAACTTCTTTCCTTTCAGACCTGAAACTGTATTTTGGTTTTGCTTTGAAAAATATTGCTATATTCAAATTTTGTTGTTTCTCAGCTTGGCATTTAGTGTAGATTTCTGGTTTGGTGTGGGCTTTTTTTTTAATTTTTATTTTTTAGGTTATTACAGAGCTTTCCAGACACTTTTCAATAGAATTTTTCCTGCATATGAGTTAGGAAAACAATAGACACTCATGCACACATAAGCTTTTTCAGATTATTCTCACATGGGTAGAGAAGAGGGTGTCATCTTTTACCTGAATGGCTTTTAAAAAATTCCATAATAGCTTGTTTCTTGTAAAGATAGCTGAAGGCTGAGTGTTGTTGGATAAAAAGGCCTTAAGTATTTATAAAATCTGTAAAAAGAGACACATACTTTATTTATTTATTTATTACTTCTAAGTGAGCCTGCCACAACTGAAAAACTGGAAATAACAAGAATGAAACCAGCCCTTACATTGCAAGAGAGCTACAGGAGAACATCTGGCTTAGTCTCAACCAAAGACGATCAGCCGTATGAATGGTGGTAGTTTATAAATTTCTGTGTATGAATAGCAGTTTTATAATAGAAATATGCTTGAGATAGCAGATGAAAACACATTAAGGTAAGAAGCTTGCAAAAAAGATACAAGTATTTAAGAAGGGGATAATTAACAACTGGAAAAGATGTAATTCTCTAGGTAACTTTCAAGGAAGATATTTCCTATTAGAAAATCAACCCAGACACACCAGTCATTGTGTTAGTCTATAGTTTATGAAAGGGAGCAGTGTTTAGGAAGAAGATAAATTGTCTGACTGAAGTACAGGACTAGGAAATGAATTTTCCTGGATAATTTTCACAGGCACAGGTGAAAAAGCTTTGCATAGCTCTTGTTCTTTGCTACTTGTTCTTTACTACTCTTGACCCATTGTCTACTCACTCTTAACTCTGCTGATAATTGTGGGATTCCTAGTAGTCTTTCTCATTGTGATTTTTAGGTAGATGGCTGTAATATGAACTTTATTAATGACTATTGACATATTTATTGGAATACTAATGCTGGTGTTTCTATAATAATATGAAGCCTTGCTTTACGAGTATTACTGGGCACATCTGTTCTATCAATAGACACATCCTTGAGTCTTTTAACATGATGTCTTCAGTTTATTGTTGGTTTTAAAAGTCTGTCTACATTTTTGAAAGGTTTCTAGTTCTTTGAAAAACAGCTTCTGTATCAATCTTCTCAGATTAAAACACCCTGTAGCTACTGTGTGATTTTTTTTTATTTCCAGACATTTTTGCTTGGGTTTTTTCCCTTCTCCTCTCTTGCCTGTTTGTCTGGGTACCCTTAGCAACATCTTTTACTAATGGAAAAAAGCACAAGGCTTTCTGTAGTGTCACTGTGATTGAATCAGAACCAGAATTTACCTGCAAACGATTTTAAGTTTTTAGTTTCATCGTTCCTATTATTATCCTGAATTTATGATCCACTATTTAGTAGTGTGTATCAGGGGGACATACAGATGTCTAATCTGTTTTTCCAATGCTGGTATTGCAACCTTACCTGGGATTAGGAAGTGGAATAGTCAGCTGTGTATAGTAGGATCTCTGGCTCTGGATTGGATGAAGAAAGTATTCCCATTTTTATTTTGTATAATTGCATATTATGGACTGCAATCTTCAGAAAAATCACTTTTCAGAGTTTCTGTGAAAATTAATTGTGTTCTCATTATGCTGCTGAGAAACACTCTGTAAGAATTACACTCAATTTTTGCATCAACTCCCTTAATTCTGGAGGCCAGGGGGTGCTATAGGTATATGCATTATAATCTATGTAGGTTTAGTAGTCAATATGAAGCCAGTTGTATTTTTAAAATTTTGTTGTAGTTCTGAATTCTGGGTATGCTGTTTCTTAAGGAATTATTTTAGTGGCGTGTGTACGTGTGCCTGCACTGATTTCTAGCATAACTTGTGTGTGTATGCATCTTACCTGAGCGAGGCAGTGCAAAAATGAGGCTCAGGCCTGGAAGCTTTGCTCTGGGAGATGATGGACCTTATATTATAAAAGTATGAGTTCTTTTCTTAGGAGAAAATACTTTCAGCATGAAATAAAATGGGGGAGACCACCACCCCCTTGGTGGTCTCAGTCATTGGTGTTGACAACAGTGGCAAAGAATGCAGATAAACCCTACATTTAAAGACATGCATAAATAAAATATATGTATACCCTTATGTGTGCTTTGATGTTCTTTTCACAGTTGGAAGATTTTGAAAGAATAATTTTCTTAATCAAATATTTACTATTTGAAAAGAAATTTTATTGCATTTAAATATTAGGCAAGGTGAAATTATTTGAACAATTTATTCTCAGAATCAGTTAGTTAATAAAACAAAACACCTGTTGCTCTTTTTCTCCTGCTCTAACTATTCACATATGTAGGCAGATAGGAAGTGTGTGAGCCTAATCAGTTTTTCATAGAGTAATAACATAACATACACAATTGTTCACATAGCCTGAGTGCAAATAAGACATCAGTAAGTTCACATAGAGCATGTCATAGTTGTTTTTGTTTGTGTCTTAGAATCTTTGGTGAACTAATAATTAATTAGTAGTTGATTTGTGTGTTGCAAGACCTGGGCCAAGTTTGGTTTTTTTTTTCAAAACTCCATTTTCCCTGAAGTGCTTATTTGAGATTACAAAAATTAAATCCTGGTCCTCTGCATTTTAAACACTTTTTATCATGATTTCCAATTTCCTTTTCTAGTATGCCACATTATTTTGCTGACTGTTGAAATGTAATACAACTGATTTGAAAAGGTGGCCATTAAAATAATATTTTCCTTATTTCCCACTGCTAACAGTGGAGGACTAAATCTATACATCATTGCTGTCTTCAAGGCAGCTTATGAACATGTTCTGCAGACACATAAAATGCCTGCTAGCTTTCTATTTATATAGTTGTGGATGTCTGTATGTATTTACCCAGAGGCTTTAATAGATTTTTTCTTCCCCAGGGGACTTTGTCAGACTTGTATGTCTTTTTTTTGTGCATTTGAAAATATTTTCAGGTGTGAAGGACTTTGGACCTGACTTTGTATTTAAAACAAATAAAAATTAGTTGCTAATACCTGCTTAAAAATGAGTGGACTACAACCAGAAAAGCTATGGGCACAGTTTATGAACTTTGGCATTGCATGAAAATAAGTAAGGCAGTGATTTCACTTTATGAACAGTCTATTAGAAATGTTGACTTGAGACATTCCAGCTGTCCTGCTCGTGATTCTCATAGAGTTACTGTCACCCCTTCTGTAAAGCAGACTCACTGGCTGTTGAACTGTGCTGTAATCTAGATAAGGAACAGGTCTAAAAAAAAACTTAGTAGCTGTGAGAGCTGTGTGTATGTGCATTTTAATCTTGGATCAGGAAACCGTGCAACCTGCCAGCAGTACTTCTGATCCCACTGAAGTAGTGCCTTAGGTTTAGGAAGGAACTACTGGAAAATGGAAGGCCAAGAATCCTGTAAGTTAGAAAATAAGCATTGTGGAAAGGAAATATATTATCAAAATTCCTCCTTTTTTTGCTCCCATTGAAAACCATGTGCTTGAGAGCATTGTCCAAACACTTCTTGAACTCTGTCAGGCTGGTGCTGTGACCATTGCCATTGGGAGGCTGTTCCAGGGCCCAACCACCCTCTGGCTGAAGAATCTTTTTCTGATATCCAACCTAAATCTCCCTTGACAGAACTTCAGACCATTCCCTCGGGTCCTGTCACTGGTCACCACCAAGAGGAGATCAGTGTCTGCCCTCCTCTTAGTATATTTGAAAACACTCTTTTTATTGTCCCCCACGGTTCTATTCAGATGAGCTTTGGTGGCATGAATTTCCTCATTACAATGGCAAGCACTATCTTTGTGTTCTTGCCATGTCACCTGAACTTGCTTCTACAGGGCATGTGCGTTCTATTTTTTTCCTTATTTTCAAGAGAAGATTCCTGTTCAGCCAAGTGGGCCATCTGCCCTCACCCACTTGAATTCTTACATTTGGGAATTGGCTGCTCCTGTACCTTTAGGAGGTGATGTTTAAAATGTGACAAGCACTGATGGACCACAGCACCTGCAAAAAACCTGTTTCCAGGGGCTCATCCCACCAGATTTCACTTTTATCACTGATGTCAAATCTTTGGGACTGGGCCAAAGCTACTCTTGCTTGTTCCTCATGCTGCCTGCATCAGTGTAGAAACATTTCAGGTGTGGTACATAGTAGCTAATACCTCCTGAAGCAGATTGAGGGATCACATTTGTGCTCATTTCCTCAAATTTTGGCACACCATAAAGGTGTAATACTAATAAGTAAGGTCCTAGAGAGATGACTTCAGTAGTGATGGTAAAAATGGTTATGGAAGTATTTTGACATGGAACCATTACCTAAGATTAGGGCAATTTTCTCTGTTGATCTGTACAGAAATTGTATGTGTCTGACTTCATTGGTCATATTGGTGTAAAAGGGGTTTCTAGTGTCCAGACTCTGACCTATGATGTCTGTGCATGCCCTTTGTCCCTGAAGGCAATTGGTATTAATGTAACTGTCTTTAGTTTGACATATATCCAAAATGAGGGGTTTTTTTTTGAAGGGTCAACTCCAAGTCATCATCTACTTATCTAAAATCTATTATCTACTGTTATTTGTTACCATATGCATTTGAACATGGTACATTATAAATGCAGTCCTTTCCTGGAGAACTGACCTTCATGATCTGGGTATGTCAGACTTTTTTTTTTTTTTTGTTCTTCATGGTTTAATTCAGGAAGAGAAGTGGGAAGCTAGACAGAGCAGTTTCAAATAAATTCTTCGTGACCATAGGCTTTTTCAGCTGCAAGTCAACAAGTCAAGAGGAAGTTCAGAAAACATTTTAAGAAGAAGGCTGTGTTTGTTGTGGTTTTTTTATAAGTTTTGCTTGCCTTCATTTTCCCTCTTTACATTTATTTTTGGAATGCTGTTTTTATGAGAATAAGGAAAGATTTTCTTTTTGTCATGCAATTTGACACTTTATGGCAGATATCACAGCACTCCTTAGTGTGTCAGACAATGTCTGTTGGCACAGGTTCAGAATGTTGCCTGAGAAACAATGTGTTTTCTCAATTGACATGAAAATATTATTTCAGCAGTGAGACTGTATTTTAGTGAAACAAAGTATGTATAGATACTTTTTGTGGTTTAATATAAGACACCATTTCAAAATCACTGAAGACAAAAGAGCAGTATTATTTCTATTCTATTCTATAAATCTTCTATTTAGAGATCATGGAAGGGATAAAAATTAGATTAGTAGAATTTAGTCTTTTGAGACCTGATTTTTCTCAGAACTTAGCATTATAAAGCACTTTAAATATTCATATTTAACCCTGAGGCTGAAGTGTCAATTGTAACTTCACCTCTGATTTACACAGGAAGTTAAAATTTACAACTGAGTGTATTTAGAGTAAGATGATAAAATAATTTGTGAGATATTACTCTTTAGATTGCAAGGCTGGCATTTTTATCACCTGTCAAGTAGTAAATATTTTGATTATATACTGCCAAAACCAGTATCTGTTATTTGCAAAAAAAAAAAATGATGAGGGCTTAATCACAGTCTGTCTTCAGTTCTATGCTAAGTTCTACAAACTGAAACACGAGAAATTCTATATGAATATAGGAAAAAATTTTCTTACATTAAAGGGGGAGTCAAGCATTGGATTAGGCTGCCCAGGGAGGCAGTGGAGTCTCCACCTGTGGAGATATTAAAAATCTGTCTCTGCAAAGCCTAAGTAACATGCTCCGGCTGCCCCTGCTTGAGCAGGGGGGGTTGGACTAATGGATCTCTCAAGGTCTCTTCCCTTTAGTGACTCTCATATTCTGGGATGCAGAGAAATATCTAGTCAATTGTATAAGGTTCTGCATTATATTTTATATAATTTTTGTTCAGGTCACACATGTGCTAGAAAATTGGTTTGAGCTAAAAGATGAGCAAACTGTAATTTGAAAGGAAGAAATCTGGAAGAGGTATGAGAGATATGACAGAATACTCTGAATCAAGGACTGTAATCTTCAGGTAATGGATAGTGCTATTTAAGCTAAAATGCAGTAACCAAGTTGAAATTTGATATGAATGTAGAGGTTCTTAAAATACGTGCAGTGAGATTCAAGAATAATTTTCCTCTTAGACTGTGAGATTTTAGTTGGTAAGAACTATCTAATTTGATCAAAATGAAGTAAAATTTCACAGAAAAGCTGAAGATCCTTCTAACTTACAGCTCAAACTCCCCTGCTTTGAACTCTGTTTGAGAATACAGAACTATTTGAAATGGTCAGTAAAAGGACAATGGATGTACTCTTCTCACTGTTGTCCTTGGGAACATCACAGATTATCCATGGAAAAATTTATCCTGTGCAAAGCACAGCAAATCACTGCAATAAATTATATCCCAAACTGTTTTAAGAAGCTGAAAATATGAAAAGAGCTCTTGCACAACCTTAATTACTGGCAGTGTCACTAGACTTTCTATAATGCAGTTCTATAATGCTTCTTAAATCAAATAATAATATTTTGTTAGATCCAGATGCATAACTGTATGAAGTGGTAAGAATTGCAGTATGTAGCAAGATAGAACTATTTCATGTGTATCACTACTGGTCAGGATGGTTGAGGAAAATAATTAGGTTTATGAAAAGGACTGTTGGTTAGCTAAACATTTGTGCTTGACGGGATTTGCATAAACAGATACAAAATTAGAATGATATTCTGCATGTGATAATATTTGCCTGTTAACATTCCAAGACAATGTTCTGAATCCAGGGTCAGTTCTGGTGCACTCTAACCAAGTACTGTTGAAAAGAAAAAAGTCACTTTTATGCTTATCTCCCTTTCTTGTTTTGTACTGAGGCTGTGCAGCCTCTGGACAGACCGTGGCTATTTGCACATTGTGAGCAGCACAGCCTAATTAGAGCACACAGCAGTAGCTGGGAGCCCATGGGATAAGGGACACTGAATAGGTGAAAGCTGAGTTGTGGCTTCTTTCTACACATGTGCTGGAACCTCTGCTACTGAAAAAGCTCAAAGAGAATCGTGCACCTTCTCTTCATTTTAGCCCAGCCATGTTGCTAGCAGGGGGAAGGGTGAGAACCATGAGAGAAGGAAAAGCAAATGCACATGCTTCCTCTGATACTCTCCTTGCCTTCAGTTAATATAGGGATTTGAGGAGCCAGGTTGGGCTTTTGAGTATTTAGTGAACTTTAGTGCATTGATTTTCTCACCTTTCTGTGTGTCCCTTAGAATCCAAGTAAATTTAGAACATCTAGAAAATAATTTAGCAATGAGCTCTCTGTTATGCAAAAAATTAACTCTGGTTGTTTTGAACCTGGCTCTTAGCAGTTTCATTTCATGGCCTGTGGTTCTTGTACTGGTAAAGAGTCAAAATTCGCCCATTTTCTCTATGTCATTCATGATGTGGCTGATCTCAGTCATGCTCCCTTTAATGTGCTTCTTTTAAATTAAGAGTGCAATTTATTCTTCATCACTCATACAAAGGAGACATTCTGCGTGTTCTCCAGACCTTTTGTCATCCTTTATTATCTTAAACCTTTTGTGTGCTTACATGTACTGCTTAGGAAGAAGGGACAAAACCTGCAACTGGTATTCCAGGTATAAAAAACCCAGATTTATGGCAGAATTCTTTGTTGGCTGTTTGCCAATCATAATGTATGAAGTTGGATTTGAGAGTGTAACACTCATTATTATAACATAATTACTTAATTCTGGAGTTTTATAGCTGTCCTGATTGGAGATAATCTGACTCTGGCAATATTTTTTTCTATTCACTGTTTCATATCTTTCTATATCCTGTTCCACACTCAGCAGCATTTCTGCAGATCTTTTCTTGAGTTGCTCACAAAGCAAGTTCGTGCTTCCTTTAAAAGCTGTCTACTTATTCCATGTACTTCTGCGATGGACTGCTCTTCTTGCTCTCCTTGCTGTTTTTGGTTCCCTTGGCAGGTGTCTGCTCTGGTTGTGTCTCAAGAACAATGTAGTGCTGGTTTTACTTTAGTTGTTTGTCAATCATTTTTCTGGCCTGCCTTACAGTGTGCTTGCACCTAATCTCCCACAGCTCATCAGACTTTCTGTTTTCTTCCTTTAGACAGGACTTCAGCCTTTAGAAGTTTTTTTTTCCTTGCATATAATCTACTCCCTTTCCTTCCTGGCTTCCCTCTGCCCTTTCTCAAGCCTTTCCTTAAGTGGCTCGGTTCCTGAGATGGTGTCCTCAAGAAGCCACTTCTGAGGATTTAGTTATCTCATCTCTCCCTGTGTGTTTTTTAAGGTGACTTTTTATTTTTTTGTCCTCTTGGATCTGATGGCACTGTGGTGGGTATTTAGAATTTCATGTCCCTGCAGAGATGTTGTCTGTGGGCATGTAATTGTGGCTCTTCTACATGGGCTATTAAAGTGTGCAAGATTTTTGAACCAAGTCAGGCACTGCATCTTTTATTGAGGGCTATCTAACTCTTAGCTCTATGAAAACAATGATTAATGGTGTGATTTATTTCGTCATTGTATTGCCTGGTACATTTTCTGTACCTGTATAGGGATAGCCAAAATTTGACTTTATTGCAATATTTTATGCATGTGTTGCCTCATGTCCCTGAGTACGTCAGAGACTATGTCACCATTCCATCAGCAGGCTCCAAGACTCCCATTCATCCTTTTTGTGTAGGCTTGATATTTCAAGCCCTAGAGTCTGTGTTGCTTTTTGAGGTACTTAGCTCATCTACTTGTTTTCATTAGGCTCTCTTTAACCTACAGAAGTGTACCCTATCTGCTTCTGATAAAGCTGGTTCCTTCCTTTTTCCTGTGTATTTTGTATGCTAGCATTGGGGATTATTCACTAGTTTCCAACATGCCCAGGATGTTCATGCCCTAATTTTGGGCTTGATATGGCAGTGCTGTTGTCATATTTCTTATGCCTTCCAGTATTCACATGGAAGCATGTGTACCAATTTTTTGTTCTCTTGGCACTCTGTTTAAAGTGCCAGATTGTTTTCTTTTTTGCCCGTTTGACAACTCCTTTTCTCTGATACTGATTGCACTGAATTTTCTCTTCATCATCTGTAACAGAGATGTTACCTCATTACGGTGTGGTACCTTTTCCCACGTTGTTTATTTATTTATTTATTTATTTTTGTTTAAAACTTTGTCATGATCTTTTTTCTTAGTCTGAAGCACCAATTGATTGGTTCCTGCTTTCTTCAGATGAACGTTACTTTATTTTGATGAAACAGCCTCAACTTCTAATGGTTCTGAGCCTTGGTTATTTCTTTCTGCCATATTCTGAGGTAGGTGTAAATCTTGATACTCCATTTCTCATTCCGATTCTGAGCAGAATGCTGTGAGCATTCAGGAAATGGCACCACTGAAATCCTGGTCTTCTACTGGTTTCACAGGAACCTATATTTTTGCCTGTATCAATTCAGCTATTCCTTAGGATCATGCATTATTTGCATAAAAAATATACATGAGTATTTCCTAATCACCCTCTATCTCAGAAATACTGCTCTGGATTTCCATGGATCTCTGACTTAGGAGGGATGTTAAAAAAAAAAAATAAAAACCAGCAAAAAGCAGAAAAAAAGCCACCCCAAGACAAAACAACCTTTTCTCTTTTCCCCATGGTTCTCTACCATGCACTGACAGCAAATGTCAAGTCACCTCTAAGTGTCTTCCAGGAGAGTGATAGCACACTTTTCAGTATGAGTGTTCTCATTCTGAAGTGCTCGCTTCTTCTCCTACATGTATATTGTCAGAAACATTTTTGTAGTAAAATCATCTTTTTGCTGCATGAATATCTCAGATTTTACCATAGTTCACAGAGGATTATGATAATCTAGTAAAGAAGAAGCTGGCAAAGGGCCTGAAGAATACAAGGAAAGCTTGCTGCTTAGGCAGCAAGGTCATAAGAACACCTACAGAGAGAAAATAAAATTGTATCACTAAAAGCTAACTTGATTCCTATTTAACTATTCTTAGTGATTTAATTAATTCATTTAAAAGCTAGAAGTAAAAATACAGCTGTCTCTTTCTTTTGACTGTTAGTAACCAAATAGTGACAGTAATGAGGGTTCTTCCCAGTATTAGCAATATCTCATTGTTTCAATACTGCCTGATACATAGCAACTGCCTTTTTTCATGACTCTTCAGTGAAAATAATTTGCCCAAGTTTCATTCTGAATTCTAGATAATTATACAACTCTATATTCTGCACTGACAGATGAAAAAAATGGATATATTTTTAACTTAATTTCCACCACTCTTACTCATGCAAATAACATGTGCATTCCTGAGGTAATGGTAGTGTGTAGGATTAATGGGAAGGAATCCACGTGGGTCCATCTTGTAAGAACCTGTGGGATAATGGGAAGTTTGCTGTGTGCTGCTGAGTGCTCTGAAAAGTTATCTGTGGGAAGGGTATCTCCGGTCTGACATTTTTCTCCATCCATTTTCTCTTGTTTGTTTTCATTTATGTGATGCAGTAACTTCTTATTTTCCAGGGAGAAGGTATAACTCTTGTACTAACTCTTATCTCTTGCTCCCTTCCTCTCTTTTTATTGTGGATGAGGAACATATTGCTTGGGAAGAACTAGATAGAGTTATCAGACACAGAAAGAGAAATTTAGGACAGAAAGTATGTGAGAGAGAAGTAAAATATGGCTAGAACAGCACAAATGTCCAGAATAATGGTAGTGAATATAACTAGAAACTTAGATAACCACAAAGCAGAAGTAGGGGTGGACTTTGCAGGAGCTCTTTTTTTCTGGGCTGGATTAGCATTAGCCTTTTTGGTTGTAAAGTGTTTGTGCTCCTGTCCCATGGCTTGGTCATGGCTGAGCAGACCCCAGTTGGGATGTGTCCCTGTCCTGTTATGCTGTATAAAGGGAACTCTTGCGACTGGTTGCCATTTTGCTTTTCTGTGCTCGAAGGCTCGGATAGCCGTGTATTGTTATGCCCCTGGTTTCATTTTTCTTAACACTTGACCTTGTTTAATTTTAATCATAGTGTTCAGCACTGTTTGCAAACATGAAGCCGTTATGTCTTCTGTCCTCTTGAATGTGAGAATGTCATTATGACCGTGGGTCACTTTGGGCTGCCTGTCACCTGTGGCTGTGGAAATGAGTTACTGTAATCAGGGCCAGGTTTAGCTGGGCCCTCAGAAGTTGTGTCTGTATTGAGTGATACTCTTGCTTTTGTGGCATTGTTTCTGCCCTTTATGTTTGCCCACAAGTCTTGCAAAACTTTTTAGGTTCTGTTAATAATCACTTGAAACAAGTTTTCAGCTTTTAGAGGTTTCCAGAAGAATTGATTTACACTTTATTTAGAGAGGATTCCTTTTAGGAAATGGCTCAGGATCTCATGTGACTATGTCAGGTTTCTACAATATAAGAAGCTAGAGGAAGGACTCTTCCTGTACTCTGAGGAGAACCGTGTTCACAAGGGTCTATCTGCAAGGCTGAATTCTGTGGATGATAGAGATATTATGATATTATGGCATGATCTCCTTCAGTCTGAAATGTCTCTGGTTTTGATAAACTAGTTGAAAATACATAACATAGGCTTGCTAATTCTTGCCCGTGTGCTTGGCTTGTTTAAAAAAGCTTTTTTCCTATGTGTTTTCATCAATGGATGCGGAACAATTCTAAAAAGCTTTTCTCACATAGATGAGATGCAATCAGCTTAGAACTTGCTGCCCTCTAATCCATAAGATCAAAGTGATTTTATTTCATCTCTGAAACAAAAGTTAGGTAATATATAAGGCTTAGCAGTTTGGTTAGAATGAGCTCCATGAACAAAAGAAAGGCCATACCAGGTCAGATCACATGTTTATGTGGAACAAAGGGGTAAAAGGGGATGCATATTTAAATATACAAGAATATAATCAATTTATTATAGTATATCCAAAGAATGCACCTTCTCTATCCAGCAGTTTGCAGCTTAGAGGCTTCCTCTAAGATATTTCCTGAGTTAGCATCATTATTTTCCAATCTATTATCAGCAGTGTCAATAAGGGGTGGGCTGAAAGACAAATAAGAAATGAAAAGATGAACGCCAAGTTTTAGCGACTGGTAGTCAAGGAAGATGGCAGAACTCTCCAGTTTTGAAATGAAGGAAAAGATTCAGTGCATGGTGCTGGCCAAATTACAGTACAGGGGAAACAAGGTGCACTGTCAGACTCAACCTCTCTCTGTGTAGACTTCATAGGACTGTTCTTTAAATAATCTGAAATGCTAGAGCTTTGCAAATAAGAGTAATGGTGTTGCTGTGGAAAGGGTGCTATATGCAGGCGTCTGTGAGTGGAGTTCATATTTTGTACTTTTTCTTCCATATTAATGACTCCACTTGTGAACTGTGAGAATGAAGGCGACATCTCATTTCAGAGGAGGGAAGTTCCAGAGCTTCCCATGGCAATTTCTACCTGAGAGACTTTGTTTGTAGGAGGCCAGTTAGGCTAGTGAACTTGTGCCAGTTATTTTAGGATCTATGGATGTCTACCCTACATTCCTCCATCCTGTAAAGTCGACATTTCTGCTAAGAGCTGCCAGCACTACTGTGCTCCAGAATTCTGCCAGCTCCAGAATTCTGAGGTTTGTTTCCTTTAAAGGGGAAATTTCGGAATTGCCTCACTAATAAAAGACAGTCTATAGGTGATATTACACAAGGATGATTCAACATTTTCATTGGGCAGAAATGTCTTCCAAAACCCGCTGAGGATGTTAAATGAGAAAAAAGCATATGCATCGGCCATTTTCAGCACAATGGCTATCTAGTGCAGAAAACATGAAGCTTTCTAATTTCATTGCTCATTCAACAGTTCTAAATCTGTAAAACTTCGTGCTCTTTATCCCTTTTCCATTCCAGATTCTTGGCACGTATCCAGATACATTGGCTGGCTGTCCACCTTTAGGAAGTCTATGTTTCTATGCTTTCTCTGTATTTGCTGTCTTTTCTGTAAGCACTGGAGAAGGATATGTGGTATAATGTATTCACAAAAGTTTTTTTACTTCAAATTTGCTGTTACTTCAGACCAATATTCTTAAGAGGTCAAAATTTATTTATTCTCCTTGTAGGAGGTTCCTTTTGCAAACCAGACTGTGGTTAATAAGTGATTATCTATCACTTAGCCCCTCCCTGCCCTCTCCAAAAGAATGCTAACATCCACTGTTGTTTGAATATACAGCTGGTAGAGACACTGCACTTAAGAGTTTGATAGCTAAGTCCTGAAATAATTTTTAACATTTTATAAAATTTTTTGTCTTTAAATTAATTTTTAAAATACAACTTTATGACATAAAATGTCCTGCAGTATACTGAGGTAAGAATATTCTAAAAGTAATACTCTAAGACAGCTTTTCCAGTGGTGAAATCAAAGGTAAGTAGAAGTAATTCACATCTACCTATTCCTAATTTGGACAGTTGCCCATTTTCCTATACGACATAGTTCAGCATATTGCCTTTTAAAAAATTTATAACCTTACTGCTCCAGGGCATACCACTTTCTGCTTCATTGCTTTCTTACTGCGGATCACCCAGAGAACATTCTACTGTATTGACTTTTCTACAGACTTGGATAGACTAGGAAATCTAACTGAAAGAGTTGTCTTCAGGCATTTAGTTAAAACTTTTAAATTAGTGATATTCCCCACTTGATTCCTCCTCACCCTAGAAAACATAACTTATTCTGATATGACTTAAATAACATGGGATTTTACTGTGGAACAACTGTTGCATACTTACTGTGAGTGGGTAATTAAATACATCTGAGCATTTTTTTAATACTTTTGGGGTTGTTTTTTTTTTTTTTTCCTTTTCCCCTCACAGAATTTGTGTTTCAAATGGTAGTGATTAGGATTTATATTCAGTGAGTGCCAGTTTTTATCTGCAGTCATACAAATGCCTTTTACAATTTTTCTAGAGAGTGTTCCTTTTGTAATTCAAATGGATTTCTTTTATAACCAACATTGCTAGCTGCAGACTTGTTCCCTAGTTTTCATTTTTAAGGTCTTAAAATGTTCTAATTTAAGTTTGAAGCCCAACTTCTAATGTCTTCAACAGGATTAGAATGAATCACCTTAAAACAAAGTGCTGTTTCACATTTGCTTTTCATTGTCAACAGTGAATTTTGTTGCTAGTCATAATGCTCTGTCATAAATGCTGGTTGTATGGGCATTGTAGCAGTGATGCACTACTTTATCTGCTGACAGTATTACTTCTGGGCAGATTTGTGCATATTTCAGTTAATTCTCTCCTAGTCATTGAGGTATCGTTGTGACAAGAATACTTTAGTATTTTCTTTAAAAGAAAAACCAGCAAACTCTTTGGAGATTTAGTGAGTTAAGCCAGAAAAATATGAGAATCAATGTGCCTTTTTGCAATGACACATAAGCAAGTAGAGGCAAACTTATCTATAGAGAACTTCTTTCAGTCCTATGACAAATACTGTTTTAATCCCCTTTTCCAGTACAATTTAGTTTGCTTGCAAGAAAATGTTGATCCATCCAGATCTTTTGGGGCAGCACTACTCCATGTACATATGTTCTGGACTTTACAATGACATGTGTGCTCAAAGTAAATAAACCCTCAGGCTGTTCTTACCTTATCATTGTGCACCACACCCCTGAACTCCAAAATGAGTCCTCTCTAGAGTTGAGTGTTTGCATCCATACCACAGTGCTGGGACTCATCACCCATGTGGTACCGAGACACAATTCTTAACATGTTTCATGTCCTGGATAGTGAGAGGGTTATAGCTGTGTAGCTGGGTGCTAAGACATGCATTTTAGTGCCTGACTGCAAGTGGAGAAGATCCAAGTCCTTTGGTTTCAGGGGAATAGAAATATCCTGGAAGGGGAAAACTAAACTGAGAATGTACGCGTACTGTCTGTCTGAAGGGAACCGTACAGCAAATGGGGATGAGAGTTGTGCTTGTGTTTCCTGGGAAACTCAGCAGAATTTACAGTTCTTGCTCTAAGCTGGTTGGATCATCCAGCAGTGATCCCAGGACTGATGTTAGAAGCTTAGCAGTACAGTGAATCAGGAAAGCAGGACTTGAATGTGAATCACAGAATTAGCCAAGCAAGTGTTGTATTTGCACATTTATTATAATCTTATTCTGTGTCTCAGAAAACAATGGTTCTGGAAGGAGTATTGAGGGAACCAAGCAGCCATGATCTGCCTGTGCTATATTGTGATGAGAAAACCTAATCCTCAGATGTTGAAACAGGGAAACACTATGAAGGGTTGAGAAGAGTGTTTGAAGCATACCAGAACAGAAAATACGGATTAATTTGTCTATCATTTTAGAAGAATGTTGAAAAGTTGAAAACCAGAAACAGAAATTACCTGCACTTTGAGAAGTCTAAGAGAGTGTGGCCTCTCTGTTTAACCAAAGTTTTAAACTGTGATAACAGCTTAAAGGAATTTATGAACTCTGTTCATAGCTGTTGCACAATAGCAGTGCAACTTTGTTTTCCTGAATCTTCTCTTGTCTTAATCAGATACTCATCTTCACAGGACATGATTTACTCTTGTGGCTATGAATATTCCAACCAATCTCCCAAAAGGGTAAGGGAGGAAGAGAGAACAGATGGGATTTAAATAGTACAGCCAGATTTTAATTAGCACCTGAGCAACCACAATAGCACTAAATTATATTAAAGTAGCAATAGATTTGATCTTGCAATAGGTATATTCTGATGATGAAACAGTGTGATCAGGTTAACCTATGTGTAGGTTAAAATTTTTAAACATTGATTTAATTCTCAAAATAGTATTCCTGCTGGAATCACTAGACACGCTGGGGAAGGCAAGTATTGAACTTTGTGGATGTTGAATCACCACATGGAATTATCATCGTAGAAAATGTTATCTGAAATGTTTTCAGAGCCACTGAATTGCATGATGGCTCCCAATGTAGCTGAAAGCTGTGGCAACAGACTTATGTCAGTGATTTGCATATATTTAGATATTTTTTATATATTGAGACAAGCCAATTATGGTTAAAATTTAAAATTGTACCTGGAATATAAACAAAAGATATTTTATAATAATTTTCAAACAACACAGTGTTATTTTAAACTAAGAGGGTTTTTTTCTTTTTGTTTCCTCTTGTGCATTCAGAATAATGAATATTAAATATGGTAGTTTTCCTGGGACTCTTCTAGTGTACTGGGAGGATTCCTGTATGGAAAATGAATGCTCTTGCTAAGTACCTAGAAGAAGAATATAACAAAATTGGAAAATATGTCAGAGGTTAAAATATTATTTATTTATTTATTTATTAAACCACTTAGAGTGGATTTCAGACTGTTTTGCCTAACGTTACCCACTCTCCACGCAGTTTCATGTGTTTTGGTTACAGATGCTCCAGTGCAATGCTGAGACAGACGCCTGGATTATAGTGCACTAGTACCTTCTCCCATGCCTTCATCTCTGTTTAACAGGAAGCTTTTCCATTGTTATTGGACACCTCTGAGCAGCAAGCACATGGCTACACAATTGGGTGACAGGGTTATCCTTGAAATAATTTCTGCTCTTCAAAGGTGGCCTTATTTCTGTTTCAGATTTCTTAGAATTTTGGACCTTGCAAAATTGTATTCCATATAGTAGCAGCCTTTGAGTCATACACTTTGCTGATGGATGATTCTCAATGAGATCAAGAGAGAGGAAAGCATCTGTTTTCTAGGTTTCATCCTGCTCTGTTGCTAAAGTAGTATGACGAAGCCTCTCTCGTCCCTGTGTTGCATAAGGAAAATTATTAATGACATTTAATGTTTTAACTGTTCTGAGAACACTGCCTGGTGCTAGCATGTAAATGGTACTGTGAGACTGAGTGGGTGAGGTGCTATGAACGTACAGGATGTATATGAAATTGGGACATAGGGAAGTGAAATATTTTGGATATGTCAGACAGAGAAGAGTCATGGATAATTTTTTTTTACTATTTGCTGCAGTCTTCTTTAGTGAGAATAAGTAAACAAACTAGGAGCAATCCAGCCATTGCTTTTCATGGCATTACAGCAGCAGAGTATTTTTGCAATCACAGGTACATATTTAACCCTAAGCTAGGCTGAGTAGTGTGCAGATTCACTTGAAAATTCATTTGTTTTCACCACTCACCAAACAATCAAAATTATCTTGGTAGTTTAGGCATAAAAATAACTGTTAAGTTTAAAATTTGACAGGAAGCTAATCATTAATGAGGATAAATATTCTGGTAAGAAGTAGTTTCTGTTTCCCGGTTGGAAAGCCATCCCTCATGGAAAAGCAATACCTTAATTCCACTACCCAGAAAATAAAACAACATTTTGTAATTGCCTTTCTATGTTTTGCATGTGTTATTTGTCATTGTCCTCTAGGACCATAATGAGAATGTGGGAACTCTGTTTCTTTGACCTCATACTTAGTTATGTGTTTAAGGAAGGATGAGTTCAGAGAGGGTTGTCAGAAGTATATATATTTTTTAATTTAAAAAAATTTATCTAGTGATCTACTGAGCAATTTTTTCCAAGCTCTGACTCTTTCACAGGCAGAAACTTTGCCTTAATGCTGGCAAGGGATGGTTATGTACCTTGCCCCAGTAGTTTCTGAGCCTGCTGTTCTCTCTTGGTGTAACGGGCCATCCTAGCATATATACATTGCATGAAGCTGTTTGGGCTTCAAGAGACCCCCAGAGAAATCATTAGTCTTCCTGTTTAGCTTGGTGAAACCAGGGCAGTTGTGCATTTCAGTCTTCATCTGAAACATATTTTGTGAGTTTTATATGAAAACTTTGAATAAATCACAAGTAATTCTGGGAGCAGGACCACAATGCAAGTTTTCATTTTCCCCAGTGAAATTTCCAGCCACCAGGCTGCAGTCTTGCTTCTAGTCATACTTTCATCACCATAAAATAAAATAAAATAAAATAAAATAAAATAAAATGTAACTAACTTGTTTTAAGCTTTCTTTTAGTGTATTTCTGTATTAGATGTGTTCAGAGCACTCCTTCCAAATTTTCCAGAGAGAATTTTAATGCTGTTTTCCTCTTCTGTGTATTCCAGCTTGCCCAAGTCAGGAAACTGGGAACTCAACTGCTAAGGGAGAATGGCTTCAGTGCTGTACCAAAGGAGAAAAAGCCATAAATTTTCAGATAAAGCAGGGAGATGTTTAGTGACTTCAGGTTCTTCTGAGGGTCTTCAGAATTTGTTTGATGTGGATGTTTGGATCCCAGTTTTGAATTTAATGAAGAGAGTGGATAGGGACTGAGTGTTAAGATGTTATTCTGAAAGGAGAATGACGCCTAGACCATGCAACGAAACTTCAAGAAACTATGTTCAGAACCAGAAAAAGGAAGTAATTTCCTACACAGCAGTTATTTGTGAGATTCTCTGAAGAAGGATGTTATGGATAGAAACAGTTTGTGCAGGTTGAAGGGAAAATGAAAACACCTTGAAAGATAGTTCCATTGAGGATTGTTGAAAAGATAACTGAATTAGGCTCAGCATATCCTGTGAGCAGAAAATAGAAGCTAGGAGAATATATAGGATAAATATCACATATACTTGTCCTGTTCTTTCCATTCCCTGAGCATCCATTTCTAGTTGCTGTTTCTGAGGAAAGTATTTCAGGGCTGTAGGGATTCTGTGTCTGCACTAATATGGCCTCACTTCCTCCTCCAGTTAACATCCAGTCTGGTCTGCTTCTATCCAGCTATCCTCTTAGACCAATTTAAACAGCTTTATTGAGTAAAGATTTCAGATACAGGCATCTGTTTTCAACCAATCAATGGTTTCCTTTTCCACAAAACACTAGCTTTGTCTGTCACCTATTCTCATGCCTACATATAGTGCCTTTGAGTCATGCAGGGTCAGTAGATTTGAGCTTCCTTGGTGTCCCCAAAACTGTGCTTTTGTTCATTTTGGAAAACTGGCAGAGTGATTAAATTTTCTTGTAGTTTGTTTTGGATATATCTTTCAGTCAGTTGTAGATGATCAGCAAGCCTCCAAGTAAAATATGTCTTGGTGAATAATTGGATGCAAAACATTGACAGTAGCCTTGAAAAGGAAAAGTAATGCTTTTATTCTACCTTTGATTTATTAATATAAAATACCACAGAAAAAGACTCCATGTCCATTTTCAATTTTAATATTATCAGAATTTGCTATTTTTAAAAATAAAATGTGTTGATAATGCAAGAAGAAAACAATTTCTGTTTGGAAAGCTAATAACAGATATAATTATTCCAGAAACCAAAGCATTTTAAAAAATACTTGTGTTACTATAGGTATATTAAAAAAAAATATGGATAAGTGTTATGATGACTTCATCTTTACTAACATTGTCTTTAATTTTTATGAGGTAGAAGTTCAATACAAGTGATGGATTTGAAATTTATTTGGAATTCCGCATAGGAAGTGGTAATAGAAGGTAGAGTAGAAAGAGGACCTTAATGCCAGATGAAATCACAATCAACATTGCCTGTGCAGTGGGCACAGAACACAGTGGGCCACACCTCACCTGGAAGTAGAGAAATGAAAGCTAGGTAGTAAAAGAGGAAGGAAACCCCTTTTGATTTCTCTGTGTGTGTGTGGCTGATCAATGCAAGCACAATGGCCCCTGAAATGTTGCTGCCACTTGCCCACACACAGCTGCTCCAAAGGTCACAGCTTTCCTCTGTGGTCATATGTGCCAGCCTTATGTAGTGTTTTGGGTGTCACAGAGAGACCTAAAAGGTGTGAAAGAGCTTTGTTTAGGCTACTGAATTGGGTTAAAAAGTACTGGTTTTAAGTATTATGCGTAACAGATTTGTAACTATATGAATTTTTTTAAAATTTTTTTTGTGTGTCTGAAGGAATTTCTGTATTCCCAAAAGCAAAGACTGCTAACCTGACCTGCATACAATTTGGAAGTTTTTGCAAGAATATGTGGAAGTAAATAAAATGGAGTTTTTACAGATTGGCTTAACTGTTACTCTGAGGCATGCTAATGAAGACATTTGTGCAGTCTGGTTCTTCTCACTTTTTTCTTCAGACTCCTTGTCAGTACAAGACACTGATGTAGCAAAGCCAAAAGATTCAGAAGTCTGTCTTTGACAGTTTAAACTGATTCAGAATTGAAGAAAAATAGAAGTTTTGTTTGTATATATTCAGATATGGAAAATTTTAGTCTATTGAACAATATTTCTGTATGTTCCAAGTGCTCTAGATGTGTTACATATAAAAAAAGTCACGTTGTTTTGTAACTCTTGGTTAACATCTAATAATTCTGACCTCTGGTGTTCCTTAAAATGCAGGTTATTCAATTGATTAATTTTTCTGTTGGCATAATATGTAATTACTTAGGAACAGTCTGTAAATAGAACAAGATTTGAGTATATAGGTAGAACTAGGAAAGGAATTCATGTGGAATTCAAAGATTCTGGAAAGCAAATGAGATGATGCAATGACAAGCATTACCAACCACTTAGCTGCAGATATGCACCTTGCTGTTTATTTGAAGAGATGATGACCTTGGCAGAGTTTTCAAGTCTTCAGCTTCCAGGAGATGATCAGGCCTCAATTTTTATGAACATTCATGTTGCATTTCTGTCTGGAAGGAAGTTATCTCTTCTGGAGGGTGGTTTCTGTGATACAGGCATTTCCATTTCTTTGAGGTAAGATTATAGTATCTAATTTTTCATTCTGGGATTGTTCATGGTGATCTCTTTTGACTGCTTCTTTACAAGTGACATTTTTGAGCAATGTGAGCCTATGAAACTTTACTTAAGAATATTCTTCAAGTTTGTGGTATTGTAGTTTCAGTCAGGAAAGGTGTTTTAACAGAGATGCTTGGGTTTAGGAGAAAGGAAGCTGGTGATGTGAAGCTATTAAGTGACTAACCTAAAATATGAAGTAAATGGCTCTACTGCTTGTGTCTCATATCCTGTGTAGGACAGGTATTTGCTCTTGCAAACGCTATTGCAAGTTCAGCATGTCTGGGATTTTTTAGAAAAAGTTATTGTGTTTGAAGGCTTTGCCCCAAATCAACATTTTTATAGAGTGCCAACTGTCCTTCAGACCCTGGTTTATTTATTGGAGTGTTAGCAGCTGTAAATTTTTTTTCAGCAATGAACTCCATGTTAATGTTTTTTAAAATATTTAGGTAGAAATAAATAAATTGCTACAGGATGAGGTAGTTCTTGCCTCTAAATATTTTCTTGAAATTGGATGGCTTTTGATAAAAGCCTGGTTATTGCCAAATATGATTGTGAAGTTGCTGTATCTATTAAAGGAAGAGATCATGAAGTGCAAGTGAATACATTTTGTTGCTGCTCTGTAAAACGAGCAAATGTACCTAGAATGTGTTTAAAATGGTTAAGATTATTCTGTTTTCCATCATGGACTTCCATCCCTGAGAGTGAAAGGTGTCAGACAGAAGTGTTATGGCATCAGTGGTTACTGACAATGTCTGGGAGATTAAAGTAAATGACAGTTTAATCCCTCAAAGAAGAAATTGTGCACCTGACAAAATAAACTGTTCAACTTTGCTGGAGTTCAAACATTGCTGCTACAGTGTCTTTTATTGTGGTTTGTTTTTTTCTTGAATTCAGAATGTAAGTAATCAGTGAGAAATTCTTGTCAAAAATCAACTGTTAATTCTGTCAGTGAGGCTGTGTAAGAGCATTTGCTCCTGTATTTCCAAACAGTCAACATTTCAAAGCAGAAATAAGGCAAAGTAATAAGACCTTGCAGTGGATTCACCCCCACTGTGCCCCCCTTTTTAATGAGAAGGGCCATATTATTTTTACATAGCTTTGTTTAATATGTATTTGAGAATATTCCTATCAGTTTTATAGGGATTATTTAATCATTGATTTAAGTGAGGATACAGTCATGCTCATCATGCAAGTTTGTGAGTTACTTTTCAAGTATTGACAAATTTCACTCAGTTTTATCAAGGGTGGTTTTATGCAGTCTGGATACCTCAGCACAAAAATGTCACCATCTGCATTCAACATATATTTGTTTTGTCACAAATCAGATCTAGATTTTTTAATAGTGTTTTTATGTTTTGCATAAAAGTACGTTTTATGTTATTTGATGATGAACAGTGAAAGTTAAGAATACTTTATAGGGAAGAATGGATTGAAATGCCTGGGAAAATAAGATGTGTCTGAAGTCATTAAACAAGAATTCCCTATGGTAAAATTGTATGCTGGAAATTTTTGGAGCATGGGTTCCAACAGTGAAGTTGGAGATACCCTTACACAGTCATCAGTGTTCAACATACAACGTGGACTGATAAGCAACCATTTTTATATATTGCCCAAAATACTACCTAACAGCCAGTGCAGTCTTTAAACATGCACAGCATCTTCACTTGACTTGAAACTGCTGCAGTATTGTTAAGCATAGTCAAATTACACAGTAGGAATGAATTTAACTACTGTTTCAATTCTAAAACTGATAAAACTGATTTATGGTATAAGCTCAAGAGAAATACTTGTCCAATATTTGCCTTCAGATCCTTTTTTCAGTAAATATATTTCACAGCCATACACAGATATTCAGTGAAGATCAGTCTCTCAAAATTGGCTCACCGAAATATTTGTAAGACTAAACTTTAAAACTAAATTTTATCTCAACTAGAACTGTGAATATTGAAGGATAAAATTTTGAATAGAAATAGTAACTTTAACTTCTGCTTCCAAATGTTTTGCCTAGATATACTATGTGTCAGGATCCAGATTACATAAGAGAATACATCATAGTGCTTTTTAATATCTGAAGACTGAAATGGAGGGGATTTTGTCATTAGTCATGAGTACTAAGCGTGTGCTTTCTGTGTGGTGCAGATTTTGCAGGCTGAAGTTCATATTACAGCTATGGAACCCTTCTGGTTAATGAGCAGTGACCAGATGATGGTGGAAAGCAAGGATGAGCATTTTTCTTCTTCAGTAGCAGATGCAGGATTTCTTTGATAGTATGAATAATAATAGGTATTCTTGTAATTTGATCTACTCATATTCAGCTTCCTCTGACAAAATGAAACATAGGCATACAGGTCTTGATACTATATTGGAGCAAAGTGCTGAATTTCTAACCCTAATATTTTGTCTCCAGCAATCTGTTAAATCCTGTGTGAAACTACCTTTAACTGAAGAAAAATTCCTAATATTAATATTATGGATGAAATAGTTTTTGAAGTGTCACAGGTATTGAAATTAACTTTATATTTATTTAACTTAAAAAAGAATATTATATTCTAGATAAATATTTTTCTTCTAGTAAAAGAAGGCAGGACTCAGTGTTATTGTGAAATTGAGTCATAATTTTAGTTATAGTTATATATATTATTGTCAACATTGGCTAATCATAAATGTGCATAAGTGCCTCATAAGTAGATCAGTAGATCGTCTTACACTTTTTTTTTTTGCATAGAAATGTGTAAAAAAGTGAACTGAACCTTCTCATAAGAACTTGTGAAAAGCAAAATACTACTTAATATTAAGCAGGGACCATTTTTTCTTTTGAAAACAATGATTCTTTAGATAAAACAAAATTATTTATTTTTGTAGAGCATAGTATAATACAGATAATAGAAAATAAATAAACTGCGTTAAAGGTTTATGGATCCCATGGTGTATTTGATTCAGTTTCATCATGACCAATTTGAATGTGTGGTGGACACATCCCTTTGAGAGTTTATATCCTTTCTGCTTTGGCTCATTGAGTGCACTGTTAAATTAACCTAAGAGCTTCCTGCTGCTGAACAAAGTGGTCTCCCTCTTCATTCTCGCCATGTGCTCCTGCAGTTTCTCCTAATCTGGCTCAAGAGCTGTACCAGTGTGATTCTTACCTTTCAAAAAACAACAAGAACTTTTTGCTAATGTCAGTCTCCAGACTAGAAGTATGAAAGATGTAGGAATGTGAAGGCTGGAGAAAGGATATGACCATTTTTGACAAACAGTTCACTGCTAAAACGCTTGAGCTGTATGGCAAAATTATTCTTTTTAAAACCCTGAGAAGCATGAAGTATTGACTTTACAGACTGGCTTTCAGGAAGGTGAATTCCCTGAAAACTGAAGCACGCATGTGTTTTCCATTTTCCTTCCAAATGCTCCCTTGACCATTTCAGGTCAGAGGTGCCCAACAATTCACTGTGTACCCTCAAGTCATGCTGAAGCTGCTGGGAGTGAGGCATGCCCAGGCTTCAGCAGTCTGCATTGCTCTTGAACTTTGTCATCTAACAAGTAGATTGCAAACCAGTTTTTTGGATCAAACCTAAAAGTCAGGAGTTTTAGCTATAAACATAAACCAAATACCCCCAAGATGATTTCTAGGCAGTAGGACTAATTATCCTGGAATAGCTTGCATCTGTGCTAATAGTTTCCACAAAGCAGTGGATGAATGAAAACTAAATAGTAGTTGGTTCTGTAATTTTTGAATGCCTGAAGCTCAGGAATATTTTGGGGTAGTGCTGTACTGTACTGTAGGCAGTACTTTCTTGAGGAAGATGATTTCAGCATCTTCATTGTCCCCTCTTCATTTCTCGGCCACCTCTGATGAAGGTGGGTGACACTGGCCTCTGCATGCTAACCTCCTTGTAGGGGCTCCAGCCTTCCTGGTGCCATCCACAAAGTCACCACATTGATTGTGTAGTGTGTCACCAGTCCCTATAGCTCTAATGATGCCAGGACTGTTTGTACTCAAAGGAGTACAATCAATAGAGTCTACACTACTGAGAATTTTTATTTTTTTATCAAGAGGCCTTTCTAAGCTATATCTATGCTCTTTGAAGGAGTGTGGTGGAAAGAATTGTGCAACATCACTGCCTGAATTAGTTGTTGATAATTAGTAACTTGGTGTAGAAGGCAGTGTAACTGTACAAGCAGTATGCCGTCTTGTGAGACAGGAGTTAATAATCCAGAGCATGGTACCTCGCTAGCAGTAGTGTTTCTTCACATTTCAGTGGTGAGTCAGGTAAAGATGGCTTGGGAGTCTCTGTATCAGATGTCTCTGTCCAGTACATATCTGCCCTTTCTCTCTGCTGCACAAGTGATGCATTGCTGAGGTTCTGACTGTGGCAAGAGCTCCTTTAGGAATTACTAGGAGCAATCCTTTCTCTTAGTTCCACAATAAGAAATTAAATTTATTGGTATTTCTCCAGGGACAAAAAAGTAGCTTAAAAATTCAAATTAATTTACCACAGGTAAAGAGGTAAGAGGTCTCTGGACAGCAGTGTTTGCTGCTTTTAAAGGTTTTGCAACTGTAACTTAAATTCCCTGGAAAAATGGCTAGTAGTTAATATTAAATCTGGTTTTCCTATAATTTGACATCATATCAAATATCAATATTCATAAATTTGACATTTCTAGTGGCAATGATTTTTGTTCATTCTTTCTGGGTTTGTAGTTCATGAATAATAATTTCTGTGTCTTGTAGACCATTGTGCTAAATGAGTACATGGAACTGTCTATTTCACTCAGCCTTTATGGATAGGACACCTGTTGATCTGATGGACTTCTGAACTTATAGATGAGCCTGTATTGCAAAAGAGCCATTTCATTAAATTACTGATGGCTGTGTTTCAGAAAGACCTCCATCTTGTTGCACAAAACAATGAAAATGGTGGAAGAACAAATAAAGATAGGGGAATGCTGAAATAATAAATAACTTTGACCTTTTTTTCCCCGTCTGTTGGCATCTAGTTATTTCCTTTGATCTTCCCTGCCTTAAACAAGCTAATATCTGCCAAGAGAGTGCAACTGTTACTGAATCACTAAGGTCCTATTTGTTCCGCTTGACAGATGACAATGCATTTTTGTCTTTCTACAGAAGCATAGACTTTGAAAGTTTTCTCCAGCAAGAAACCTGGGTTTTCTCCAATACTAGATTTCTTTTTTCTTCCTTGCTTTTCTTTTTCTTTTTTTTTTTTTTTGGTGTGTGGGTTTTATTTCCCATCTTGTTGTGATGGTGCACTGCTGATGATTGTGTCACCATTTTCTGTCAGGTGCTGGTTAGACAACACTGAAGTCGCGTGATTTTGCTGTTGCTCATGATTGTTCTGGCAAGAACAGAATGCTTCAACAGCTGTAGCATACGTTGATGCTTCAGTTACATTATGGATAGCTCATGGGTGTCATTTGTGATTGCTCTCTTTGTTGCTCACTGATTTTTTTGAGCAATTGTTACTAGTGCTAATTCATCAGCTCTGTACAGGTTTCTTGCATTTGTAAATGTTGAATTGGTTGATACCTTGGTCAAAAGATTTTATATGTAGAGTTTAGAAAACAGACCTGTCTTATTAAATAATGCAACTTTAAAATAGAAGCAGGAGATGCATTACCAGGTCTATTTGATTTTTGTAGAGAAATTGACACACTTGTTCTTTAAGGGTGCTGCGTTCAGTCAGTGATATATTTAAATCTGGGCTATTGAGCAAACATTCTTTGTTCTTAGTATACCTTGTACTTAGCACAATGAGAACCTAATTTCTGATGGTGATCTTAGGTGCTCCTGAGTACAAATAACAATCACAATAGAACTGAATGTTTCGCGTTGGTTTTTCGTTCAGATTCCATTGACCGTTCTTGAAGGCTTGTTAAGGCAGTTTCAAAAATTCTTCTCTGGAGTAAGTGGGATGTGTTATACCACAGAACCAGAATTATATAAAGCTTGCAAGTCATTCCCAAAAAATGAGACGTAACCTCTGCTAATTTTGAATTTCTGTGATGGTTGGAGATGATGTGTGCGTGAGGATAGACTTAGGCCTTGATCCAGAAAAGCACTTAAACTCATAATTTAGCTCATCATGATCAGTCTCCCTGGAGTCAACAACTGATTCAAATTATCATGGAAGATATATAGCACAGCCTTATTTAGGACTATATATTTAATAAAATCCTTATCAATTTAAAAAAAAAAAAAGTAAACATATCAGAAAATGCCTTATAAGGATTCATTTCAAGATCTTGTTGTGCATGTCTTTTGCTGTATCTGTTGTAGAAGAAGCCACTAATTAGCTCCAAAGTGCATCTTTTAATATAGAGGTTATATTTCTGCTATTTAAATGGAATCATGTAAGATTGTAAGATTCCCATGTAAGAGGGAACCTCTTACTGAGACTTCTTTTGTAGAAGGTCTGAATTTTTGTTAGAATTAAAAAATATTTTCTTAACTGCTGATAGAAGATTTTGAGAAGTAGACCAGAGCAGACAGTACATCTCCAGGCTACAGAGGCTTGTTGAAGCCTCTGTAGAGCATTTTTCCCTACAACATCTACCATACTTTTATCTCTAGAATATTGAATTTGCTGCTTTGCTTGGGGTCTGCACAGGACAGTTGCAGCCAGTACCTTCCATGCTAGACAGGGTAATTTTTAATGAACACTTGCTGTCTGACTGTGTTTTTCTAGATTATGGTCCAGAGGGATGGCTAATGGCAGCAATGAACCACTCAGATGTGGCTGTAGCTGTATCTGGCCTGGCAATAATAAGCCCATTTTTGACATCAAGGAGAGAATACAGAAACATGTATAGTAATACTGATTAGTTCAACAACTGATACTCCTTGTAGACTTTTCCTCTTGGACTTTAGATTTGTAAGAATAGGCCCAAAGGTAAACTGAGGCACCTTCCTTGTGTGGCACTGCAACAGTCCAGTGGCTCTGTGATAATCTCTGAGTAGATAGGGAGAACCTAAGGCATGCAAGAGGACTTGATGTGCTGATTGCAGATAATTCACAGGTACAGGTAGGCATGCTGCAGAGATTGATTGACAGTGATTAGGGGAGTAAATAAAGCAAATCCATTTACCAGAAGATGCCCAGAAAGTGAGGGACTTTTGCTACCAGTGTCTGGTAGATAAAAATGGGATGCTGAAAGCATCAAAGCTTTTCCAGGTAATTTGGGTGAAAAGTTCTCTTGGCCTCAGGGTCACAGTAAATGTAACTGCTTGAGGTGACAGGGTTAGCCTCATCACAAGGACCTTTCTCTTGGAGGATCAGCTTCTAGGGAGGAAATGGGAATGTGTAAATGTTAAAACCAAATTTAGTGTATTTGAATACCATTACTGAAGAGAGATGAGTGAAGAAACTAGGTAATGTCATAAGATTGATTTTGTACTTTCTTCTGTTTTGTGTTTAGGGGCTACTTTCTAAATACTTGGACACTCTTGTCGCTTTACTGTACAGGTACCTGTATCATATGTATGTATGGAGAAACACTGACACAGGGAACTAAAGCCACTTCAGAATGACTCTTTTGGTGGATATAGTTACCTCTACCAAAAAAGGCAGCTGCTTTTGTTTTGTGGAAGCCACAAAAGATGGCTGATAATTTATCACCAGTGTCTCAGTGAGTGTTCAAACATAGGCGTGCCATTGACTACTGAGAACAGGTGGGTCCATTGCTAAAGCAATGGGCAGCAAAGATATTTTGGATAAGGACTGGAGTAGTTTACAGAAATGCTGAGAAGATACAGTGAGGCCAGTAGAATTTTTTCCTTCCTAACTCATGAAACATGTAAGACCTTGAAATCAGGCATCTGTGGAAAAAGGGGAAATCGACCATCATCACCAAGGTAATTAATCTCATCTCAGTGTTTTGGCGCAGATCTGTGTATTAGACACATAGAATCATGGAATAAGTTGGAAGGGATATCAAGGTACCATCTAGGGTTTAGACTTGGTGCTAAAGCAGGCTTAAATCAGGCTACTCAGGGACTTGTCCAGCTGAGTCTTGAACTCAGAGTTGAGTCTCATCCTCAAAGGAGTTCCAGCATCTCTGGACAGCCTGTTCCAGTATTATATATTTTCTAATGTAAAAAATAATACTTAATATCCAGTCAGAATTTCCCATAATTTCCATTTGTGTCTGGTTGCCCCTTGGACTGTCGCCGTTTGCTGTGCACCTCCAAGAAGTGTTTGTCTCTGTATTTTCTCTGCATTTTCTACTCAGATGGTTGTAGATAGCAGTAAGGTACTACTGAGTCTTTTTTGCTTACAAGTTGAGAAGAACCTGCTACCTGAGCCTGTCCTCCTACATCTTGACCATACTGAGATGTCTGGAGCTTAGGAGGACTACAAGAATGTCATGTGGTTATGCAGAGAGGAAACTGGAAGGGCCAAAGCCCAAGCAGAGTTTTATTTGTCTGCTGCTATAAATGAGAGTAAAAGATGTTTTTTATAAATACGGCCACCCCTGGCTGGCAACTGGCCACAGGTGCTGTTCCTCAGGGATTTGTGTTGGTGCTGGTCTTGTTCAACATCTTTGTTGTTGATCTGGACAAATTGAGTGCACTTTCAGTCAGTTTGCAGCTGACACCAGGCTGGGTGGGAATGTTGGTTTGCTTAAGGATAGGAAGGCTCAGCAGAGGAATCAGGACCCGCTTTCATTTCTTTAATCTCATAAAAAAAATTTGAGAGTTTTGATTGAGAGATTCACCACATTAATTAATTAAGCAGGTGACTTATTTCTGACTGTATTTGGGAGCTCAGGCATAGGAATATTTGATCGTTTTGAAGATGCCTAACATTTAAGCTAATTGCATGACATCCAAAAAATAGTTTTTCTTGCTAGACTACTGCTAGTGGTCATGGTGGTCAGTCAGTCCCTTCAATTTTTCCCTTAATGTGGGATACTAAGCTACCATTTTGCATTTCCCAGTTCATTCTGGTTTTTACATAAAGCTAGATCTATTAGAAATATTCTTGTAGGATGACCTCTTTGTTATTAAGCATGGAATGTTGCTTAATCTTAAATCAAGCTATCTTTGCTTTTTTACCAGTGAACATCCTTGTCACAAGTAGTTAACATTTTGTGTGGGAAAGAAGAGAAATGTTCTTTTTTGCTTTTGTTGTTCTGCATCCCTGAAAATATCTACTAACTCTTTGAAACATTAGTATTTGCTAATATCTTTTGAGTTTGTCCAGAGTACTCAGGTATTTTGGCCCATTTTACATATGTAGTAAGTAATTTATTCTGTATGAGTCAGGCAGAATTATTTAGTTTTATCCTCTCCCATCTTTTAGGTACAAGAAAGTGAAAAAAAATGTACAAGCTACTTATATTACAGTATGTCTTCTACTCCTTCAGAAAAGGGTATATTTTAATATATTGTTTTTAAGGCTGGATTGAAAAGGGAGATGGTGTCCCATATTGGTTTCATGAAATGCACTCTGTACATCTGGGATTTGACATTCAGCCTTGTAACTGACACAATAATCTGCACTTAATCCCTGACTAGTACGCTGCCCCAGAAGAGTAATGAAAGGGGAAAACATTCAGTATTTATACTAGCTTGGACTCTAGCATGTCATTCATTCTTTTGGTAAATTTTGTGCCCAGTCGAGTCAGGATTAAGATCTGAAAGAGGGGAGAGCATGCTCAGCCAGGAAAGAGCTTTTAGGAATCTTAACTCTTAAAAACTTTCAGTTTTTTCAAGGGTAGAAGAAATGGCCAAAGGTGGATGGAGTTTCAGAGGAATAGCAAAAGCCAGTTCTGTGACATGGTGTTTCAGCTCCCTGCCAGATTCAAAGTTCCTGCTGCAAGCTCCTTATTTGCTGCAGCAAAAAGGTTTCTTGTTTCAAGAAAGGGTTTCTAGAAATCTTTATGGAGGGAAAAGCAGATAATTTCCTCCCAATTGGCTCAGGTACTTCCAAATTATTATCACTGATCTCATCACTGACATACAAAATTTCCAGCTGAATGGCTAAAATCTTAGATTGTTGTAAATAGATGTAAACAAAGTCTTAACATTTAAAATGTCAGAATACATAGCTGAAAAGATGTGTTGACATTCTAGCCTAATATTTCTTGTGTTTGCACAGATAATTTCAGATAATGTAATAGGTCTTCCATACAAATTACAGGTAAGATTAAAGACATATTTAAATGCTGTAAATTAATAAACATATGTGTGGAATAATTGTATTCAACAGTTCCCCATTTGCAATAAGAAGTATTTTGACCAATTTTTTTCACCTCTACTTACATTTGACATGTGAAAGCAGAACCTATCTTTTAACAGGAAAACCAGCCTAACCCAAAAACTTAGGGTTAGGTATCTTAGATCTAGACTTTTGGTGCCATGGCTAGTTCCAGTGAGTTACTTGGGAGTTAGGGGAAAAAAGAAGTATACATATTTGTATCAACTTATAAAACCAAATGTTCAAAACTTCCACTAACAGCATGAAGCACTTATCTCTCCTTAGAGCCTAAGGAATTTTTAAGCATGCCTCATTTGCCTAGTGGTATCAAGAGCTTTAATATTTTTGTATTTTTTCTTTCCCCAGAGAAGATTTATAAGGCAGTGGGGTAGATGGTGCTGTTCTCCAGCTGTCTGTCTTGAGGAGTTTCCTCACTGGACTAAAGACAACATAATTTCTCTGTAATGTTACTGTGGAATCTTGGAAAAACATAATGTTCCTCCTGTTATGTACAATAGATTCTTCTTTAATTGCAGCAGCTAAAAAAAACTTCTATCTTTATAGCTGTAGAACCAAAGCGACAAAGTTTATGGTCTTTCACTGTCAGCAGGTTTATGGAAAATTTATAGTATGTGCTCTGAGTTTACCATTTTTTGTTGCAATACTTACTAAAACCAGTGCTGAAAAATGCCTGTTATAGAATGGAGTTTTTCTGTCTTTAAATTTTCCTATGATTTTAATAGTCTTTGTGTATTAATATATTTAATTTATACCTAGAAATGTATGTATATACTTTGAGTATATACTTTTACATACTATACTTCATAGAATATTTTTGGTTTATCTCCTTTTCTCTCCTTTTCCCTCAGACTTCTGTTTTATCTTGTCCAAAATGCAAAAATATGTTCAGTGGTGGTTTTTTTTTTTTTTTTTTTTTTTTTTTTTTTTTTTTTTTTTTTTTTTTTTTTTTTTTTTTTTTTTAATTTTTTAAATTATCTTATTTTGTTACCATTCTCTGACTGCCTTTCAGGACATGTAGTCAGTAGAAAATTATTGATGTAAATGGCACTGAAAATTCTCAAACTTTCTTCCAGTTATTTGGAGAAGTTAAAATAATATCTTCTAAATTTTTTAATTATCTGTTTTCTTTTTTCTGTTTCTGAGATCACTTCACTGGTTCCACAATATTTTCCATCAGTGGAAGAAAGCTACTTTTGGGGGTTTTTAAGGCTATGCTCCAGTTTAGAAGTGTTGGACTGATGATCCAGTTGAGCCAAACTGCAGTATGCATAGTCTGCTAACTTAATCTGATCATGGTTGTCATTTGTCAACAAATTAAAAAAAAATTGGATGCAAACTATTCATCAATCAATCAAAAGAAGAATTTGCCTTTAGAAACATACCTAAATAGTTTTTAGTTGTAAATTATGCTAGTTTAACCACAGAGCAGCAGAAATGTGATTTAGTTTTATTGTATCTGCATTTTATATTTTGTTAGTGTAATCAGAGTAAATTTCCCACTCTGGAAAATCTGAGTTGAGCACTGGAACTCTGGCCTATCTATAAAAGGAAAACAGGCTGAAACTTTTAGAAGGGGAATACAGCATTTAATCAGTCACTTTCATTTATCTAAACTATTAATTTCTCATTTCCATGAGAAGTGTCATGCCTGAGTCCTCACTGTTTCATCCCAACTAATTGTCATTAAAAATCCTTCTGTATGAAGATGCAGTTTCTGCTTTGACCTTCTTTGCTAGCATGTCTGAAGTGCTCCTCAGTCACAGTGGACTGGTCCCTCCTACTTCAGTATTCATTAAATGCTGTTTTCTTTCCTTTTTGTGCAGGCATAAATCTGGATGGATCAAAGCCAAATGTTGTTATATTCCCAAACTTCAGAAATATAGCAAAACCCTAAATCTCTACCTGATCTCAAGTTAGCAAATCTTCAGATTTTGTAGAACCAGTTCCTCTCTATTTTTATATATCCATGTATCTACTGTAGTATGTGCTCAGCAACTCCAAAACAATATTAGACCTTCATTAAGGTGAAATACATAGGGCAGCTTGGCTGCAGCTGAATACACAACAGTTGGGAAATTACTAGATTTGAGAATGTAGATTTCCCCATTTTGAACACATCTGTCTAGCACTGGAAAGGAAGGTGCTGCAGCCAATTCATGTTTTTATTTACTCTCTCTTGTTACTACATGTAATTTAAAACAAAAAGCCCAGAGTGAATGAGGCAAGTCCTTCTGTATGAGATTTGCATAGTTTTAAAGGCACACATAGTGTGGGATTTAGAAAAACCAAGTCTTTGCATAACTGTTTTGCTAAACAGCACTAAATATCATTGCTAGATCCTGTACCCGTTCCCATAGTCTAATATTTCCATATTCTAGAGCATGTAAAGTCTGACATGTAATAGATCAGATTAAAGTGAGTTGTGAGGTAAGTCCTGACCTTTAAGCAAAAATACCAGGTTTTAGAAACCTTGATGTCATTTTTTCGAGAGGCTAGTCCACAGCTGGGTGCGCCTAATGCCAACTCTAAAGCAGGGTGAAGTAGCAGTGTTTGTTATTTGGAGCAAGCAGCACATTATTTACCAGTTAGGACAAGAAAGAAAACAACCCTCTAGTAACTTTTTGCATTTCATAGTTTCTTTATATCTAAAAATCCCATGTATAGTAAGCAGAATCAGAGCCTGATTTTTTTTTCAGTGTACAAAAATCAAAAATTCAGCTTCTTCATGGGATTTGACTTGACACGCCCCCTGCCTCACCCTGGCCCTTTCTTGCTCTCTTGCTTTTCTTCCACAGGAAAAGTAAGTCAGACGTTACAGGATGCTGTCACAGAGGTTCTCAGCCAATCCCTCGGATTTTGTTTGTGGCACTCACTTTTTTCCTCTCAAGTTCTGTACAAGACTGTGTGCTGCATGGATACTGCAGCTGTCTGTTGCTGAGCCCTTACAGTAGGAGGACTGAGGCTTGTGGAGAGCTGCTCCTAGGGGCCCTAATTTAAATGGTGCACAGCAGAAGTGGTGGTGGTTCAAGTTAACCCTACAGTATGTTTAATGCCGTTTACATCTGATGGAAATTTTAAATATTTGACTCCCTGGAAACACACCACCTCCCAAAAATAATTAATGAGGTTCTTAAAAATTGCATGTTAGAAGCACAGGGCACATTCAGAAGCCAACTCTTTGTTTGCTCACTTTCTGTTTTTTTTGTTTGTTTGTTTCTGACTTGGTTTTTCTGTGCTTTCTTCACTTCTGTATAGCTATTACACCGGAACATTTTATTTCATATCAGTATATTAGACAGAGCATACATATTGGATAATGCTTTAGATTCAAAGTCCGTTTTGTAGCACACTATAGAAGTGGATACTTTTTATGGCAGGTGAATTCACGTTAATTCTCAGATTATGCAGCTTAATAAGAGATGATGCCTTTTCTGTCTATTTCAAAGCACAAAATGAAATGTGTAAGGGCGACTGGCTTAAACTTGTGTCTGCCATTCATTTCAGCCCGTGCAGCCCTGCAGCCTGGCTGCTGAGAGCCGTGCTTACTTGCTGCTTTGTGAGTCTCTGCAGATGCACGGTCGCCCACTCTAAGAGAACATGCACACACTCTTTTTTCCCCTCTCACACTGTCTGGCATACTTTCAGCACAACTCTTCGAAGACTTTCTGAACTGCTGGGTATGGTTGTCTGATTATTATTTTTTTAACTGGGAACATGTTTAGTCCAGTGTTATTTAAACAAGCTTATCTCTTTGATCAAAGTCTACAATCTGAAATTTGAACAGGGTAGGGAGGGTGGCGGGGTGGGTGAGGAAATATATCAAGTACATAGTTATGCGTGTGCTGATGTCTCAGCTCCGTGCCTGCGAAGGTAAAAACATATATTGCCTCAGAATATTCTTGGAAATATAGAAAACTGGCTATTTTAGTAGAAGTTCTGAAAGCACTGTATTATTTCTAAAATAAAACTGGTTTTAGTAAACTTTTCTTGACACTTCTAGTGACCTGCATATTCAGTTTCTCAGTTTCTTGGGTTTTTTTGAAGGTTGAGCCAAATAACCATGGAGTTGTTTAAGTATAGCATAGGTTTTGCTAGTATTGAAACACACTAGCTGGAGCCCATATATTAATGAATTTAGGGTTGGCATTTCATTGAGTGAGCCACAGACCACAGCAATGAAGCCGGAGAGCTTGAAACAGTTTTTGGAGGTTTTCATTTAGCTCGCTCAGGAGAACTGGTTTGTGCGAAGTTAAAATTATATGGAATGAGATTGCAAGAAGAAGCATGCATGCCACACCTTTTCATTATGTTCTCTCTTTTCCTTTTTTTCCTTTCTAAATATAACTTTGAGAGGCACGTCAGCTTTTTTTTTAAACCGATCCTGCTTGATTATTTTAGATGATTTGATTTTTTAGTCTGATTTCAAAATTCAAGTTTGCTAGGATTTTGTTCACAAGACTGACTGTATTCAATTTATATATCATGCAATCAAATAACCATCTCCTAACTGTGGCAAAATGTGAATGTTGCTTGTTTCATCATTTTACAGCATAAAAAGAAGGAAGCATAATTTTCTAGGCTAGTCTAAAGCTTTTCCTTGCTTTTTAATGTTATTATAGTACTCTAGTAACTACAAGTTGCTGTTGCTGATGAAAGTATATTATAAATCTTCCCTTCTGCATAGGTATCATGCACACTTTAATTTTATTAGCTGGATTTATTGACTGGGGTTTGCTCCCTACACGCCCAGACACACAAACATACAGAGACACACAGGGAGACAGACACACAGACGCATACTTGCACACACACACACACACACACACATTCTGCTTTGCCCTATCTTGGTTACAGCACAGTCCTGCCCAGGGTCAGTACAATGTACACATTACATATTTCTAGCAAACACAAAAATGAATCAAACAGGAGGAGAGATAAGCACAGATAGATTGGAGCCTGCTGAGGAAATAAAAGGCAGCAATCTGACTGACCACTGGACTAGTCTTCCTGGTTGGATTTAAGTGTTCTTTCCCATTAGTTGCTGCAAAGCACTGTACCCTGAAGTGAAAAATTAAACGATCAGTAAGAATGAAGTAACATTTAGACGGACAATTCTTTGGTGTAACTCCAAAATTAATTGTTTCTGAAGTGATGTTTAAACCAACGTCGGCACAAGGCAAGGGCTCCTGGCTCGCAGCCAGCACCTTGTAATGCATATTAGCGCAGATGAGGAGTTCCTAAAAGTTAGGGAGAGGGAGGGAAGAAGAGAGAGAGAGAATGTGCGTTTTCAGTGCTCACTCTGCATTTGTTTGTATCCTCCTCCTTGCCGAGATTACAGGAATACCTGTGTAATGCTGCTTTATTATGATTTCTGCTGAGCCTCAGAATAGGTTCTGGTATTTTTTTTAGGTGGACTGCCAGCTGCCGATCTCGCTGTTGACAGTAAAAGCAGATATGTTCCTTGCTCACTGCCACTAGTACTGACCATGACCCTTCACACCAAAACCTCTGGAGTTACCCTGCTGCACCAGATTCAAGGCACTGAACTGGAGACACTGAGCAGACCTCAGCTGAAGATTCCCCTGGAAAGACCGCTCAGCGACATGTACGTGGAGACCAGCAAGACAGGAGTTTTTAACTACCCAGAAGGAGCCACCTATGATTTTGGTACTACGGCTCCCGTCTACAGCTCTACCACGCTCAGTTATGCTCCTACATCTGAATCTTTTGGGTCCAGCAGTCTGGCAGGATTTCACTCCCTGAACAGTGTCCCACCAAGCCCGGTGGTGTTCTTGCAAACGGCACCCCAGCTGTCGCCCTTCATCCATCATCACAGCCAGCAGGTACCCTATTACCTTGAAAATGATCAGGGCAGCTTTGGGATGAGGGAAGCTGCTCCTCCAGCCTTCTACAGGTAAATGCTACAGAATTCTTTCTTTCTTATTTAGGCAGATAATCTGAGAAAATTAGAATGTAGAAATCTGTTATGCCCTAATATTTGCTTTTTGTGTAAAGGAGCTTGTGATTTAACTGATTCATCGATGGTATCTAGACCATAAGAAACAGAGTAGAATAAAACAAACTGTAATTCACAGCCCACTGTGACTGTAAGCTGTAAATTTTGAAAACCCATGTAAAAAAACCCATCAGATAATGAGTATAAATATTTCCTGGGAAAACATTAAATCATAATTGATTAAAGAATGGCAAATGACCTCAGTGTTGTAATGTATTATAATACTGTCTGAAGTATACTAAAAAGACTTCCACCATCACACATTTTTCAGTGTGAGTGGTTGTTTGTTCAGCTCTTAGATGGTAGTACAAGTATTTTTCTCCTCTGTCTTCCTTTGCAGTGTGAGAAGTGGCTTACATAGGAAGTTGTTCAGGAACAATATATCCTTCCTAATCAAAGTGTTAGAGTTGACTCAGTGACAGTATTTCAGTCAGTAACCACCTTCCTGAGCTATCCAAAGAGCTGTGTGTATTAAGATGCATTTTTCATTGGAGGGTGATATATATTAACTGTAAACCTGGCATGCTGCTTTTCAAAAAATAGGTTTGTTCAGCAGGGTTTTTAATATTTTTGTCCTTCAGTAGGAGGTTGGTTCATGTTTTCTCTTTTTGGTCTGGAATAGAAAGACAAAAGTATTGTTGAAAGGGGGAAATAAATTTCCGTGGTTTAAATATTTATTGTCAGTTGTGAAAAAAATTACATATTTTCTTGAAGTAAGTGGCAGAAATTGATAAATTGTGGCTTCTAAAAAAAAAAAATTATATGTACCTTTACTCACACTGTTAACGTTTTGTGCAGTGTTTATAGCATAGATTTGCAACAGCTTATTATATTGGGCTTCAGTGAATCAAAGTGAACAGTATGATGTATTTTTTTTTCCTGAACTCTGTCATTCTCTGTTGATTTGAGAGATACAGGTGAGTTTGTTAGAAATGTAACAACTCTGAAAAAATAAAAGCAAGTAATTTTTTCCATGTTGAGGGCCAGACTCTGCTAGACTTATTTGCACAATATAACATAACAGCAACGTATGTTCTGAACTCTAACTCAGCCAGACTCAGAATCTGGTAGGAAAATCTGGTCCCAGAAAACAAAATGATTGCACTTTTTTTCAACAGATTGGGCAGTTTTGGGGAGCAGGTAGAATAAAGTCTGGTGAAATCATAGATAATGGTTATGTTAAATTGTCTAATACAGTGATCTGTAAACTGAGTTGATTCAAGCAAAATTCTTTTTAGTGCAACCAAATACAATGCTTCCTGGAAGAATGAGTGCATGTCAGAGCATAGTGATCTTGAATGATTACCAATGACTTGAAAGTTAAACTGCACTTTGTGCTCAATTAAATGACTTTTTTTGCATGAGTGTTCCGTGCAAACCTATGGTGAAAAGTGTGTAAGGAACCTTATGTATGTAAACAGTGGAGTAGTGAGTTTGTGAAGTTGAAATACATAGGCAGAAAATGTTCTACAGTCAGGTATTGTACTGCAGGAGGATTCAAACCTAAGAATCACCTAGACATAGAAGTTGCTATGGAAATAGTGTTCTTTTAATTTGTAAGCTGTGAACCAAGATGAGACCATTCAAAATAAGATTAAGGTACTTTTTAGTTTATCTGCTTGAGCAAATGTCTAAGACCAGTGCTGTATTCCCCTTATCCTGACATTTCTGATCAAGGTTGTGTGCCACCCTTGGGGATATGTATTAGCCATTTGAAATTGCTGAGGCTTAATGCAGCTGTAATTAGGTAAATTTATGATCTTGGATATGCCAGAAGGTTTATCTGCATACAGTGTTATACAAATGATTTAATGGCCCCTTCCAGCCATAACTCTGTGGAATGCATCTTATGTGGTAATAAGAAATGTGTTTCAAAGTGCTTGCTATGATTATCTTTTGTTAACAGGCATGGTACTGTTCAAATTAAATTAATAAAAAAACTTTGCTTTTTGTTGCTTTTCAGTTTTGTGAGATCGTATTTACAAAGTTTTCACCCTCACAACATTAAACATTAGGTCTTTTTGTGTTTTGGCATGAGCCCAGTCACCAGTAGTCTGTCAAAAATAATTTGAATATGTGTTCCCTGCCTAGGAAATATTTAAATGTCTAGCCATTGGGTTTAAGAATAAGTACTTTTAAAAACTTCCAATTTGCTTTATTTATTTGGCTAGTCTCATTGTCTTCACTTGGGTTATGGGAGAAAAGAAAGCATAGGGCAGTGTAATCTGGCAATGACTAGATTGATGCTGGAGATTGAAAGATGTCTAACTATCAAAATAGAGAGTTTCTGGAAGAGGCTACTAGTAGGAGTGGTAAAGGCAAAAAATCTTAAAACAGAAGCCCTAAAAAAAGCTATAATGAATCATGATTAGTTTGTGATATGGCTGCCTGCTTCTATGAAAAGTTATGTAACTTAGACCCAGTAAGACTCCTCTGCAATTCTCATTTACCTTTCTGTATAACTCAATTATGCTATTTGGCTTTTAGGGCAGAAATATTTGCATTGTATCACCCTACTCTACTCTGAATTTGACATGCAAGTGCTGCCTTCAGCGGTACATTCAGTGATATCTGGGACAATAAATAAACATTACAGGTTGGAGCCGAGATGATATTCCGTACGATACTTGGACAAAATGTTAAAAATCTTCAGTCACAAAACAAAAAAATTACTCTGTGTGATAAGGAAAACTTTTAAAGTCTTTTGATTTTGTTAGTAAGTGTTCAAAATCATGCTGCCTATAGATGGATATGTATTAATAGGTGTATAGCTATATGTCTGCTAATTCTGAAGTTATATTTTGTCTTTCAAATAGTGACTCTTTTCCCAAAAGAGTTAGTTCCTTGTTGTGAGATAATGCTAGGCTTCTGTATCTAGCTGAAGAACATAATGATACATGAAAATAATGATTTTTAATGAATGAAATAAATATATTAATGTCCCTTCTGGTATTTCTAAATCATGAGGCATCAGAATGTGTCAAGTGGAGAAAAAAGGGCTTAAATAACTCAAACTGTGCTGTCTATACACAGACCTCTTTTATGTCTGATCTTGTGGCTGTTTTTATAGGTAGCCAAAATAAAATAGCTTTTTGTTATCCAACAATGTCAAATCTAATTTTTTAAAAATTTTATTGATAATTTTTAGTAGTGGGTTTTTTATTATTAAATGCTTACTAGTGGTCAGTGATAATTATTACAGGAAATCTTGTACTCATGACTATTACAGTAAATTAACGGAAATGTTTCTTTTGTTCTTAACTATTGAATTTGAGTTCAGGTAATTTCTGCTTATTTCCTCTCACTTTTCAGCAAGTTTTGATCCACTGAGGGAAAAATCAAGGCTTTCAGTAGCTAATTTACCTCAGTAGATTCCTACAAGCAACAGCAGAACATCCCTTTTGCTCTGCCAGTGTGTGATATTCTTGTGTCATCACACTGAGTCTGTACTCCTCAGATCCGAAGTAAAATCATGCATATACTTAGGACCCTTTGTAGCCTGTGTTTGGTGCTGGTTCCAAATTCAGCCAAAAAAAAAAAAAAAAGACTGCACTTCCAGTTCCCTGATGAGAAAGCTGTCTGTCAGTCTGTAGTGAGGGTAGTGAGGGACAGAGGCTGCGCAAATCAGTGTACAAAGAGAATAAGAGATTAATTGCTCTCTCATTCTTAGTGGCTAGTTTGTATCTTCTAATACTTCAGGCTCCATGTTTATGTTAATGTAATAAAGTATTTGTTTAACATTAGCCACAATTATCATACTGCAATTGAGTCTGATGTTCTAATCAATATGATCACAGCTTTAATTTTAATGCTTGCTGAAATTGAGAAAGATTACAAATGTTGATTGATCCCTCTTCTCTTGTAATTCGTAAATCCACCTGTCCAAAAGAATAGTTACGCAAACAAATACATAAACTTTGTTAACCTTGTCTGATTCATTATGAATTTTTCTAGCTGTTCATGTTGACTTCTAAATAAAGAAGATTTTTTCTAAGTTTTAAAACTAAAAGTGTTGAAATCAATACAAAGTTCAAAGGTGATTTTTCTTATTTTTTTAAATGTAGCATAAAGTATTTCATAACATGGAGCATGATGTAATGTAGTGTTTTGCTTTGCTTTTTTGTTTATTTTTCTCTAAAATGTCAATCTGCTCAGAGGTCCTCTCTTGAACAGTTCAAGTGTTCAGGCAATTTCTTGAACACTTGGAGCGTTCCTGTTTTCAGGCCTTGTGCTGGTATCTCTGACAATTTTGCAGCAATAGATGACTGTAATAAAAGAGACAGCAAAACATGGAGTCATCTCATGGATAGTTTCTTATCTCATGGAAATGTTGTAAAGATAAGCTCATTAAGTATTCTGAGATACTCACACATGACCATTATGAGGGACTTGTACAAACCAACTTTGTGCAGCCCTTCTTGGAGCATGTGATGATGTGGATCATGCTGTAAGTGTGCTTGCACCATAAATCACCAATCCACACTGTTGAGGAGCGCATGGAATCTGTGCCTCCTTGTGCCCCTAAGAAAGGCAGACACTAGGTATAAAAGGTATAAAAGAGCTTTTATGCTTCCTCATTACCCTCCTTTCTGCCAGGGAAGGGAGATGGATCTCACTTGTTCTCTCTTCTCATTGAACAAAACTTTATTTCTGCAGCAGGTTATATTTTTTGCATAAACCACAGACACAGGAAGTGCTTCATATATCAAGTCCTTCCCAACAGGACTTGAAATTTGCATCTAAACCCATGGTTGTAGAGACAGACCATGTGAATGGATTTCATCTGATCAAATGTAGATGCCTAGGTCTGTATTCATTTTTTCATTCCTTAGGCATCTAGTGCTGTTTGAGAGGCCAGAAAGTCACATGGGTCTAGCAGATATGACACTATGCTGGGTAATTATACCTTTTTGGAGTAGAAGCTGTGTGTCAGTGAGGGTCTCCACCTGGAACACCTCAAATGGCATTCACAACAGCACCAAACCTGCTCATGGACCCCCTTCTTACTCTGAGACACAGAGAGAAAGAGACTGAGAACACATATTGTCTCTTTCTAGGGTACCTGATTAAAATAGACCTAGTGCATTAGGCTCAAAAAAGGCATTATCTTCCTATATTATATAAAATGTCTACATTCTATTCCAGATAGCTACTGGATGAAGATGGATACTCAGTGATATTCAAAGTTACATGAAATTAATCCCACCCATACATCTCTTGTAAAGAACCAAAACAGTAATGCTCTGTAATATTCCTTCATATAGACACTGCATTATGTCCCTTGAGAGAGAGATGGGGAATTGACTCTGTGTCACTGGCCTTGATCACTCTTGTTCTGAGGCTATTGAAACAACAAACACTGCTGGCCATATCTCCTCTGATATGGAAAGCATTAGTTGCTGGCATGAGTTCCTTTAGCAATTGCAAAGTGAACATCAGATGCCAGCATTTTTTATTAAACCAACAAGATAGGCTGACCAGATCTAAGGCATTGCTCCAAAAAAGCACAAGAGAATAGTCCGGCAACTGAAGTGCATCCACATTTCCTAAAAAATTGAGATTTTGGGAATTTTTGGTTTGATATTGTTCACAATGTAACACTGAAACAAATTATGAGCTCCCTGGCCTGTCTGCAGGGAGTTTTCTATTATCTATTCTAGGCATCAGAACAGAGATTAGAGCAGAGATGCTGTCCTTCAACATTCTCACTCGAAGTGCTGTTTTCATTGCATTCATTGCAGGGACTGTTCGTAAAATTTGCTGTACAGGGACAAGTCACATCTGAGCCTGAGTGGCCTTTCCAGTGACTTGTAAAAGGTTATAAATTACCACAGCTCATTAGGAACCCTGATCAATGTGGCACTGGGCAAGGCAAGGCATTTCTGCTTTTCTGCCAAGCTCAGATTCCAGTTGCTGGGAGGCTTCTTACTTCATCTCACTCAAGATATTCTTGTGCAAGACTATCAAAGTGTGAGTGATACCTGTTAGAGACAAGAAGATCATAAATCGGCAGGATAACATTTTTCCTTGATAAAATATTGATAACAACATTGGATTCAGGAGTGATCTAGGTGTTTTATTTTAACCCTTTACTAGAAAAAGGGAATATGCTCCCCAGAGGACAGAGAGCTTAAATATGACTGCCCTAAATGCAAATCCCATTTGATACATGTACATAAAAATTGCAGTGGTCTTCCAACCATTGCAGTCTTAACTATGACACAACATCCAGCACCTGCATAAATAAGAAACAAGAAAAGATGGCTGGCTGCATGGAAACCATTGGTAAAAATTAAAAACAGCAGTAAAGGCTAAAAGTTGAAAGTAACTAAGAAGACTTTAAAAAGCTGTTGGTGACTAGCAGTGAACAGCCATGCATGTAACCACCTCATATCCAGTGGGCTGCCTACAATTCTTCAAGGGTGCAGTTCCCTTCTTGTTAGACAGCATGAGTGGAATGTGTCACATTCTGGTTCCACGCCCACAGTGCTGTCAGCTGCCAGAACCAACCTCCCCAGGAGCCAGGGAGCAGAACCAGTGCAAGGTAACTGTTGAATGCTACAGGGGAGAACCTTCTCCCCCTCTGAGGATGACAGACCAGAGAGCATCACAGCAGCACTGGGCTGCATTTAATGCCCATGCATTTCGCCTTGCATTCATAAGCCATGTGAGTAAGCAGAGTGGGTTTTTTCACCTTGATCATGATATCTAAGTAAGGAAACTACTTTTAAACGATTATATAGGGAACACCTGTATTCTTCCATTGATGATTTTTTTTCAGTTTCTCAGCAATCTGCAGTGCAAATTTCCAGTGCAAATTTCATTGCTACTTCCAGTCTTTTCTCCCCCTTCTAGTACTTGCTATCGTGCAGAAACAGTGCTTTGATCACTGCAGCCTACTTCAGTACTGACTTGGGCTGCTAAAAGATGGCTATATAAAACTTCCTAGGATACTACAAAGGGGATATCAAAGCTGGAAGAAGAGGGAAGGGAAATTTACTGGAACAGAGGAAAAGGCTCAGCTCATGATAAATAAAAATCATTTGGAAGATGCTGTGCAGAAAGCAGCAGCTGTAGTAGAAAATATGGCATGATTTAGGCCCCAAATCTTAAGTCACAAGGCTGGGAAACTCATAATAGCTTTCCAAATAGCCTTCACTGTGGTTTTTGCATATAGCTCTGGTAAAATTGGAATATGTAATACCTACTATCTTTCTATTTCCCTTCCATTTTTATTTTCTTTTTTTCTTTTAAATGTAATTCAGGCTTGTGAGATAAGATCTATTAATTCAAAAATCAATGAAAGATCATAGAATCATGGAAGTTTGGGTTGAAAAGGAAGACTAGTTCCAAATCACCTGGTATGGGCAGGGACACCTTTCACTAGTATGACCAGGTTGCTCAGAGCTCCATCCAACCTTGCCTTAAACACTTCCAGGGATGAGGCATTCACAACTTCTCTGGGCAACCTGTTCCAGTGCCTCATCACTCTCATAGCAAATAATTTCTTCCTAATATCCAGTCCAAACCAACCCTCTTTCAGTTTAAGGTCATTCCCCCTTGTCCTGTCACTACATGCCCTTCTAAAAAGTTCCTCTCTGGCTTTCTTGTAGTCGTCCTTTAGGTACTGGCATGTTGCTGTAAGGTCTCTTCTCCAGGCTGAACAGCCCCAGCTCTCTCAGCATCCATTCCTCTGATCATCCTGATGGTCCTCCTTCTGGACCTTCTTGATAAGGTGGCCTGTAGCAGACCTCCACTATAATGTCACCTGTCCCTGCCCTCCCTTTAATCCTGACCTATAAGTTCTCAGTTGGCTCCACATCCATCCAAAGGTGGATCTTCGTGTATTCCAGCTCTTCCTTGACATATTCTGGTGTTTAGAAACTTACTCTTTTTCCTTCTTCAAGTTGACCTGTAAACAGATGGAAGTTTGGAAGGTGCTAACTCTAAAAAATTGTAATTTAATTTTACTCTTGATGAGAAGTGCTATAAAACCTGGTCTTTGGCAAAAATAAAATGCCACATAATACCCTGTCATCTCTGTTTTCAGTTTGTAAAGCCAGTAAACATTCTTAAGACATTTCGTTTGCTGGGCCATCTTGATTAACCAGGATCTAATTATTACTGTATAACTTGTATCAGTTAGTGTCTAAAATAAATTAATTCAAATAAGTGTTCCCTGCTTTCATTATTATTTACAGCTTGGAGTTGACAGTGAGATCCCAGTTTCAAATTACGTATCACAGAACCCTTGTCTTCAAGACACTGTAGCCACGGCAAAGAATACTCTGTCTGAGAGTGCACAGCAAATCTAGTTGCCTTTGGGGAACTAATATGTCAAAGAACAGTTTTGTCTGTTTGCTTCCATCCTGCAGTAAAATGATACTTCTCCTTCAGCCATATTGATAACCACAAGCAAGGAAAAATATGTATGTTGCCAGCACATGAGCAACTGTACCTGATTTATTACCTTGAAATACCTTTTTGTGGTTTGGATTATTTAGAATTTATGGGTTGAAAAGTATGTTAGTTTATTCTTGCCATGCTATGAGAAATATAATCCTAATTTTAATCTACAGGAATATCAATTACAGATAAAGCATGCAAACCTTGAAAGTGGTGAGAGTACTCTAATTATGTGCATGGAGAAAGGTGGTGAGATAGAAACCCATATAAAATAATGTATCTGAATGTTTAATGGTAATGATATAAGAATCAGTTAAGATGCAAGAATATATACCAGATGTATGCCATTTTAAGGAGTCAAATATTTTTAAAGCAGGTTGCACCTCTGTAAGTTGTTACTATTTTTTCCTTGATTTAAGCCATAAAAAAAAGCCAAATGAAGTGGAGGTAAATCTGATTTTACAAAGAAACTTTAAACATCCCGGAATAAAACTCAACTTCATTTTATTGGCATTTCTAGTAACGCTGTTTATTGTTAAGTCTGACTAAGTTCCTCCTTTTTTTGCTTACTTATATTGTTTAGTTTTGGCTTAAATTTTTCATATTAGATGGTTGTCTCAGGTAAATTTTTTTTTAAAATGCATTTTGAGAAAAATGGAGCAAATTTCTAAGTATGATGACGGAAAAGAAAATTTTGCTATAATCATGGAAAAAAAACCCCCATAAATTTTCACTGAACATCCTAGACACTATTGTATTATAGGTATACATTCATATACATACACATACATTATTGGTATACGTACCTATAATACACATTATATTACAGGTATATGTACATACACCTGATACTTTGTAGTGGGAGAATGCTGTCATATCAGGGTTTTTTTCTTTAATATTTCCCCAGAAATTTTGCTCAAATTTAAGCTACAAACTCTTGAAACATTTCATTATTTACTATGGAAATTTGTTTGCATTTGATAGCTAAATTATTTGAAATTTTGTTTACCATACATGCTCCATCTTTCCTCAGGGACTGCATATTGCAAAAGCATCCTTCTCTGACAAAATGTGTGAAGTTGCCTCATTGCACTGCTGCATGGCATTTCAAATGCAAATATTACTGTGAGCAGGGGCAGTTTACTGAGAGATGAGAATCACAGAATAATGTTAAGTTTGAATGGGTGAAAAAGTTCAAAGATTATCTGGTCAACATCTTGCTCAAAGCAAGACTCACTTCAAAGCTAGATGAGGTTTCTCAGATCTTGATGCAGTTGTCCTTTGTGGATACCCAGGAATGGAGGCTCCACCTCCACCCAGGGCAATCTGTAACAGTGCTGAACCACTCTCATTGTGAAAAAGTTTCTTCTAATATATAATTAGAATATTCTTCACCCAAAAATGTGTCGGATGTGTCTCGTCCTTTCATGGTGTGCTCCAAGAAGAGTCTGGCTCTGTTTCCTTTAAAGAGTCCTATTATACTGTTGAAGACAGCAATAAATCCTGCTTAGCCTTCTCTTTGAAAAGCTGAACAAATCCAGTTCCCTCAGCATCCCCTCATATGCCATTTGTTCCAGCCCCCTCCACATCTTTGTGGCTGTCCCTGGACTTGTTCCAGTTTGTTGAAGGCTGGCTTTAGCTTGGAAACCCCAGACTGGAAGCAATTTTGTGACTTTCAAGGACAGGGGAACCAGCTCTGCTCTCAGCCTCCTGTAGATGTTCTTATTAGCACAGCCCAGCTCCTGCTGTGTTTCTGCAGGGGGTTTTTCTTTTCCAGGTGCATTGCTCTGTGGTTTCCAGTGCTGAAATTCATGAGATTCCTGCTGGGCCATTTCTCCAGCCTGTTGAGGTCCACCTTACTGGGAGTTTTGCTCTGCAGCAAATCCTCCACTCTGCATGTTCCCTGTCCCCCAGCTTGGTGTCTGTCATTAACTTGCTAGGGATGCGGTTTCTCCCTTCATCTCTATTGTTAGTGAGATATTCACCTTAGTATTGATTGCCCATGAATACTACTGCAAGCTTGCCACGTTTCAGCTGCTGATAAAAGTCTGTTGAGACTGGCAGTCACCTTATAGTTCATCTTTGCAGCCCCTATTGCACTTCACTGGGATTGAGAAAATTGGTCTCTCTTGTGCCTTTAGGGCCTTCTGTGTTTGGCAAAAGTCACATAACCAAAATAAAGTAATAAAAACATGAGCTAGTAGTAAGGGAGGATGGGCTGAGGAGAAAATAAAGGTGGTCTCAATGAAGAGCAGGATGGGGCCAGTGCAGAACTCTGATGGGTCTGGTGAGGTAGAAACTTTGAATCTCTGGTGAGGTGCTGTAATGGGCTGTAATGAGCCATGAGACAGAGCATGGAGGAGGAGGGCATGCTCTCGTAGTTGAAAATAGATGATGTTCCTGGAAGAGTTTGAGATGAACAGCAAAAGTAAAATGAAGGAGAACCTCCAGAACTGAAAAAGCTGAAGAAGTCTGAAGTGGAGAAAAATAATGGAATTTAACCATTCTCTGGCAGTGTGACTTGGATTGGGAATGGGGATAGACATGACTGAAACAGGGCAAGTGTGTGTTAGCAAAGCATAAAGAAATACAAAGGCTCACAGGGAGAAACAGGGATTATGGAGCTTCCTCCCAACAGATATGTGCATCTCTTGCATTTTGTTGCTGTCTGTTACAGATTTAGCCAGAAAGTAATGGATTAGCCCAGATGCTGGTTAGATCAAAGGCCCAGTGTGGCTGATGTTGGTGCTGTACACATGAACTTTCTTCACTGCTGAAACAAATGCCACTCACAAAGACTGATTGGATTTTGATTAATTCCTAAAAGCCTTGGTATTTCTCATATGCGTAGAGAAAATAAAGTTATGAGTGAGATCATAACAGCAACCTTCCTAAAACTGAAACATGCCAGAACTAAATTTGTGTGCATAGATCTCTCCCTCTCTCTGTCTAATGTCCTAACATGTGAAAAGAAGGCACTGCTGTTTTACCATACAGGACCCCTGTGAAGATTTACTGGTGTCTGTAAAGTGTCCACATGTAATAATGAACTGAAAATCATTTGTGAAAAATCGACATGACTGCTTCCATAGTAGGCTTCAGTAAGAAAGAAGACATGAGGCTACATATGAGTAAGGGCAAAAAGAGCTAAAATATTGAGTAGGTACTCAGTGACTATGGGTTTGGAAACTAGCAAAGGTATTACTAAATGTAGTATCTGAAATGGAAAAAAACCTGTTTGCAAGCTTGCTACACACACATACCCAGCATACTTCTCAGAAAGAGTGGAACATCAATATATTTCCACTTCAGTCCTTATAAGGAATTGTATGTTCAGCTACCTTGCATTTATTTATTCTATAGGTAGATAAGGGTTGACTGCACAGAATCAAGGAGTTCATATTCTTTTGTTATGAACACTTAGATATGACCTTCTGTTCATTGTGTTCTTTATTTAAGATGAAGGATTTTACTGGTTTTATTTCAGCAAAGCAGTGAAGATCTTACTCTTCAGAGAGAGGGATGCATTTTGGTACAAAAATCAGTACATAAGCAGATATAAAATGTTGTCTGTAAGCACCCCTCCCCCCCCTTTTCTTTTTTTCTCAAAAGCTTTTAAGACTATTACTTAGGACAAAGCCTACCTTTTCAAGAATATTTAAAATGTTGTATAGATAGTACCAGCTTTTTAATAGGTTTTTTAAATGGCAGTTTTAGGTGTTAATAGCTTCAAGCTGTTTTTATGTATGACCCATTTTCTGAGTCATAAATGCCTTGTTTCCTTTCTCTTTAATTTACTTTATTGTCAACAAATGTGGATCTGTCTAGAAATGACAAGAAACCTGAAAGCTGCATTGCCTAAGAGACTGGCCCCACTTCTGCATGGTTCTTCCAGGTTTTTTCAGAACTAAAAACCAGAGGAGAGGAACAAAATTATTTGTCTTGTTTATTACAGGGAAGATATGGTAAGAAATAAATGAGAACAGGTCCCCAAGACCACCATTTCATTAATTCTCGTAAGAGCCACGTTTGTGTCATGTAGCAGCCTAAAATGGATGGAGTCTGGAGGTATTCTTTGTTACGGTTAATTTGCTACCAGATTACTTCAAGAAGTTCTCCTTGTCCCAGAGAAATTCCTCAGGCACATGCCTGCCAACTACTAGATCCTTTTCTGATGACATCTGAGGACAAATTTTAAAAAATAAGGACAAGACTTCTGTCCTGTGGCCAATCCTGAATCCCAGATTCAAAACCAGAGTTTTCATCGCAACATTCTCTCTCTATGTGGGAGAGATATTAAAGACTGTTTTTGTGAGAACTGAGGCTCCTTGAAAACTGTAATGCCAGATGTAAGTTAGTACAATGAAAATAGGCTAACTAGAAATAAGAAAAAGAAATATGTATCTAATGGAAATGTACTAAAGGATTTCAGTGCTTAATAAATCTGAAATCACTAGTTTTATTGTAAACCTCAGTTGTCCCAGCCTAGTCAAGGAATGGAATGGAAGTTTCATTTACTGCATACTATAAATCAAATACTTCAGAATCACTACAGAAATATTTAGAATTGGTGTTTCTGCAGCTGGGGAGTGATTGCTGCATGCTGTCCAATTGTGTGGGGTTTTTTTTTGTTGGGGTTTTTTTTTGGTGCTGTTGTAGTTGATGTGGTTTGTTTTGTTTTAGTTAATTTGTTTGTTTGTTTGTTTCTGGGGTTTTTTTTCTCCATGTCAGGTTCTGCATTAAAATTGTCATGGGGAAAAATTAATTGAAGGGATACCTTTTATTCTTTAGATTTCCATTTTGTCACTCTCAGGACTCTCAGGATGTGGGGTGCTGTTTCTGCCATTAGATACATACCCACCTGCTCTGCAGAGGGAACAAGATGTAGAAGATGTAGTAAAAAATCAATTTGTCCTTGCAATCAGAGGTCCTGAGATAGCTTTGAAATTCACTACTGATTCAGATACTCAGATGATATTAATCCTCATACTGCTAGCTGAAGTCTAATACTGAATGGAATTATCACTGCACTGGAGTAATTACTATTAAATAAGATTTTGCATAGATATAATCTATAAGAGCATTTCAATGGTATTTTTGACTAAATGAATTTGTGATGATGAGAGTATCCATAACAAAAGGTTGAACTATTGTGATTCATTAATTTAGCAAGGCAACCTTGTGGTTGCAAAGTATTTTTGAGGAGAATTGATGAATTTTAAAGCAGAAGTAGATACTGCATTAGGAGTCATGTTGTTAAACTTGAAATTGCCATTTTACATTTTTTTACTTTTTATTTCAAAACACTAATAACAGTTGCTTAACATCTTAAAAAAAAGTTTGAGCCAGTTCAATTTCTTTTCTGAGAATATGATCTTTTGCCTTTTGCATTTACACATATATATCAAAGGATTTAAGTGAACCCTAAAAGGTTCAGAAAAGTATCTCCTGTCTCTTTAAACAAAAAAGAATCCAAATTTTTTTTAGAAGGTGCTTTGAATATGAATTAAATTTAATAAAGTAAAACCTACTTGCTGGTACCTATTCATACATTAAAAGCTCAGCTAAGGGTTGATGCCTGTTGTTTTTTGGTGGATTTTTGTGCATTTGCAGAGGTGCCCCTTATGATCTCTGTCCTTCTCTATGCCTTTGTCTCTCCTTCTGACCCACTAGCATGTGCAGCAGCAAGCCTTCTCTTTGACTCTGGTGCAGAGTTCTGTGTGCTGACCTTTCCAAGCCTGCTGCTGTGGGTACAGTTGTACCACTGCTCAGTTCTTGAGGGATGTGTGAGCCAGAGAGTGCAGCTGGAAGGGAGCTGAGCTCTTGGGTAGGAATGCAAAGGGTTCTCCAGCAAGGTTACCAGGGTTATCAGCAAGTGAAAACAGGAATCAAGAATATGTCTCATATGGCAGTTCCTACTGGGGTTTGTGGAGCAGTCTGAGGCTGGAGAATGAAGAAACAGTTAAGTCATATTCATTCAGAATCTCTGTGGTATGTCTCATATGGCAGTTCCCACTGGGGTTTGTGGAGCAGTGTAGAGGCTGGAGAATGAAGAAACAGTTAAGTCATATTCATTCAGAATCTCTGTGCTGCTGGCTTATCTTTCAATTTTATGTGTTATACTGTTCAACATGACCTAATTGAAGCTGGTTTTGGATTCTGGATTTGGCAATATGCAAGAATTATTTATAATTATTTAACTTTGTGATCTGTAAATTCACATAATTATGTATGTGTAATTGAGTGTGGTGCTCGATGGAACTAATGAAGAAAGACAGTACAATTTTAGAACTTACTGATGTTTCAAAATATATTTGTTAATTAAAACTAAATTAAATCCAAACCAGAAGTAAATCAAAGAACAGAGGCTTATGGGCAATAATTGAAATATCTTCCTGTTTGTCTGATAGAACACTTTTGATATCACAGAATCACAGAGTGATCAAGGTTGGAAGACAACTTCAAGATTATCTAGTCCAACCATGAACCCAGCACCACCATAATCACCCCAGGACCATATCCCCAAGTGCCATCTTGAACACTTGAGACAGGGACTCCAACACTTCTTTGGGCAACTTATTCTAATGCCTAACAACTTTTTCAGTGATTTTTTAATCTTCTTGGAACCTCCTCTGATGTAACTTAGGGTCACTTCTTCTTGTCATTTCACTTGAGACAGGGCAGAAGACACTGACCCCCACTTCACTTCAACCTCCTTCAGGCAGTTATAGTGAGTCTTCTCAGAATAAACAACCCCATTTCCCTCAGCTGCTCCTTGTGAAACTTGTGCCCTTTCTTGGACTTGCTCCAGCACACTCCTTTTTGAAGTGAGTGGCCCATAACCAGACACAGGATTAGAGGTGTGACCTCACCGGTGTCAAGTGCAGGGGGACGATCATTGCCCTGTTCCTGCTGCCCACACTATTCCTGATCCAGGCCAGGATGCCATTTGCTTTCCTGGCCACCTGAGCACACCTGACTCATGTTCAGCAGCTGTCAACCAGCACCCCCAAGTCCCTGCCACTGAGCAGATGTTGAGCTACTCTGCCCCAAGCCTGTAGCAATGCATGGGATTATTGTGACTTAAGTGCAGGACCCAGTACTTCACCATATGCAGATATATTTTTGAATACATGGACTATTTGGAAATCAAACATTAATTTTAGTCATATTTATACCACAGTAAGCTTAGATGAGAGCCTGATGTTTTCTCCTAACTTGCTGCTCATTCAGATAATTTTCTGGAAGACTAATGTCTGAAACAGAGTGTTGAAAGCTCTTGGAACCATTTAGGTGTGAGGAAATGCAAAATATTTTAGGTGTTTTTGGTGAAAGTTGTCATAGCTGCTGGCTCTTGCAGGTCTAGTACCATGAGAGGCTGTGGGGCTGGGATAGGACCCTGCTGGTCTTCACAGAACAGATTTGAGGAGAGATGTGCTGTCAGCTTCAGCTCCACTGAGCTGCTGCTTTGCTGTCGAGGCTTGGACAGGACCATGGTGGGTTAATAGGTTTGCTGTGCTAAGCGTAGTGCAACATCCACTTCCAACACTCAGCAGTATGCAAAAAAAAAAAAAATTTTGGCCTGAAATGAGTAAATGGATAGGTTTTCTGCAATAGTTAGCCATTAAAGAGTATTATGCAACAAACAGAAGTTCAGACCTGGACAGATTATTTTCCCTTTATTTGTAAGAGGCATGCATATCTAGAAAATGAATATTCAGCAGGAATCCCTTGAGTCTAGTAGACTGGTATTAGGTGTCTCCCATGTGAATGGGTAATATATTTTTAAACGTCATGACAGAAGTGTGGCTGTTGTGTCCATAATTCTGTACATTTAATTCCGCATTTATTTGTCTAATAGACTTTTTCCTTCCTTTGTAATTAAAGGGCAGGGAACAATTACTGTCTACCAACAATAAAAAGTGAGAAGATTAATGAGGTGTTATATTGTGGCACCTGTGAAGAACTTGAACTTATTCTGTGTTGCTCTGAGGAATAAGAAATGTCACAAATAGATGATATGGATTTGCCAAAGTGAAATACAACTCTTTAATGTATTGAAATAAAGTTATCACTAACACAAGAGGCAAGTTTATGTATTTCTCATGGACCTATTTCTCACTCCTTATTGCATAAGTTACCCCAAAAATACATCAACAACCATATATTATGTGCAGTTGGCTACATGAACGTATTTTCTACCTTTCATGAACCATGTTCTATTTGCTTTCTCTTGATTGCGTAGTCAGTATATGGAAATTAATCTTTGAACATTATCTCAATAAATAATTTAACTACTTTGGGATAGTTTAGAGAATTTGGATGTGTAAAACTTAGCGTTTACTACTCAGTTAGTACTGATGAGTGGGAAACCTGCACATGAAGAAAGATCTGCAGGAAAGAGTAGATCTAGAGGAATGAGGAAAAGAACGTGGTCCAGTTTTTCAATCTGCTCTTTATTCTGTTGTAACCATTAGTCTGATCAACTGAAAGCTGACACTGAAAGAGTATTTTTTCCCCTGTCACATTGCTGGTCACAATTCCTGTGGCTGGATTAGTAAACCGGTGTGACCACACAGTTGGGATCCTTCCTTCCTCACTCTGCAGTTTCTGGCCTCCTCCCATCTCAAGTCTTGTGGCTGTATGTTGAACAGAGTTACTTTTCTACTCTGGACCTCAGCATCTCTGTTCTGAAATGAAAGGAGGACTAGACTGCCTGTCTGGCAGCAATTTACAGATTCTATGCTTTGGACATAAAGAAAAATTACAGCCTTTGTAGCCTTTAACACTACATTTTCAGAGGTGATGTCCAAGAGTTACTTAGAGAGAGGCTGAATGTTTATGGCTGTCCTTGTTTGAAAGAAGAGCTGTAGAATCTGAGAAATCAAATAATTTTGAAAATCACTTTGGTGGGGGTGTCTCAAACTGTGGCCTTTTTATAACAATCTGTTCAGGTTCTGTTTCTTATTATTTCTTACATGGTTCTGAACGCCCCATCCCTGCAGGTGTTGAAGACCAGGCTGGAAAGGGCTCTGAGTAGTCTGGCTCATGGAAGGTGTCCATGTCCATGGATGGAGGTGGAAATAGATGATCTTTAAGGTCCCTTCCAACCCAAATTCTGTGATTCTATGGTAGTTCTAGCATTTGTAATTTTCAGTTTCTGAAGAACCTCTATGACATATGCAATCAATAATTATATTTTATGTTATTGTGTGTTAACAGGCCCTGGCCTTAAAAATCTAGGGCACACCTAAGAATTAGAGTACATGGTATTGACAGACTCCAGGGCTGTGTGTCAAACTCTACCGTGTTTATCTCATGGTTTTCTGTTCATTATTATTCACAGAATGACTTGGCATGCAATGTTGAATTCAGCAATTTCCAGAGGACAAGTATAAGTCAAATACCCCAGCTGGATCAATGTTTCCTCACAAACTACCATGACTTTGTGAGGCATCTTATTTCTGTGCATGAATCTTGCCTCCACTTTGACTGAGAGGACAAACCAAAGCATGCTTCTGCAAGGTCTGCATTTCCTCTACTAGGGTCCAGGCTGTCCAAGGCTGAAACTTGACATAATTTGTTAGTAATTTTTATTAACAGAGGAAGACAAGTGTGTATTTGTGTGTATGTGTGGGTATATATATACATACATATATACAAAATAAGCTACAAAGCACAGGCATTCTGTTAGCCTGATTGCCACGGAGTACTGTGACCATTTTTGCAGCTCATCCCTGCAGGTGAAATGCAGTCCTTGTATGCAGTGACTGGACAGTGTGATGTGCTTTCAGACTAGCTGTTTGTTTGCCTTCTGTCAGAGTTTTTTCACCTGTCCTTTGATTGGTCATGGGCTTTTTCCCCATCAGTTACCCTTGTTATACCTTCAAGCATATGACTTTCAAGTCTTTTAAATGGCTGGGAAGCATATTCCTTGTACATGTACCAGCAGAATCATAGAATAAGAAAGTATCCTGGGTTGGAAGGGGCCAAGGATCATTGAACTCCCGGCCCTGCACAGCACCAACCCCAGGAGTCACACCATGAGCCCGAGAGCATTGTCCAAGTACTTCTTGAATTCTGTCAGGCTTAGTGCTGTGATCACTTCCCTGGGGAGCCTGTTCCGGTGCTCAGCCATCCTCTAGGTCAAGAGTATTTTCCTAAAATCTAAACTAAACCTCCCCTGAAACAACTTCAGTCTATTCCCTCAGGTCCTGTCACTGGTTACCACAGAGAAGAGATCAGTGTCTGCCCCTTCTCTTCCCCTCACCAGGAAGTTGTAACTCCAGTGAGGTCTCCCCTCCCTCTCCTCTTCTCCAGGCTGAACAGACCAAGTGACCTCAGCTGCTCCTCATATGGTTTCCCCTCAAGGCCCTCACCATCTTGGTCACCCTGCTTTGGATGCTAATAGCTTTATATCCTTCTTGTCTTGTGGCACCCAGAAGTGCCCCCAGTACTGGAAGTGAGGCCACCCCAGCCCAGAGCAGAACAGGACAATCCCCTCCCTTGCCTGGTGGCCATGCTGTGCCTGATGCCCCCCAGGACAGGCTTGGCTCTCCTGGCTGCCAGGGTGCTGCTGACTCCTGCTCAACTTGACATTGACCAGGACCCCCAGGTCCCTTTCCATGGCACTGCTTGCCAGCCTTTCACTCCCCGTTCTGTACATTCATCCAGGGTTGTCCCATCCCAAGTGCAGAATCCAGCACTTTCTCTTGTTGAGAAAGTGCTGGATTCCTAAGCTTGGTGATTGCACAGTCCTGTGATTTGTTTAGGTCTCTCTACAGGAGCCCTGTGTTACCCACTAGTGACAGGTCACCAGTCTGATGTCACCCCATACACTGTAACCCTTCTTGTCCAACCCATGAGCCAGTTGCTCACCCGTCTCACTATGAGTTTATCCAGCCACTAGCTGGACACTGTGTCCAGAAGGACACTGAGAAACAGTATCTAAAGCTTTACTAAAATCGGAAAAGATTATATCATCTGGCTTCCCTTGATCAGCTAGGTGTGTTACCTTGTCGTGAAAGGAGATTAAGTTTGAAAAGCAGGACTTTCCCCTCATGAAGTCATGCTGTCTGTGACCAATGACTGGGTTGCTCTTCAGGGCTTTTTTAATAACTCCCAAAATAATCTTCCCAAAAATTTTACCCTAAATGTGTGTATTTATTAGTTTGGTTTGATGAAACTGGCTTAAGCACAAATAGGTCTGTGTGTTCAGGAACTGTTTTTTTCTTTCACTGGGCCCTGAAGTATGCAGTGTTAATCCAAGGGACTGCAGAGGCTCTGTTCCTAGGGATTACTGTTTTGGGACAAAAATAATGAACTTCAGATAAACCTTCTTTGCTGGGGTAAGTAGTCAAGCATTTTTACAAGCAGGTGTCAGATTTTCCCAAGTGCCACCTTCCTTCTCTGCTGCCCATCGTGTTTTTGGGTTTGGCACCCCTGCCTAGTCTTTTTTTTTTTTTTTCTGTATTCTTGCAAGCAGCTGGCACATAGTTTCTTGGAGATGACCTGGTGGTAATCTGTTTGGGAAAATGTTTTTTGTCTCTTCTCTAGGTGGTTCAAGAGGTCTGCATGCACTTTGATGAGCTTCAGAGCACTACTTTAAGTAGACTTTTATTTCACCAAGGTTTATTTTCCTGTGGCCTAGAGCTCTCAGATTTCTTTGTTGTGACCACACATGGCTGTACTAGTGTTTTGTTTCAAAAGTTCATTTTGAAATGCAGTATGCCCCTTAAAGTAACATTTAAGATTTCATTCTAATGAAATGTAATTTCAAATACTAGATTAGTTTTGGTTGGAATTTTTGAAACAATGGTATCTAAATTATAATGTTGCATTTTGTAATCAGCTTTCCTAGTTAACAATTTTTTGAGCATGTTGTAAATAAGAAAACTTAAATAGTTCAAGCATTTTTCTTAAAAATGTCTTGTTTAATGTAGGTCATTGAAAGATTTCCCAAGGAATGTAATGAACCTTTGGATAATTGGTTAAACATTGTGTGCATCTTAAATATTTTGAAAGATGTCTTGCCCAAAAATAAAAGGATCACATGAGCACTTAGAAGTCCTATAAAAGAACAGTAAAGAAAGATTTATGACCTATTCCTGTGTTTTTGCTGGCACTTACCTTTGAAATAGTTTGGAGGTAAGTGTAAGAATCTGACAGCACTTCCTGAAATGCCTTTTTCCAATCTATTGAGTGCACTTAACCTTTTCCTTTCAGGTGGTTGCATTGTGCTAGTTTATCTGAGCATTAAAAAAGGAAAAAAAAAAGTGGTCTGGTGTCTGGATAATTGTGGAAGCGGCTTACTAGTGTGAAACCTGGAGAAAATACTTCTTCCAGATAATGTTATGAAAGGATAAACTTCAGCCTATCCACAAAAGCCATATTATAATTCTGAGACTCTTACAGGAAATGTAGGGGTGCAATTTCTACAAGAGTCTTAGAGGGATAGAATTAACTTAATAGAGACGAGGATGACAGGGAATTTCTAAAAGCATGCAGGATGTACATGAGATTGTTAGCTGAAGCTGGCCTTTTGCTTTGTTAATGCTTTGAGCTTTTCAAACCTTTTATCCTTCAGATTGTTTAAACTCAAGTGAGATATCCTAAGTGCACACTTCCAGAGTGTTTGCCTGCTGAGCACTCCACTTTGGCACATTTGTGGGCACAGCTGATTGCCACACTCAGGGCCCTGTTGCTCCTGTCTCCAGAGCCACAGAGCCACACAGCAACTTGGCATTGCTGCCAGAAAATCATATCTAATGCAGCACCCTGGGACACTTTGTCAGCAGCTTTTTCATCAAATTTGGAATGCTTTAAGACAGCAGAATGAGTTCCTCAGATTATATGACTCTTCATGCAGCACAGTCTGGGACTGAGGGATGGTGTCAGGGACAGATCGTGCCCAGGCAAAGCTGCTTTTGGCAGGAGGTAGAAATAGGCAGAAAAACCCTAAGCAATTTGGCTAGCCACTATTTTATATCCTAGGGAATCGGATTAAAATTTTTCCACTGGTGTTGTTCTTTAAAGAGTAGAGGGATCATCAATGAGCAGGGTTTCAAAAGATACACAAAACAAATAATTTGCAGAGATTTTACTCCGCAGATCAGACACTACCATTAATTTTTAAATAACTGAAAGCTATCTGCCAGTTGTTATAGGTAGTAGAGGTCTCTAAATGGGTCACTTGAAATGTAAGTATGTAAGAGAATAATTTTCTAGTGCTGCTTACCACAAAGGAATCTGAAACATTAAATATTTTTCAAATTCTATGGATCACTGCAGTATCTGCCCTTTGGGAGGAGAAAAGTAATGAGCAAGTGCAATAACCGTAGAATTACTAAGTGGAGAAAAGGACATGAGAATAAGAAATAGTCTAAATGAAAGAGAAGGTCATAAGTGTAATACAAGTCAACAGACTAATCTTTTGCAGAAAAGGCAGATTTTATTCTGTGCACAGAAAAACACATGAACAGGTCAATATGCTATTTTAACAGAGACTGGCAAGGCATTTTTTAGATTTTTATGCTCACTTAGGCAAGCAAATTCCTAATGAGAGCAGAAGAATTAGGAAAGAAAGGATGGAGGCAGAGTGGGTGGTGTAGCAGGAAAGGGAATGGAAAATGTGTACCAAGACAAAAGCATCTGAATTGTTCTTCAGGCTAACTGGAAATAGCTGAGGGAAAATTAGCTTTATTTCCAACAGAGGACTTGGGCTGCCCATGAGGTAGCGAAGCAGCAAACAGCTCACAAAGAGAGGCTTAATAAGTGGAAATATGGTAAGGGCAAGTTAAAACAAGTTCCTGTGGGGCAGGTCTAGATAGTCTTTTAAGTGATGCTCTCTGCCTGTGCCTTACTAGATGCTATTATATAATGAGTGCAGACTATATAATTTCTGTGGGCTTGTTGATGTTACTTATGTCACATCAGGACTGCAGGGCAGTTTAGGTGCTGGTAGAGATCTCAGCAATTGCTCCTGCTTAACAAGGCAGAATGGTACCTATAGATGTTTCTTTTATTCTTTGTGCTGATTTCTTTCTTTGTACATGTGCACTGCATGAAAAAAAGGTTTTGGTGTTTGAATATATTTCTGTCAAATCTTAAAAAAAAAATTTATATTTCTCCAAAATGGAAATCCCACTGTAAATATTTTTCCTTGAAATTGAAGGAAAGAAATTTTCTTGTCTGAACTTTTTCTTTGCAGAAGCTAGATTTCTGTGGTGATTTAAGTAGTCTTCAAAATATTAATAGGAGAATAATGTTTTCTTTTATTTCAGAAGTTAAATTCTGGCATTAAATAGTATGGCATTTATCACATCTTATAGCTTGCATGGCATCTCTTAATTGGTTCTTCCAAGATGCATTTCTGGCCTTCATTTTATCCCTTGGGCAAAATGTCCTGGCACACAAAACCTCAGGCTATGGGGAATGGTTACTCTGAAGGCTTGTCTTCTAATAGAAGCAGTCCCATTCCAGAAGAGAAAAGACAGAATTACAAATCATACAAGGCAAGGCTCTATACATAAATGACTTTTCATAGTTTTACAGGTATTACAAACAAATATTTGTGAATTTTTTTAATATGTATTCTTTTTAATTGTAGCAGGACTGACTTGAAAAACTTCATATTTTGTCTTGTTGATAGTTGATAGCACTTATAAAGAGCTCCTTATTGCAGGATTACAAAAAAATTTTAATTCAGCCTTGGTATAAAATATACAGTTTTGTCCTTTTATGATTAATGAGTTATATGTTGTCAAGTGATGGCAATACTAAGGTTCCTCAAATCTTTAGTTACAAATCTCAGTATGTGCTTGTGCAGCTGCTGGGTCAGGTCACAGGAAAGAAAAAAAGGATTATATATAAATATTACTGAAGCTAAATAATCATGGTAGACTGGGGTACAGAGGGAGGCAGAAGAGTGGAGTCATCTTGCCCAGGACATGAGGAAAATGAATAGAGAGAGAGAGAGAGAGAGAGAGGAGAGCTTTGGATGAAATGCCTGCAGGAAGTCTGGGCATGAGGGAAGCAGCCAGGCAGAGTCAGGTCAGGCACAAGAGGAGGGAAGTTTGTCCTTTCTAGCGGGGAGATGAGGCTGGAAGGGAAAGCCCAAAGGTGAAGGTGGGTGTAAGAATGGGAACCATGGGGCTGGATGGGCCAAATGAGAGCAGTAGACAAAGAATATCTGCGGGAAGACAGAGCAGAGGTTCCCACTGGCAGCAGTGACAGCAGCCTCCGTTTGTCTAAGAGCTTTTACTTCTGCTAAAACAGAGTAGAAGAAAGGACATGTAACATCACTACATACAACAGTTACTGGGTCACTGATATCCTTCCTCTGCTACTGAATGAGTGGTCTGTCATCCCATGCTGCATTAATGCAAGTGAGGGGTCCACCAATGTGGCCCTGCTCTGCTGCCTGTGCCTCTGTGAGGCAAAAAGGTAACATTTTTGTTTTTCTAGATCTCCTCTTTAGAAGGTCAGAAGCTACATGCCAAAAAGCTATTATTTACAAACATGTAATTTTATTAAGCCCCAGATAAGGTGACCTGTGTAAATCTCATTTGGTCCTTTTGTGATTATTATTATAATTTTTGCCATGTTTATAAGGCAATTATAAGTGGGCTGCTGTTCCAATATATGAAAAGGATCATCTGTGGAATGTGTCATTTTTCTATAGTGGAATATGTCACTGTAAATTCTCTATTCATTTTTCCCAATGGCTGGTAACTAAAAAAGGAAAGAAGCAAAAATTATTATGTGGAAGCAGCTGATTTTCTGGCCTGAAGAAATAAATTTCTGTCTAATTCTGCCACAAATTCTTCTGTTAAGTTCAGAAATCATTTAAATCAAACTCTTCACAAGCATTCTGGTGTTGTATTGTTATTTTCTTTGTGCAAAATGGAAATCCTACTGTCTGATTCATGTAAGTGTTGAACATTTGCTCTTGCAATTCCAGACAAGAAAAGTAGCACTCTGAGCATTCAAAACCTATTTCATGGTGAGTACTTAAAAACTCAGGTTGCCCATAACTCAGTATATACTTTTGACTCTCAGTCAAAATCTCTCTCAGTCTCATTTTTTATCCTTTTGACTCAGAAGAGTATTGGAAAAATAGATTCATTAGGACCTGCCAGCTGCTAAATTGCTATAGTGGCATGGAAATACTGGGAGGAAATTAATTCTGAATTCAGACAACGTGCTGATAGTAAGGCACCAGACACTGAGCAGTCATGGAAAAAAAGCCTCACAGACAGAGTAGCTGCTCATTTAATACATTCTTTTTTATTTGGTGCACTGATGAGCCTGTTGCCCTTTGCAAAGTATGGTCATGTAATTAAAGATAACATACGTATACACAGGACAGATAAATGAAGGTTTGAGTAGCATTTGCAAGATGCAGTTCAACCACTCTGTGTTTAAAATCTTATTTTTTTTAAGGTATACTCATATAAAGAATATGTGTGGGTGTTTCTGCATTCACCTTATGTCCAGAAAGAAATTAATAAACTTCTCTGCACAAGGAAAAAAAACCCAGACATTTGCTATTGCTTCAAAATTATTTCATTTTTGGGCTATTGCATAAACTGCAGCTACACCACCATTCTTTACTTAAGAATAATGAAAATGAGCCTGTAAGTGAGCTGTAGTTTAGATTCTAACAGCACTAAGAATCAGAATGAAAGAGAGACAATTTCTCAGTATTTATTTGAAATATTTTTTTGTTATGGATTTAAATTTTCGACCCATAGAACTGACGAATAGATAGAGCTCTTTCCTATTTAGAACCCATCCCTCACTCCCCTGCTATTCCCAAGAAAATCCTCCACATTTTTCAGAAAGCTAGGCAAACTTCTATGTTGTCAAGGGAATCTGCTGCAAAATTATTAGCTGATATGTATAAGCCATGGAAAACAAATCCAGGGACTGAAAGTATGGGAGAGGGAAGTACTGAAAACATTAGAATTCAGATATTTGACACATGAACAAGTAGTCTGGGCTCCTGTACCCTCCCGTCAGTAGAACCTCCATGAAATGTGGCTGGAGATGTTGTGGACCACTCATTGACAGTGCATTAAGCACATCTCTCTAGACTTTAATATTTGCAGTCTGAAAATATTGGTGACAGATCTGAGAATAAAATAAAATACGTCAAAAAATGAAGCTTTAAGAGACTGCAAGAATGTGCAAATTTATACTGACTTTACTAGATAGTTCTAGAAGACATTTTGATGCACACATGGAGTGGTTTAGTTTTGGCATATCAAAATGTAGCATTTCAATCACTCATTTTAAAATTAACCAGAGTTAAGAATGAAGGAAGATGATAGAACTAATGCCAAAGGAAATGTTTAATTTCATGTCAAATAAGAAGTTTTGATGACCTAAGAAGATAAGCTTTTGTTTTCATGCTGCAGAGCTTGTCCTCAACTCTACTGTTTCTTGGTCAATACTAAGATATTTTACATAAATTTTGAAATTGAAGTTGCCAAATCAAATTTTATTTTATTTTAGTTCTAAAGAAAGCATTTCAATGTCTTCTGACTACTAAATACATTTCCTGATACACTGTGAAATACCGTCAGCATTTAAAGATTATTTTATTATTCAACTTTCATATAACTTTATTTTAATTTATTTTTCTTACATTTCTGTTTTGTCAGTTATATATTTTTCTTTTTTTTCTGCAATGAGTCTGGTCAGTTTTCAGTTGATTTCTTTGCCATTGTTCTTATTTGGCATTCGTATATATTTTCTGTTATTTTTAAAGTAGCTCTTCATATTATCTCTCCTCATTATTTTATGTCAATATTTCTTCACCTCATCCATTCACTACATCAACTTGGGGTTTTCTATGCAAGTAGTCCTGTTGAGGTGTCCATGCACTTGCCCAAAGGAGAAGACAAGATATGAGCAAGAGCCATGAAATTAATGCAAATATGTTACCAGAGGAGCATTTCTCTGTCAGGATGGTCTGTCTTGTCTAGGTATCAGGATGGCTCCTGTCTTGTCTAGGTGTCAAAGGAGCTGCTGAGCAGCTTTGCTCTGGTGGTCTTCCTGGTTACAGTTTGTATTTCCCCTGACAGAAAGACTTGTGAAGGCACTGTCAGGGCTGTGAGAAAGGCAAGAGAAGGAGCTAGCCATGCATTCCATTTAGAGGTATCAATTAAAGGCAGCTCTTCCTCATCCTACAGCTTCTTTTCACCCAGGAGTGCCAAAGTTTCACAGCTATGCTTATCCCATACAGAAACTATTGGTCAACTTGAATGTCAAGTTCAGTGAGGCACTAGGCTGGAAGGGACATCGTCGTTGTCCAAGGGAAATGCTTATTGCTCTTGGTTTTGATGCTACACCAGGGACATTGCTGATCATCAGGGAATAAAATGAGGATAGTGGGGCAAAAAAGCCCTGCACGTATTTTAATTACCTAAACAAGGCCAGGGCGTGGTGAAAAGACCAGCATGATGGCTCTCACTGCTGAATAGCTTCACACTCTAGAGAGGCAGGGTTCTCCCTAAGTGGCCCTCTCCCAGGGCATGGGTCAGGAGCTATGCAAGAGTTCTCCTATGGTGTCATAAACAAAACCATCCTTTTTGGGAGGAAAAGAATTTAGTAGTGTGTATTTAATGTACTCGGAGTCATGAATCAGGAATCATTGACAATGAGGTCTCAGGGTGAGCCCCTGCTGATCTTCATCACCAGTGGAGTATCAGCCAAGGAGTGATGCCAGTTTCTGCTCCCACTGCTGGAGCCCACCTTCATGGCTGTAGCCTCTCTTGTGCCTACTCTGGCTTGGCATGTGGTCATGTCCCACAATTCCATCTGGCCTGAAATATCCTGTGATTCTGTCCATTTGAGTTATAACTTCATGTAAGGCATTCTCTCATTGTCATGAGGTTGTACTTAGCTTAATTACAGCCCTAGACATTTTTAGATTTATTTTAAGCCAATACTTTCATTTGCATGACATATGATTTTTTTTCAGATTTATTGTGGTTACTTTTTGAGAATACAGTTTTGAGGTCCTTAATATATTTGGCAATTTTCTCTTTGTTTATATACTTGGTCAATGTTATTGCAGTTCCTCTCCTTGAGATGTCTTCTAAGTGTTTTCAAACACTTAGATATGTTCAAATTGTATTTCATAAGTATTTTGTCCCATACAGAAGTTCACATTATAACAGCCAATTAATTTCATATGGAATGGCACACTGGTGTCATTATAAGTCCAATGTGTGGAAAAGCATTTGTACTTTTGAAATGACCATCAGTTTTGAGGCACCTTACCCTGGGAAATTTCATCAATTCTGGTAAGAAAGACTCAGCACCTACAGATTAAAGTTTTGTGATTGAAAATTAGAATTTCCCAAGGTGTCTTTTTAAACTATCTATATAATTTCCCCCTTAAGCTCTACTACTATGAAATCTCTTTACTTCAGGTAAGGCTGGGGTTGTGAATAAATTGGGCCTTATCTCACATAATTGGGACTATCCTAAATTCATTCTGCCAGCCAGTCAGATTCTCTTGATGTAAAAAACCTGAGTTTACATTATAAAACTGTATTGTCTCATGCACACTTCCTTTTCACTTTGCAGTCAATATAAAGTTAATAATCTCTTTCTGATTCAGAGCTACAGATGATGAGTGAATGTGTAAAGCAGAGGTGTGTTGTTTCCTTACACACTCATTGAAGTGTGAAACAGGAAAGGGAGTGTGGGAGACAAGTTTGTTCTGCTCTGTGGGCTCCAAACACTGTCCATTTTATCTCTGCTGTGTTATTATGATTGGAAATGTACAGTGAATTCTGGGGTTTTTTTTCTATTTCTAATCTGTTCTGGTTTTGTGCAGGCCTTGGAGAGAGTGTTTTATCTGGGGATTTCTTTCTTTGTGATTTACCAAAAAAATATGTTTTTTTGGTAAACATAGTTGGCAAGATCTTTTGATCTTTTAGTTTTTATTGTTGCTTGCATAGGTTACAAAGGGAATTGCAGAAAAGGTTCTGCTCTTATATTTTGGGAATGATGGTCTTGGCAAAGTCATTAAGCTGGGTTAAGTTGTTGTACTATGTTCTCCCGAAGACCAGCCCTTGAAGCCGAACTGAAAACTTGATGAAGAGCGTGCTGTTATGATTTTTTTTTTTTTTGTCAGGACACATCAGTGGTCTGTGATGTACACTAACTAGTAGCTGGTTTCTGGATGAAATCTGATGTGTTCTTTTGATTTAGCAATCTCTATTACTGGGATCCTCTTTTCACAAAAAGTTTTCTCTTCACCTCCTCTAATAAGTATTGACTTAATTTATTACTAGCTTTTATTTCTACTGTATATAAATGGAAAGAAGGTTATTTTTGGGGTATATGGGGCTAGGGGTATTTTAGTTTGCTTCCCACTTTGGTTCACCAAAGCCTGAATGTGATGACTCTGCAGGGCCAGTTGGCAAAACCTTTCTCAAGTGCTGCTGGAGTGGAGCTGATTCTGAGGGTGGGAAGCAGCAAGGTCATCTTTAGATTCCTTTGCTTTGTGAAAGACTGTATTGACAGATTCATGGTGCTCTCTCCATGTTGCAAGTTGGTGTGGAGCGAGGTGATAGAGGCCCAAGTCAGGTTTGCCACACATGGGCACTGCAGGCAGGAGCGAGCAGCAGCTCTGCTTCCCTGTGATCCCTGGGACCACGGCCCTGGGAATGAGCAGGAACCAGCTCCCTCACTACTGCAGCCTGCAGCCTTCCCCTGGAACAAGGGCCTCATGCGACTGAGGATGGACAGGGCCCATGGGAGAGACTCCACACAAGCATGAAAAGTTATCTGTCTTTCCTGCATCTTCCTTCTCAGTGTTTTCTTGCATCTTATTTTGTTTGGAGTGCACATATTCTATGAAATTTTTTATTCGTTCTATATTAGAAAAAGTTTTTTTTGTTTGTTTGTTTCAGGTAATTTTTGAGTAATTTTTAAAATCTTTCTTAAGTATAACTTCAATAAAAATGTGTTTGTGAACCTATGCTTGATCTGAAAAAGGATGAATACTCTGAAAAGATGAAAATTTAATTTATGTGGACTGATAAATTGGTGATGACTGATACTTTTTAGTATTTCTTCATTTTGGTTTTACATATGAAAGAGTTTTCTTTTATATCCAACTGGGAAACCAGGATTGCTTTAGTAAGCATATAATGTTGGAAAACTGCTACACACCTGCAAAAATATGTAATTGTTTTGAAACATCATTTTTTTTTCTCGCACTGTTTTTAACGTGCAAAGTTTTGCTTTTTTTTTTTGTACTTCTTATTGATATGAAAATAATTCTGGGAACCTTACCTTCTATAACATGTATATTTGTATCAGTTTTTTAAAAAATGGTCAAAAATTATGAATATCTATCAAGTCATCATGCATAACTAGTGGATTAGTCTCTGGATGTTACAATTATATTGACAGTTATTAGATTGCTTGCTGTATTAGTTTAAATATTTAAAACATTCTTGTGGTTGTGCGTACCTAAGAGTATGTATTTTAAAGAAGCCACAACATGGTTTATTTAAACTTATACTGACAGAGGTGATAAAGCTGCAGACATAAGAGAATGGAGTGGAGAAGATAAGAAACAACACCTTTGATCAGCACTTAGTAGAAAATAAAAAAGGAAGTCACTTAAATGAGGCACTGGGATAAAGAAAATTCAAAGGAAGGTTCAAGACCTTGAGAAGAATAAAAAATATTAATTAGGTTTGTTGGGCTGGAAAAGGGAAAAGGCAGTTATATGTACAATGTATATGCTGTATCAATAATGATTGATTAATGATACTATATTAATTTAGGCACATTTGAAATTTTTAATTTCTACATGTTAACATCTAAAATATTCAAAGACTTTTTCCCCTGCCTAATTTCATAGAATCATGTTGTCAATTGTGACATTCTCCAATTTTCCTGTCTCACTAAAAACTAGAGATGTGTCATGTCAGCCCTTCACCCTTTACAATTCTTCACTTATGCACAAGTTCCAAGCAAAAGGAAAAGGTTATTTAAGTAAAAGTTCAAAATTAGTTGATGTATAAATCTTGGCAAAGAACATTGTGTTTAAAAAATGCAGTTTTCCTGAATGATGCCAGTAGCAGTTTCTGCTAGCTTGGTAGAGCCTCATGTTTCTCTAATAACTGGTACATTTTCATTGGAAAGGTTTGAATTAATATAATATTTGGGGACAGAAATTATGTATATACAGTCTTGAGGGGATGGCTGAGAGCACATGTGAGGGTGTCCAGGTGCCTTTGGCTGGTAGAAAGCAGTTGAGAGGTACTGCAGCAGGAGATGTCAGGGAACTTAGGCTACATGACATATTACAGCATAGGAAAAGAAATAAGAAAGCTGCTGGGGAGTACAGGTTTGGAGCAGGAAGGTGTGCTTGGTGCCAGATTCATCGGTTCATCAAAGCAGAGCAAGTTCTTCTGCTCTCAAGAAGGGAATAAGGCAAATTAAGTATGTAAGAAGAAATCTGAGTCTCCTAGGCTCAAAACCAGGATATGTTTATTTGAGAAAATGTTGAGACTCTGGGGAGATAAAAGCCACCTATTTACTGATCAGCAATTAAAGCATGCATGTAAGTGGATAATTATTATAAACAGAAAGATTCTTCATGCTTTAGCTTGTCTGGTGCTGTCACACCCGATGGTATTTGTCTCCTGGACAATTTTTAGCACAGACTCTTACTGGAAAGCATGTTTTGCAAAGAACCGTTTGCCTTCCAGGGGCAGTCCCAGAGTTCACTGGTGGCTCCCTTGGCAGTTTCAAATCCTGCCAGTTTTGTGTAGCACACCTGCAGCAGCTGCCCATAATAACCTCTTCCCAGGTTCAGTGGATGTAAATTCATTGCCATTTACAGAGAGATCTGTTTGGTTTTCACCTGCACAGCATCCTGCACTTGCTGGTCATGTGCATGCCTGGTACATGTCCAGTAACGTCTCTGTCACTGGAACAAAAGTCGTTTGGCAAGAATTTTTAATGAGTTTTTTTTTTTTTTTTGTCATGCTGAAACAGCTTAATTTTTATGAAAGTGTTATTGTAATGAGAAAAGGCACTTTTTTATGCAGTATTATGTCTTGACAAGTTAAGGAAAGCTTGCATCTCTAATTGTGCAATAACACTTGAAAACAGCTTGGTTAATAATTTAGGTTTATATAATATAATAATTTAAGTTAATAATTAAATGAATTCAGGCGCAATCATAAGTGATTTTTGATTCAGATTCTCAACGTAGCTGCTGATATTACAGTTATGCTGAAACCTTTGGATGGGAGCAGGTACACAAAATACTGCTGGTTTTTTTTGTATTTCTTTGCGTTGCTGAAAATTTGGTTAATTTAACAAATATTTGGTTAATTTATCAATTTTTAAACTTTATTTTTCAAGATAAAATTCCCAATAACTTCAGGTGGCTTTATAAGAAATTGCCCCATATCTTACTAATTCTGCAACTTTCCAGCTAGGAGAGAGGGCAGTAGATAAATTTTTTTTTTTATTTTCATCTACCAGTTGTTTTCAAACAAAAAGGATTTCTTTTTTACAACCTGAAGCAGAAGATGAAGCTGAAAGAACTCTGCTTGTTTTTGTGCTGCCCACAGACCGAGCTCGGATAACAGGCGCCACAGCATCCGGGAGAGGATGTCCAGCAGCAGCGAGAAGGGGAGCCTGGCCATGGAGTCCACCAAGGAGACGCGGTACTGTGCCGTCTGCAACGACTACGCCTCAGGGTACCACTACGGGGTCTGGTCTTGCGAGGGCTGCAAAGCCTTTTTCAAAAGGAGTATCCAAGGTAATAATCTGTTCGAGCGAGTCATCTTTACTCTTTACTCTTGAGGAAGGTGAAGGTACTTGAGATTCCAGCCTGAGTCTGGGACGATGATGTTTATTGCATTTTCATTAGCCGTTGTGCTCTTCCACACAGTTTTAGCTCTGTACTTGGTGAATGCTTTGAGCAGGGATAAAATATGTTGTTACTTAGTCCAACATTAGTGAGGAAAAGCAAAGCTTTTCGCTTTAGGTATATCTGACCATGGTAGTAGTTAGAAATTTAATTTAAAAATCCATATTAGATCAAGATGATCAGTCTTTCAGCCTATGCATATATTTCCTCTTATCCAAGGCATTTTTGAAAGTTCCATGTCAGATGATTAATTCCTGCTGATCGATTTATTAATCTTAATTTAGTGCTCCATTAGCCAGATAGTTCAGTTCAAATCTCAATTCCTTAAAGATCTAGATGCCTTCTGAGGGCCAGTATTGAAGAGGAATGTTTCCTTGATGAAATGTTATTTGTGTCTGTCAGCAAAGCAGGGCTTTGAAATGTACGCACAGAACACAGAATGGTTTTGTTCACAGTTTTGTTGTGGTTAAAACGTCTAGCAGAGTAAAGGGCATCTAACAAACAAAAACACAGTTAAATTACTGTGACAGAGATAATTCTTTCCTTAAATGCCTGTCACTTTGTGGAACAGGTTTTTTCAACATCTCTTAAAATGAGTAAGAAATAATTAGAATTCTACAGAAACTACAGATACTGTTCAGTATCTAAGATTTAGAGAAGAAAATGAAACAGATTTCTTCTTTTTAAACAGAAAACTATTAAAGTGCTGTGCTTTATTTAGGTTTCTACAGCTTTTTAAATGTCCAGGTGATACATAGGCACAAAAATTTCTGTTGCCAGTTTTACTAAAGTAAACGTAGGGTGGAACAGTTTTACATCATGTCACAAGGTGTGATTATTGCCTGTTTTGTTGAATGACTAGCACTGAGGTGAGTTAAATAAAACTTCCAGCATTCAGCTCAGAACCTTCTCCCCTTGAAGGAAAAAAGTGAAAGAATGATGGAGGGGTAGACATTGATGGGATTATTTGAATGGCAATGATTAGTTAATATTTACTCACATTTCTATTTGTCCAGACACACTGAAATTATTTTTAAAAGAGCGAGTGGTTAGAGCTAGAGGTCAGTAATAATCAACACTGAAGGGAGGAAGGGTGAAATGCTTTTTTTCTTCACATCAGAGTAATTTATTTTAACTTGTGATGTCAGGAGAACAGCTCCCTTATTGTGTATTTGTTATTTTTCCTTTTCTGTTCCTCTGACCAAGTCAGAATTATTCTTAGACTTTTGAAATTATGTCCTTGTGCTTGAACTGAACTAAATCACAACAAAATGGAAACTGAAATAGCCTTAAGCAAAAGTAAGAGTTATCAAGTAATTGTGCAGCAAAGATCTTCAGCGTTTGGCCATTGTGGAAGAAGAAGTGAATCCATTTCACTGACCTTCTGCTGGCAGCACTTGGTGGTTTTGCCCTGGTCTCCACATGGACAAATGTTGTGGTCCACCACATTGGATCTGTTTTCTATTTGTGTTACACTAAAGACTAGTTAGTAAATTTGCGTCTTGCTATGTATATATATTTAACGTAATTTTTAAGTAGATAAGCTTTTAATTCTTGAAACTGTCTTTCATGATCTATAAGTCATGTTTGCTCTAATTTAAGCTCCTTGCTTCTTGCCCTATCCCCTGTGGGCACGAAGAACGCTTATTACAACAACCTTTTACATAGTTGAAGGCTGTTATCATATCTTTTCTCAGTCTTCTCTTTTTTAGACTAAACAAACCAATTTCTTTCAGTAGAACATGCTTTGTAGACTTCTGATCCCATTTGTTAAGCTCCTATGTACTTTCTCCAGTTGATCCACCTGGATCATACTTTTAGGGTAAAAGTATGACATCCACAAGTATAAAGAAAATAATTCAAGAGCATGAGTACTTATGAGAGAATTGTGATCATTTGATCACAGAGGGTAAGAAAAGTCTTCTGAACTTTTAAAGTCTAAGCTTAGTCTTAACAAACTAAGGTAATTTTTGAATTTTCTACTGGATTTGGAAGAGATCTCTATTTCCAGAGTTACATGTTCTCATTGAACAAGTGTGCAATTTATGAAAATGAAAGTAATTTTTAGATTGAGAATAGATGCAAAAACATGCATTTACCTTGCAGATGATAACAATTTTAAATACACTGTGATCAGATAGCTAGGAATGAATGATACTTACGTGCAGGTATATTTATAGAAACATATGTGCACTAAATTTTATTGTATATATTTTTGATTTATTATATATACTGCATTGTATATATGCTCTGCATTCCTAAAATAAATGGGAAAAAATTCCTGTGAATCATATGATCAAACACTGTTGAGGTTCACAGAACTTTTTAATGTGAAAAAAATAACCAAAACGCTTTAAGCAAAGTTTTTTGTTTTTTCAACAAAGATAACTGTGCTACTTTGTTCTTTGCTAACCTGTATTTCTTAATAAATATATAGATGCAGAAATAATGATTTCTGTACTTCTCATCAGAGATTTCAGAGAATTGTTGTAATAAACCTTGATGTTCCTGTTAGACTGTATCCAAACATTCTACATTGCTCTTAATAGAACCACAGGAAAAAGTAAGGACATATACTAACAAGCTGTATGTGGTAAAGAATTACCTCTGTTATTCTCGGTGATATCTGAAGTATCTCTATTTACCTGTGTAATACATACTGAAATTTTATGAAAACTTATATCTGCATTGAAACTTATCTGAGGTGACGTCTGTTATTCTCAGTGATATCTGAAGTATCTATATTTACCTGTGTAAGTATATACTGAAATTTTATGAAAACTTATATCTGCATTGAAACTTATCTGAGGTGACAATGCTCACATTTATCCAGGGGATCTGGAATTTTCCTGGTAGTATTTTGTGAGTTTTAAATGCTAAGGTGTTTTCTTTGTTGTCAAACCTTAAGAGGTAGCCTGAATTAGAAATTGTCTCAGTATGTGCAAGTTTTCAGTTTAGTTTAAACAACAGATGGTTTGCTGAAAACCTGAACTGCGTCCTGAATCTGCCTCTGTCAGTCTATTTTGTTGGTTTATGTCCCAAAAGTGAATTGGGACCTTGTTTTGAGAAACCTTCGTGTAGAGTGTTATTAATATACAAGCTTTCATGGGTGAGAAAAGTCACAGGACACCAAGGATACCACTTTACTTGGTGATAGAAGAGTGCTTTACTCTTCCCCCAGCATATGTAGCCTTCAGAATTGTATTTGGTTGAGGGACTTGATTTCAGAAGCATAAGAAGGAGCCACACCACAGCACACTGTATTTCTCTCCTAAAATATTTATGAATTTTAGGACCAAGAAGGGCCTTTAGATAAATAACTCTCTTCTCTCAATATGAACTTTATATACTATCCATCTCCAAAGCCCAGTGACTTGATGGAGGTAAATATTTTAGAAGATGCCCAGACTCAAGATGCCCATGGGTTGAACCATTTTCTTGGGCCACAATGGTTACTTATTCTAATGACTTGTTCTCCCATATGCAAAAAATTTACCAAATTAATGCGTATTACTCGAAGTTATGTGTCTTTGGCTTTTACATCACTTTCATGAACCAATCTTAGTAACTACTACTATCTTTCTCCTGTGGAAAGTTCTTAAAAACTAGGTCATCAAGTCATCAAATCACCTTGATATCTTAAGTGAACTAAAATGTTTCAGTCTCCTGCTGTATATCTTTCTATCTTCTGAGTCCATTATCTTTACACCTTTATTCATTCCCCCACACCCATAACAGCCTCTCTAAAATTTGGATGTCAGAATTGGATGATGTATTTCAACATGAGCCTTTCAAATGCCATTTACAAATTAAAAATCCCCTTGTGACTCACACATTCTTTCCCCCTTCTAATTCCCTTGTTTTTTGGATGGCCACCAAGCCCTATGAGACAGGAAGGAATTACTCATACCACCTCTGACAAGCATCCAGCAAATGCCTACATATGGGTGTCTGCAAACCCCCAGAGGGAGCACAAGGGATTCAGAACATATCAGGAGTAAATCCTTACATCAAAGGGTACCTTGATCCCAGAACCGCTCAAGTATTTTAGAAATCACCAGTTCTACTTCCCCTTCATGTCCCTTTCTTATGTTTTTCAGGTACATGTTCTCTGCTTTTGTTCACAGCTTTAGATCATATCTGGAATATTTTACATATAGTCAAGTTAAAAATTACTCCATGATGGGAGGCATTACCAGAACAGGTTGGCTTCTGAGAATGGATGAATAGCTGAGGAATTCCAGAGGTCTGCCTTTAATGTCTTGATCAGAGATATAATGGTCTCCAAAGTGCAGGAATTCTTGAAGCTGGGAAGTATTTTGCTTGTATGCCTTGAACCTGGATTTTAATTAGCAGTTATGCCTTCTGACCATCAAGTAGGAGAGTTTTGGCAGTAGACTTGGAATGTTATCAATTGTTTTTATTCGACAGCGATAGAGTTGTACTTTGTTGAAAGTATGTAATGTTGAGAGGGGTGGTAATGTATACATATTTTCATGTTTGAGAGAATTTTACTACTAAAACATGCTAGTAAGTGAGTGTTTAGGTAATGGTGAAGTGCAGCAATTGCAATAGTGTTAATCTGGGAGGTTTCTGAGATCTTCCCTTTAATTTTCCATTCTTGTCTTCTGTTTTGATGGTATTTTTGTAATCTGTTTTATAACAGCTCAGATCCTGCAGCCAAAAAGGCAGAAACTCCCTAATAAGACTGCTTGTACACTGGTACTGTGAGTTGTCAGCCAAACTAAAGAACAGGAACCTCAGTGAGATTAGCAGAGTTAATCACAGCCAGTCAACAGGGAGCTGCAGATGGGCATCTGGCCTCAGGGTGGAAAACACATGGTTCCAGTTGGAGATGGCTGCTGGAAGTTTGAAGGCTGGGAAAAGTGGATTTGGAAAGTCTACCTGGGTTTAGCTGTCATTGAGACTGCTCTAACTGCTGGTGGTCAGCTAGATTCTTCTGAAACTTCTTTTGATTTATTTTTGTGCATTTATTAGCTCTTCTCCAGTGTTCCTTGAGGTAAACATGTACTCTGATTGCATTTTTTTTGGCTCTGATTGCATTCTCTAACATGCATTTTTAATTTCAGGTGTGTAATTTATGGTGATCTTGTTTCAGAAATTTGAATGCTATTGAAAGGCAAGAGTCAGTACCTCTTTTTTCCTAGTAAGGCAATTTTGATTGTCTTACTTTTCTAGCAAATTTGAAGTGCTGCGTTCAGCGTGGATGTGATAGTGGCTTAAGATGTTTGTATCCAGGATACTTCCTTATTTTTCAAGGCCTGAGCAAATCATAGGGCTGCAGTGGACCCTGAGCTCTAGTTCATCTTTCTGTCCTGTGATAGGATCAACTTCTACCAATTCCTTATATATCTTTCTTGATCTGCTTCTTAAAAGATGTGGCTTGATCAAATGTTTTATTCTCCTTATCTTTGAAGGCTACTGGGAAATTTGAATCTTCCTGCCTGCAGGTTAAGGTCATAACTTATTTTCCTGAGGATCATGCTACCAAAAAAAAAAAAAAGTTCTCTTTCTATCTGCAGCAACCTTTAAATCATGGAAGTTTACTATCACATTTGAAAAAAAATTATTCTGTTTTACCTAACCTGGGGAAAAAAGGTTAATTCAACATTTTCTCATAGGTCTTGTTTTCTTGACTTCTAATCTTCTAGTTGCTCGGCTTTGGAGGTTCTCCACTTTCTACTGTTTTCTTTATTTCTTGAAGCATGATTTCCTTCAATATGGTGTTTCACAAGTACTGAAGAGAGCAATATGATTATCTTACAAACCCATCCATCCATCACATGGCATTTGTCTATATCCATCACACTGTAATGTTTGCCTTATTTACACAAACACGGTACTCTTCACTCATAATGTGTGATGCAGAATAAACTCGGGCATACTTTTCTGCAGAAGAAACCATTTATTTTCCTCATTGTTTTGTGCATGTGATTACTCCTATTTTAATGCAGAGATTTCTACCAGTCCTTTGTACTTTGTGCTTTTGTGCTGTTGTTTTCCCATGCGCTACCTCCAGTTTGCCAAGGTAATTTGGAATTCTTATTCTGTACTCTCCTGCCATTTATTTCAGTCTGGCTAGCAGAGTAGTCTGGCTTTTCTCAGTTCTTCTAGCACATATAAATGTCATCTACAAATGATTAACAATTAATAAAAGAAATACTCCAGATCACAACCCATTTGTGATGAAAACACTACATATAACTGGATTCTGGACAGACACTGTGGAGCCTGATTCAGTGTCAGCTTCCATTGTAACAGTGAACTCTGATAGTTCTTCTCTGAGACTGATTTTCTGAAACCATCTGAACTATATATTCCAAGCTGATGTATGATGTGTCAATCTAGGCAATATTGAAAACATTTTTGGAGTTGGGCGACACACATTGCCAGAGAGCAGAGAGCTGACTCTTATCTGATTTTATAAATGGTCATTTGTTTTTCTTCTGTCAAATTCAAAACTCTTCCCACTTCCCAGATAGAATTCCTGGCTTTTAGAAACTGTTCTCAATATACCCTGTATTATCACCTTTAGTATTGTTTTACTTCCTCTGGAATATGACTGGTGTTCAATATCAAGCAACAACAACAAAAAATTAAACATTATTACATGTTGCAAGTGTTTAGTGAATATTTCATCTGAAAACTCACATTACTCCTACCTCAGAACTGAGCCTTTCAGCAATTCAAAATATTCACATGGGAAACAAAAGCACTTTACATTTAAAAACTACAAGACAGCATGCAAGTTTTGTCTTGCAGGAAAGTGCTAAACTGTTCCACTTGTTTTAGAGAGTGTGACAGACAACACAGCTATTCCCATTCTAAAATGTGGCTAGAGATATGCAGGACAAGAGACTAAGACACCTTGGTTGACCCTTCTGATTATAAAATGGGTGACTTTTCATACTATAGAGCATGGATGATGTTAGGGCATGAGGGAACAAACCAAGGATCACAGATACACATCAGTTAATTGAAGAAGCATAGGTTGGTTAATTGAAGAAGCATCAGTAGGTGGTGCTTTGCAGAACAAAGTGGTACACAAGCAGAAAACCGTCTTTTTTTTTTTTGTTGAAATACTGGTGTCAAAGAGTAGTACAATAATTTAGGAAGCCAGCTGTTGCCTATATTGAGGTTTCAGTTTTACAGATTTCAATGCAGAAAACTCCATTCAAAAACCACCACACAGGTCCTTGAAAAATATATGATAGCAGGAACCATCCAGGTACTGAACATCCAAACAAATGTTATACCTGGAATAAAAATGGAGAGTTACATTAATTTTTTTTTGTCGATAACATTTGGTAGTATTTTGAGTGTACAAGAGTAATTAGCAATATTTTTAGCTTCTTAGGCTCTTTGTAATAGTTGTGGGAGTTTTCTTTAGTAGAATTGTACCCCTTCCCATTCTGGCTCAAATAAAATAGGAAGCTAAAAATACAAGAGTTTCATTCAAAGTCTATGGGAATAAGATGGCCATGACATGCCTATAACTCTCTCTGAAAATGCTTTTTGTCTCTGGAGAGATCATATTGAGATGGTTGTGAGTAATACATTGTGGGAGTTTTTCCCTTTAACACAGCTGTTGTTTTAATCATGTGCCAAGGACTTAAAACAATTGTGATTTATCAGCTAGGGAAACAGAAACTTGGTGTCATACTCCTTGCCAGATTTTGTAAGATTGGATCAGTATTTTTGTCTATTTTTATTTGTCATGAGGAAAAAATATCCTTTCTGTTTTGTTACCTTGTCTAAAATTAGAAAAATTGGATCAGGGTAAAAGTAAACTTTGCACATGGTATCACAATACTGAAATAGTAGATGAAACACCAAATTAAATTTTAAGATAAGACCAATAAAAAAATGCAAAATTATATGATGGAGTAGAAAATATAATTTTATATTTATCGATTTATAAAGTTAAATAGTGCTTTTTTAATATATATCACTCTTTCTCAGTATATAAGTTAATGCATTATTATGCTGGTGAGATGGCAGCAGGCTTAGTACCCTCATGCAGTGCCCATTCTCCTCATTTCTTCATTTTTCCTGTTACTATATGGAAAGGTTTAAGAAGGGCTTGGCATCAGTCATTTGGCTGGAATTACCTGCTCATGTGAGCAGTTACAGTTATACCTAAGGGAAGACAAGAAGATTCCACTGGAATGCAAACACAGCCTATGAGCTCCATGACACAGCTGAAGGATATAACACGGAGTATATAAATTTTAACCTCTCCTCCTTTCTCATTCTTCAGTGGTTCAGTGATTGATGTGTGTCAGTGCTCTCAGGCACATGGTGCAATTGTTGGGACTGTCCTGTGCAGGGCCAGGAGCTGGACTTGATGATCATTGCAGATCCCTGATATAACTCAGGATATTTCATAATGTTTCCTTCTGAGGTATGAAGGTATGCAGAAAAAGAGGACTTCCTCACTGGATACAATGAAGTATGTTTTACAGCCTTCTAAACTCTTTTCCTTACTGTCATGTTACTAATGTTTTGCTCGTTTAAAACCAGAAAGAAAATTAATTTACTCAGCAGTGCTGAGTAGTTGCTAAGAGAACCCAAATTCCAAATCCAAAGACCTTTTCTGAGAGTAATTACGCTGTGAATTTGAGTATCTGTGCTTATAAAGAATTTAGACATAACCTTCTGTTCTTCTGTGAAGCTGTTAGGAAAAAGTGTGATTTTAAAACCAATAAGTGCAGTTTTATTGGGGCACTTTAACTTAAAATTGATGTTACTTTTTATTTTATATTCAACATTTGTTTTTACTGGGTTAGTCTATGTAATGTCCAAGTGCTTTTTTCTTTTTTTCTTTTTAATGTAATTTTTTCCAGGGTTTTGCTTTTCATCTCCAGTCTTGTTTGGCACCTTAAGGTGTAGATAAAGTCTACCATTTATCTTTCCTTTCCTTCCTTTCATCCCAGCTGTCATGTATGAAAATTTTGCTAAATTCACTGTCAGATCATAGAAGGATCTGGTGCTTCCAGAGGTAATGGCTAAGCTGGCAGCTGCCCCATACAGATAGGTAAAAAATAGTTTAAGAAATATGTGATATGAGGACTGAAAATAAAAGAATAATTAAAGAAAAAGCACATAGCAGTAAGAGGATAATAATTATTAATGGCTTTGTTCAAGATTCATAATTAGTCAATTCACCTACATCAGTTTAGGCATCCTTTTCCTCTTCTCCACTGTTGGTCATTGTCATGCAGAGTGTCACATGAGAGAAGGATCTGATTTTTGGACCCTTAGCATTTCCTGAAGTGATATAATATACTTCATTTTATATACTTAGTCTGATTTTTGGACCCCATTTTGGAGAGACCTTAGCATTTCCTGAAGTGATATAATATACTTCATTTTATATACTTAATTTTATTTTTACTGTTTTAAAATGTGCAATTCATGAGTTTTCATAAGAAAAATAGACCACCCCTCCCTAAACTCTTCCAAAAGGTCCCTTAGACTCTTCCATGGTAGTTCATGACAATACAAGATGTACATATGGGGGATTAAAACTAGGGGATTCACCCTGTTAAATCCACTGCCTTTAATTTTGTGCAGGTTGTCTGATCATTCATTTTTGAAAAGCCTCAGTAAGATCACAGAGCCCAAGTGACATATGCTTCCCTCTACAAGCATCAGTGATCTTGAGATTCCTGTGATACCAACTCTCAAGTAGCCTAATTACCCTCTCTTCTAGCACATACCATGCTTTGGATACCATGAAAACAAATGGCAGGGCAACTGGGAACCTGTCGATGTGTACCATTTTCATGGTGACAGTTCCTACCAGTGAGAAATCCCTTCTAGTAGGTCAGATTGGTTGGAATGAACTTTGCCGAGAGATAAGCTTTAAGCATTAGATAAAAGGTAGTGTGGTTAAAAGACAATTCACCTACATCAAGGTTATTTAGTTCTATAGTATCTCACTTTAAAGTAAAACTTGGTTTTGCATATTATCTATTCCTTAATTGTGTTTTCCTGCCTTTTTCTCTTCCATGCTACCCCAAGCTGGACTGTCCTAGTCTGTCTGTGCCTTGCAAAAGAAACTTATTTTTTCACTTCCAGCATCTAAATACTTGAAATCAGATAGTATTGTGGAGAAGCAGAAAAGGTCCCTGCCTGCCTTCTTCCCTTTGTTTCTTTCTTCTTTCCTGGTTAAATTGATAATGTTTTTTACCGTTTTCTCAAATTATCAAACATTTTCTTCTGGTTGTTTACATGTTTTCCCATCTATTGAAGTCATATTGATTAAAATAAACCAAAAATTATGATAAATATTAAATGCATTATATTTTGCTTAGATTTACAGGAAATCTGAAAGGCTAAACTTTCAGATGATACTTGCAATTTAAAGAAGGCTAAATGATACTTGCAATTTAAAGAAGTATGCCCATCACACACAGATCTTTCTGTTTTTAGCAGCCAGATTTTGCATTCTTTATTCTGTGAAGTCAATCAAGCACTTTGAGTGAAAAGTGTATTGTCTAAGGTGCAGATCATGCACATGAAAACAGACTAATTGTGCTAACATTTAAATGGTAAATTAATGATAAAACTATTTAAAAGGAAAGATATTATTATGTGAATATAGGAACTGTAGCTCTATTACAAATAGGATTATTTTATGTACTATTCTACAATACAAGTGTTTATTTCCAAACACTTGCTGTTTGCACAACTAAATACAGATTCATAGACAAGGAGGTTATCATCCACATAAGCATAGCAAAAATAGAATGGCTGCCCTGATGGTATTGATTACACTTGATTTTTGTTTTTTGCATGCAGTTACTTCTGTCACTTTTTTTTTAACCTTTGAACACTATGAAAATCAGCCAATCTAGCAAAGGTGGTTAACATGATTTCAGCTTTGACCTAAGTGGGATTTATCTGCTCATTTTAGAGACATCTAAATGGTTTTCTGAATTATTTGCTGATTTCAAAGCCTGCACTCATTCACCGTGTGAATTTACCTTTTACTTCACCAAGAAGAAGATTAGCTATTGTTTCAAAGTACTTCTTTGTTTTTAAAAAGAATAATTAAAATTTTCATTTGTATCTCATGATATTTCCAAGGTTGCCTAGTGAAACAAGGCAGGTGATTGAAGTCAGGTGCTACGCTTTTTCACTGCTGCTTAGTGTGATTCAAAATAAGTGCATTTTCTTAAAAATACGGCTTTTTTTTTTCTGCTCCTTTTCTCTGTAGATACTGGATATGTGGTTGAGGCTGTTTTCTTTCTGACTTGATTTTTAAAAATTTCCTTACATGTGAAAGGTTTTGAATCAGATATAGAACAGTCTGTATCCTTCCAGAGGAACTGAAAATTAAAGCATTCTCTCATGCTGGGTTGAGATGGTGGTTCAGCTGTACCTGTTTACTGCAGTGCTGGAGCAAAGCATATGGATAGAAACTTTTCCAGTATTATTTTATTCTATCCAGTAGATCTAAAAAATAATCGTTTTATCTATTTGAGACAGGGCATAGTCAGCTGTTCCCCTATTAACAAGTTTAGAGGCTGGCTACTTATTTTGATGAGATCCCACTTATGCAGCATTAGAGAGCAGATGCTCCTGGTGTAATCTGATAGTAATTTTTACTCTATTTTCTAATTTGTAGTCAAGGATAGATGATTTGATGAGACCAAGGCCTCTGTGAAACCTCCACCCTACTTTACCTCAAGCTGATCCCTTGACCTGAAATAAAGAACAAACAGTTCTGCAGTAACTTTTTTTTTATTTTTTGCATGTGTGTGCTGTACCTTAGTTATGTTCAGATGAATACAGAGCACCAATGAGATAGTTTTGAAGAGGGTTTTTCATCCTTGCTAACCTTTGTCAATATCTGGCAAATAATTTTATAGCAGATGTAAGAACACTTTTTTTAAGAACAAATCAGAATAGATGTTTTTGGCAGTAACAAATAATGCTAAAGAGAGTAAGAAATGGGGAAGAGGAGCTCTGAAGGAGAAGGTACCAGTAACAATCTTGGTTTCAGCATTTGGTAATTTTAGAATTTGTCATATCAGAAAGTTTTTGCACAAAGCAGTAGACATGCAGCTGGAATTAGAGACTGATTTATCCCTGAGGTACAATTAATTATTTCAGTGTTTTTACTTCTGTTCTATGTTGTTGTTTGTTGCTTTACTGGAACTGACTGTCATAGATAAAATCTTTTGTGCGTAGACCTTTTTAATTTCGTAAACCTCATTTTGTGCAGTCTGTTGGTTAAACATCAGCACAGGCACACAAAACCAGATGGTGTTGTATTTCTCTTCCTGAGAGCAAGGCAGTCAAGGCACTTGTCCATATTAATAGATCCTCTTTTGTGGTTGCTTTAATTGTTCACTATTTTAATTAGTCTACAGATGTTCTAATTTAAAGAATTTGCCAATGAATGTGTGGCATAGAGATGTTAGTTTCAAAATCTGTATCAACACTTTTACAAGAGGTTATGATTTTTCCCAAGATGTTATAGAAATTTCTGTTATGTCTGTGTATAACTGTGTCCTTACTTTCCCTGTGGTTTTACAGGGCACAATGACTACATGTGTCCTGCCACTAACCAGTGCACCATTGACAAGAACAGAAGGAAGAGTTGCCAGGCCTGCAGGCTGAGGAAATGCTACGAAGTGGGAATGATGAAAGGGGGTATGTACATAGCCATCATCAAATCTTCAGCATTGCTGTCTGCCTTCCTGCCTTTTAACTTCATTGGGCAGCTGATATGGTTTCTAGCTAAAGGAGGGAGCTACTGATTTTACTGAGTTGAAGTCTATTAAATCAAAATTATTTTATTAAATAAAAAATTAAAAGCTCTGGAATATCATGTTATCTTTCCCAAATTTGCATGAAAAATAAGAGGATCATTGATTTCAGTAGAATTACAATTCCTCTGTTACTATTTTTAACTCAGTGTTTTTTTGGTCTCTCATGGTAGGCTTCAGATCCTGATGAATGAAATTTAACCCAAGATTTTGCAGCATTTTGCAGTTCACTGGGAAGAGCACTGGTAGTCTCAAATCAGTCCATATTTGTTAAATAACCTTCTGTATATGTAATTTTTGTTCTGTGAATCCTGGAAGGGATAGTTAATTTCTCTTCCGGTATTGTACACGTACTTTAGATGTGAATTAATTTAACCCAACAATATTCAAGGCTTACTAATTTTATAAGAACTGTGGTAAATGCCACTTTCCTGGAAAATTTGTAATAATGATGACCTGCTAAAATTTCACATTGCTTTTATCAATGAAGAGTAATCAGTAGCTGTATGGAAACCTATATCTATAGGAAAAACTTAGCAAACTAGTAAGTGTCCAGGGCAGAAGGGATTAGATCCCATGTTTTTCGTGTGTAAAGAGCTAGTTAGATTACAGACTGGTTTTTCCTTCCTTTGGCACACCTAAGGCTTACTTATGCCACAGAAAGTCTGGTGCAAGAGAGAAGAGGAGCTCATCAAGTTGTTGTTTCCTCAACAAATAATTTATAAGTCCAGCAAAGGTGGGCCAAGTCTGAGAATCTTAGGAGAAAAAGGGAAAGACTAAAGGAAAAATGATCAGTTGTTGCTGCAGCTGAGATTGGATCTGCATTTTTCTCAACTCAAGTATTAGGAAAGAGCTGAGACTGATTTTATCAATCTCAATTTTGGAATGCAAACAGGAGGAAGATGTAAAATCTGCTTTTGCCTCTAGAAGTTAAGACAATGGTTGATTTTTTTAATGAGATTTTATGTATTGATCTGAACATCCTGGTTTACATGGCTAGAACTTTTCAAAGGGTATGTAGTTAATAAAACAGGTATGATCCTGAAAAGATAGAGGTTCGAGAAAAGCACACTAAAACCAGAGAATCCATACATGAATATGCCATGCAGATTTCGCTTTGAACTTATACACATGGCAGATCATAGCTACGATTTGTAATATGCTTTATGTTGATGACATTGCATTAGCTTTGACCTTTGTACACATGGCAGATCATAGCTACGATTTGTAATATGCTTTATGTTGATGACATTGCATTTTTCATTTGGTGCATTTATAACGATTACACTTATGTGTATTTAATTAATGATCCACTCTACCAGTGTTATGTTTTTCTTTTCTCTGAGATGTAGGTTCTAATAGGTTTTTGACTACTCTATATGCAACTGTTTTACTCTCATAAAAACTGTAAAGATTTCTCAACTAGCACTTTTTAGATTAAAGTAGTCCAAAAGAAATACTGCAATTCTGTCCAAATTTTCTTTCAAATATAAATGTTCTGAAATCATTATTTCATATAGTGGTTCTCACCTGAGAAAAGTCTTCTGGATTTTATCCTTTCCTTTCCTTTTACAATGCTGTAAGATTTTTATAGTCACTACAGGAACTGGCAGTTCAAAAATAGTCAGTGTTGTTGTGTTTAGTTCCTCGGTGTTTATTGTTTTGTTGTTGTTGTTTTCTTCTTTTAAGAAACTAAACTCACAGATTATAAACAAGGAGATCGGGATCAGCATAAATTGTATCCGCTCTTATAGTACTACTAATAATGCATGACGTTCATCACTGGCAAGAGTTTTAAAATATTTGTTTTATGAGCTTTTGGGAAAAAATCTTTAGATCCCTCAGTTACAAGTAATGAATCTGTCATACCTGCAGATTATTTCAAGGAAGGTAAAGTTAATGTACTTTAAAAGTTTTTCTGGAGTCGTCATTAATCACCTATTGGCCACATGAATATGTGGGGAGGAAAAACCTTTCTAAATTCTTCTAAATTTAAACCTAAACTCTAAACTCTTCTAAATCTAGACCTTTATAGTTGTCACATTTCTCTCAGATGAAGATAAAGGTTAAGTAAATATTCTTGTTATGCCATCTGGCTTAACTTTTAAGTGATAATGTGCAAATGTTTTTTAATTTTTAATTTTTTTTTTCCTGAGGAGAGCTATGAAGATTTTCTCTTTTAATAGATATAATAGAACTTTTCTTCAACATACTAAAATAATGTAGCTCTGTGATTCGCTCAAGATTCATAGTGTTCTCCAATAATTCCTAGTTCTTGTAATTTGATCTTTCAATTTAAATAATCACCTCATGTTCATGTTGAAGGATTTGCCTTTTTTTAAGGCATTAATTCTATCAAACACTTGAATATTTATTTGCGTCTTATGTCACTTTTATCTCTGTCTCCACAATTTGTTTATGATGATACAGCTTTCGGATGTAGTAGAAAATAAATGTCATCTTTCTTTCCCCTAAATGTAATCCCAGTTTTTATTCTACACTAAATTAGCTGAGGTTTCTCAATAAATTTTAAAAGTTGCCAACTTGTGACTTTTATCTGCTATTTAAGTAATGTGAGCAATAACTGATATTAAATAAGAACTTTCAGTAAATATTGTGGAAGGTAGGCAAAATCTTGATTACATGACTCTGGTTAATTCTAAACATATGATATAGAATATGGTTGCTGAGGTTTTCTTCACAGAAGGTCACAATGCAGAATGAAAATGTTCAGATATATTATTTTTAGTAGAGTGGACACAACTGAAATATGTTGTAGAGGCTTCATGCAGAAAAAAAAATGCAGGCTTCAAGTGGCCCTTGAACTGTGTGGTAGGAACATTTACTGATGAGCTCCTCTTATGAGTTCCTGTGGAAATTTTATTGATTTTTTTTTTCTTCCCTGTTCTTGGGTCTTTTAAAAACTTCTTTCGGTACTGAAGAGTTATTTTTTCTCTCTCCTCTTGTGTTTGCAAGTGTTTTCTTCTGCATCTGATACAGTGCTGTTTCAAGAGACAATTAGACTGCAAGAATCTCCACGGGCATCTGAGGCATAATTTAAAGAATTTAAAGCTGTTATATTTTGTCTAAATGCTTCATTCTGTCTTTCTGAATAAACCCTTAAAATTATGTGTTATTAATTAGTCTGTGCACCCATGTTTGTATGTGAGGATAAAGTGGACACATCAATAAGATCCTTTCCATATCCCTTTTACTTCTGTTCTGTAGCAGGCGGGAGAAGCCTTGTTTTTTTTATAATCTCCTGATGCCTTCTTGAAGCTTGTTCCTGTCCTGGTTTGGGAACATGTACAGCAACTTTCACATGATGCAGGGTGCCAGCATTCAAATGGAGATTTTACAGCAGTTGCAGCCCTGAAGTTCCAACCACATGTAAGGTGCAGATGACTTCTGCTCTCCTACAGACATAGTTTTCTGCTTCTCCATTGTTTTGAAAGCTTTCTGGTGACTTAGGCCCAAACCCCCTAATTTTATTAAACTAAAAGCACCTTGTGTTATTGTTTACTAATTATTTTTATAGTGTGTGAAGTGAATGAAGTAATTTCTAGTAATTAGCATGCTGCTGATTACATTCTTCCCCTCCTTTCAATGTGTGACAAGAATAATTATTTTTATAGTGTGCAAAGTGAATGAAGGTTTCTAGTAATTAGCATGCTGCTGATTACATTCTTCCCCTCCTTTCAATGTGTGACAAGATAGATTCATCATTAAGTGCTGTGTGGGATAAGAGCAACAGGGTCCTAGTTGGATTTGTGGCTATGGCAAATAATTGCCATAATGCTAAATGCCAGATACCTAAAGAAGAATCCATTATTTGTTTGATAGCCTATGTTTAACTACCCTGACAACTGATCCTTTCAATTGTCGGATGCTGATGGGTTCCTAGCATCAAATCATAGGAAATGTGGCCATCAAGGATTTGAGTGCTCATGTGCTACATTCAGATGGTGACTTGTATATGACATGGGGTATTTACTGTCTTTGAACAGCCTGAAATCTCAGGTTGTAGAGAGAGGATTCTGTGTATCGTGTGTTGTGATAATGAAATTAGAGTGTTACAGCACATTTGAAGCCTGTATCCTTTGGTGTTACCCTCACAAATTGCCTGAGAATCCTTCAGAAGTTACTGCAGATACAGCCAGGGAGTGAAACTCAATGCTGGCTGTAATAGGGTGCTAAAACTACATGCCATTTGACTGTAAACACTTTCAGTAACTCCTAGATATTGAAGTCTCTAGGCTTCAGTTTTTCTCTTACATTCTTTTGAAATGGTTATCCCCTAAGCCAGTCTGGTTTAGTGCAACAGTCTTGCTGAAGTTTAAGATAAATTTTTACAGGGAAAATGAAAAAACAAATTTTTCATTCTGTCAGAGACAGACCTTGCTGATTTTTGTCTTTAAATTGAGAGATCCATACTTCCTTGCTGAATTCTATATTTATTCATGAAAAAAGGCTAGAGGGTTATTAAAATCATTCTCAAAAGGAGAAGTAAATTGATGTCTGATGCAACCACTGGATGGGCTCAAGGTCTTCTACATTTTCATGTACTTATCTTTTAATGAACTATTATATTAAAAAGAGAAATTAGTGAATGAAAGGAAATGATTATGGATGTGAAATGATTCTGGTTTGTTCAAGGAGAACCTCAGTGATGCTTATTAGACATACTGTTCTGTACTTAGCCAAATAACTGTAGGCGGGGCCTGAAAAATGTATGAGGAAATGTACTCTTTAAAGTTGGAATTGCTGGGCCAAAAACATGTACTTGTGCACATTTGAACAAAGTTTTGTGAGTTTACAGCAGTTTTCTAGGAAAATAAGTTGGAAATTAAATCAGATTTATTAGTGAAGTATTTTTTCCCCTCTTTGCACACACAATGGGGAGCATCTTTGCCAAAGATGATTTTTCTTCCCATTCCACTTCATAAAATGATCTGTGCTAGAAGGAAATGTCCTCTTTGCATACACAATGGGGATCACTGCCATTAAATTGTCATGAAGTAAAATATTCCTGTATTCTGCCCCCAAAATTAGAAAGAGAGACCGTTATTGTGAGCACCTTTGCCAAAGATGATTTTTCTTCCCATTCCACTTCATAAAATGATCTGTGCTAGAAGGAAATGTAAGTCTTTTGTTGAGTTTCCTTCTCAAAGCAGATTCAGCAGTGAATTTATACATGGTTAAGACCTTTTGCAGCCAGGTGGAAATGGGATAAAATGGGACCAATTGTCTTATGCTTAGTTATATGCTATAAATGGATATGTAAAAAAAAATAAATTAATACTGAAGAATTTTTAATGTTTAACTGTTCAACACTTGTTTGAGATTGTAAAGCTGATTATAGTTGTATGTTAGTTTATGTTGTCTTTTTGGCCTTTTGCATACTTTTTTCATTACTTCAGTAATTCCTAGAGTACTAGAGCTATAAGAGAGCTCAAGAGGGACTTTTTATAAGATAATTTAGTGGTAGGACAAGGGCTTATGGCTTCAAACTGGAAGAGGGTAGGTTGGATGAGAAAATTCTTTTCTCTGAAGGTGGTGGAGAGACACTGGAACGGGTTGCTCAGAAACGTTGCCTTATCCCTGGAAGTGTTCAAGGCGAGCTTGGATGGGGCTCTGAGCAACCTGCTCTAATGAAAGGTGTCTTTGACCATGGCAAGGAGTTTGGAACTGGGTGATCTTTAAAGTCCTCTACAACCCAAAGCAGTCCATGATTCTGTGATTGTATGATTCTGGTTTTTCTCTTGATTAGACCTTTACAGCTCAGTTCTAGCACTCAGTCCTGGTATCCAAACACCTCCAATATTCAATTAATTTCTAATATGTGCCAATTGAAATTTCTTATTTTCTTTGAGATTTATACCAATGCATTCATTGTCCTAAAATGACTGGCTTTCCCAAATCATAGTTGATGTAAAGGTAGAGAATGTTCCTCAAAAGGTTTTATTGTGATCCCTGAAATTTCTAAAGGCTCATTGGAAATCTTGTCTAGAAATGGGGACTTGCCATACTTACTGTAACCAAAACTTGGTATGAATTTATCAGGAGTGTCAACACTGAAATTGGAATGATGGATTAATTAAACTTCTCTTATTTCACTTCTACATGTCCCTTTATTGTGATCCCTGAAATGTCTAAAGGCTCATTGGAAAGATTGTCTAGAAATGGGGCACTTGCCATACTTACTGTAACCAAAACTTGGTATGAATTTATCAGGAGTGTCAACACTGAAATTGGAATGATGGATTAATTAAACTTCTCTTATTTCACTTCTACATGTCCTGAGATGCTCTTTAAAATATGTGCTGTGACTGTGACTGCCAAAGATTGAATATGAAAATACAGATTAGGGATTAATTTGAATGATGGATTAATTGAACTTCTCTTATTTCACTTTACATGTCCTAAGATGCTCTTTAAAACATGTGCTGTGACTGTGACTGCCAAAGATTGAATACGAAAATACAGATTAGGATGAATCATGCCTTGCACCTTCATCTTTAATTTAATAGATCATTGGTTCTCAAACTGTGCTTATGAATAGTCATTAGAGACCCCAAATGACATTTGCCTTCTTGTTAACAGCTATTTTTTGTCACCAGATCTTTAAGATTTTATATGAAAGACCAGTTTTATGATCTGCATTTTAGTTAGTAGGAGTTCTGGGGCATTGAGATATGTAGTGTGACTTGGTCAATGAGCAAACTGGTAGCAGAGGCAGGAGTTAAACCAGAATATCTGAATCTAAACCCCAACTGCGACTTCTCTTTCCCTCTATCTCCAGCAGAAGGAGGTCCTGATTATAAAGGAGAAATAAGCCCCAGTTTGGAAAAGGATAAGAGATATTTTTTGAAAAAACTCACATAAATAGACATACAGCACTCAGGAGTCAAAAAGACTGTAACATGCAGGTGCACAGACTGAACATAAATCTGTTATTTATTTATCATACTGTCTAGATATCCCTGTCAGAAACCAGGCTGTTAAGCACTGTCACTTGGGGCAGGTCTGTTTGAGATTAGACATTAAATTCTGATTAATCTTTTTAGAAGATTTCAGACAATGTTTCTCATTTAAAATAATTGTCAACCCACCTGGGTTTTCAGCACAATTTACATCACTGCTTCATTTTCCAAAAGAGAAATGGGAACGAAATAAGGGGCTGATTGTCTGAATCATATTCAAAAGAAGGATTTATTAGGCTATAAAATTTGAATTTGGAAAGTGGTGTTACTTTTCTGTGACCAAATAATATATTTATGTAGAGAAATTCAAGCAGAAAAGTTCCCAAAAATCTCAAAAGTCTTTAAAATCACCTTGGAAGGACCACCATGCTGAGATACATTACAATATTAGAATGTACATTGCAATCAGAGCTTCAACAATCTCTTTTTGTTATAAATATATGAAGAATGAAATTTATTATTGACTTCTGCTTATGTTCAGCAGCTACAGTGACCTTATGTTTCAAAGGAAGCTGTAGGATTCTGGTTTTTTTTCCAATGAATCTGTTGAATTCAGCAGAGGTGTGCCTAATGAGGCCAACCTGTAAAGTGAGGATGCCATAAGAGGCTGCTAGCAGACAGCTGCCTTACTTGCACCTGCCCTTTGGACTCCAGAGCCTGTTGTGCTCAGACACTCAGGTTTGTGTCTATCAGGGAACTGTTGAACACTATTTTACTTTTTCAATCCCTTATTTTGGCTAATGGCAGCAATGACACCAAAGTGAGATCCCAGAGATCTTCTCCCAGCTGTTTAGTAAATCCTTCCCATACCTGGACATTTGAAGAGAAGCTTTTGAATTTCTGGCCTCTTCAAACCCAACTTCAGTTTCAGAAAGGTAGGTTTATGTTAGGAAAATCTGGTTTCTTCCTTTGCAAGCAGTGGTGTAAAGGATTTGTCTGGCAGCTCTGCCATGGCCTGTTCTGTGCATTCTCCCTTAACACTCTGATCATCAGTGGGGCAATTGCCTCTCTGCCTCTCTGACAGATACCTTATTTATAATATCTTTCACTTAGCACATACATTTTCTCTTTTATTGTCAAGCAGGGTTTGATTTACAAAACATTAAAGATTCTTTCTCTCTAAAACAGAGCTTCTTCCTCTCTGGTAATTTTCAACAGGATGCCTATGAGGTAGGTTGGTCCTGAAGAGCAACAACATTGTTTGGAAGAGAAGGTGCTTCCAAGCACATTTGAAACACTCTTTTGACAAACTGACAAAATTATAGGCTGTTAATGCTACAAGGCTGTGCATGTATACAGAAGTGTCAAATGTATCTCCTCTGGGGCCTGCTGACAAGGAGCAGAAATGTGGACAAAGAGACTCAGGTTCAAAGGTTGTTCCAGGCTGGAAAGTTAGCTGGTAAACCATTTACTCAACACCATGTCCAAACCCAATCATAGTTCCACCTTTTTGTTATCCTCTAAAATAAAAAAAAAAAAAAAAAAAAAAAAAAAAACCCAACCAAACTAAATAAAAACCACAAACAAACAATTCCTCCAAAAAACCCCAAACACAAACTAGCAAAAAAAAAAAAAAAAAGAAAGAAAAAAGGAAAAAAAGTGTGGCTACAAACTGTTGTTGATTGACCAAATTTCTAACAAGAAATTGAAAAATATACAAATCAGTTCACAGGGAATATATTTAACTTGAATAAAATTGGAGATTATACATGTATCTTCAAATCTAAAATGCCTTATTCTGTAGTTCACACACAGCCAAGCAAATTTGATTCTGATTGATCTCCTCCTTTTCTTCCACTAAATATTCTTGAATATTTTATATGAAGGTATAATAGTGGAGCTTTTTTATTAGCAATAGGTAGTAAAAAAATGGTTGTTGTATAGCTGAGATTCAATGCTCATTCAGTGCATTTTTAATTTTGAATCTTTTGTTTGAACAATCTGGAATTTATTTTTTGTTTTGTTTTAATAATATGTGGAAAACACTAGCGATGTATTTCCTGTGGTTAACATTTCTTTCACAATCATACACTCATAGGATCATGAGCTGAAAGGATGTTAAAGATCATCTAGTTCAAACTCCCCTGCCATGGGAGTGTCATATGCAATTTTACTGCTGATCAGGTTCTAATGATTTGATTATATAATTAGCAGTTTTGAAACCTGTGTCCATGTCCGAAAGTCTAACTGAATTTACATATGAAGCTTTATAGAACTGCCTTTGAAATTCTTGGCTCTTGCAGCTTTAAAACTCAAGTGGAAATTGTTTTAGAGCTCTCACAAGGTGCATAGGACTTCGATTTTTGCTAGAATGTTGTCTTTCATAACACTTGACAATTAAGGCTCCTTTATTTGCTGAATTGTTGAATTTAAATTGATGCATTCATATATTTTAAAAACCCTTATACAATCACTGCACTTTTGTCGAGGAAATTGTTGTTTGATAGAGTTGCCTTTTTTGGAATTAGTGACTGTGCATCACTATTATCTCTCTTTAACAGAGATAAAATTTGATTAAGTTGAAGGAGATTTGGGAGCACTTGCATGTTTCAGAGAAATACTCACTCCTGTTTAGTCCAAGAAAATGAATAAGTTTGCTGCTTGTCCATCTAGGCCTTAGGTAAAGAGTTAGTAGTAAGCTCTGTAAATCTCTGATGAATATGATGCTTATACAGATTCAGAGACATTTTTGTCTGTGATCATAAAAACACGTGATGCAGAAAGAATGCATGCTCTTACTGCCTTTTTTTTCAGACTTAGTCTCTACAAAATCCAGTAGTAAAATTGCTGCAGTTGGTTGATTGGTTGGGGTTTTTTTAAAATCCTGAAATAAAAATGAAAAAAAAAATTGTGGGAGGAATCTGCTCCAAACTGTTTATGTTCAGCTTTGCTTAATGCACTGCTTTTTTTCTTCTAAGGTGAAGAAAAGTCAGTGGTAGGCTTTCAGGTGAATTAAAAATAAAACTATTGTTCTTATTTAATATCCGGTTTATTTTTAAACAAGTAAATATGTTTACATTTGCCACCTTTCCTCTGTTATGTAAAATCCTCATCACATCCTTGTTTGAATTAACAAGGCAAGCCTGGACTATGTAAAAGCAAACACACAAAAACTCTGATCTTCCAGTAATCTATATGATGGAGACTTAATGCTGAAGTTGCCCTACTTATATTTACTAACGTTTAATGGATTCTTTTTTCTCTCACATTTGGCCTACAGCTTTCTAAATATACCACCTTCTAATTCATTCACATAGTCAGTTTTCTTTCTCCATGGTGTGAAAGAGAACGTCTTTATTGTCTGCCCTGAACCTGGCATGGGGTGTTTTCATTTGAAACCTTGTATTAGAAGAGAAGCTTTAGTGTTTTATACCTTATTCATCTTTTTGCTATTCCTGATTTTCTGTTCTTGTATCTGGCTTGCAGGCCAAGCAGATATAGTCAATTTAGATATTTCTTACATCAAAGTTGTTTCACATTTCAAATCATCTTACTTGTTTTTCTCCTATGCCTTTGTCATTTATTTTTATATCTCCTTTTAATTTGGGAAGAACAGAACTGCATGCAGTGTTCACTGTAGTGTGCCTCACGATAATAAACTCTGTGATTTATGAAGTTGTTCTCTCCTCCCTTCCTTTCCTAGTAATTTCTAGCCTTCTATTTACTTTCTAAACTTATCTGATGTTTTTATAGTATTTTTCTAACCCCAGCTTCTTGTTTATGAATTATGTCAGCCTATCTATTTATGAGTATGTTGAACACCACAGACCCCAAGGATGCTTTCTCTTTGAAAAAAATAAATTTCTAGATGAGGAGCTATAAAATTTGGAATGTGAGAAAGTTAACAAATGCTTAAATTTCTGTGAACCATGTGGGCTAACTCATGTGATTATATATACATGTTTCACAGGGAAATTTAATTCAAAACCATTAAACTGATACAAAGGATACAACAAAAAATCTGTGACAGAGAGAGCATGCCTGCTATTGAGTATTGCAAGGAAGTTAACAGTGAGAATATGATGGCAATTTGCCAGAATAGATCTTGTGTTTTTCTGAATAGCAAGAATCTCCCTGCATCTCCTTAACAGAAACTGTTTAGTGGTAGGAAAGCTTGGTATTGCTGAATGAAAAATGGGAACAGCAATGCGCTTGAGAGTTTTGGCTTAGAATTAGTTTAGTGAATGGGAGAATGAAGATAGGTTAAGTAATAGGAGTGATGGGAGATTTATTGAACTCCCTTTATCTGAATAGATTAATAGAATAGAATCACAAAGCCCACTAGATTTTGAATGAATTAAACATAAAATGCCTAATCTCCTAATACTAATTCAGTGTTGAATTCATAGTTCAAGAAAGAGGAAAAGAGATTTAAAGATTCTCCCTGTTTCTTTGGGGCTGAAAAGGACCAACATTTATATGAAACCATGTTGTATGTGAGATGAAAATGCTGCCAACAAAGACTGGGATTCCAAAGGTTTGAAATTTTGTGGTGTTAAGAGAGCTGAGCAAATGCTGTGTTTCCCTTTCCCCAACCATTAGAAAGACCTGTACTGATTGCTTGCAAGTGTTTTTGGTTTGCTTTGGTTTTGTTCCAAATGTTTTCTCTTGCCTATTTCTTCAATGGTTTGCATCTTTATTCTTTGTAGATACTTTTGCATTTCAAGCTGCGACTAGGGCTGCTTTTACCTATTGCATGAGAACTACAGCAGAAGCTGTATCATAAGCTGCCTTCTCATATCTCAATTCCTTGTGTGCTTTCCTTATTACTTGGTTGTCCTCCCTTGCCTCCACTTGATGATGGATTTAAGTTTTTGACTGAGTCTCAAAATGCCTGTTACTCCTCCTCTTAGATCCAGACTTAACCTTCCCTTTATGGTTGGAGTCCACGTGGGTTTTATCATTGTATTTTTCTTGTAACCTTTCCACAAAGGGAAATTTTGTTCCACTGCAAAGGTCTCATGCTGTTTGAATTGGTATGGCTGACTTGATAATATCCTAAGTTCAGGGTCATAAAGTACAAAGCACATTGCAGAAATGTGCAGCAATGACAATAATGGTTTCTGTTGTGGTTTATTTCAGCTTTTTGACAGTAGGTCTCCCACATTAGAATCTGAGGTCATAATTATCTCTCCTTTTTGTACTTATGTTTATCTACTTAAATGGCATTCTTTATTGCTGTATAAACTCATAATGGGAACCTTCTTGAGTGTTTTTTATATAATTATGAAGATCACAGGCTCAGTAATAGGATGATGTTTAATTAAAATAATTGGTGACCTTAATCAAAATATTCTGGATAGTTTTTGAGAGCTACTTCTGTGATCCGTCTGACCCGTCAACATCATTAATTTATCATTGCTAATTTGCAGACTAATGGTCTGCTAGAGGTTGGGACATACTTTGAAGTTGTGGGCAATAAAAAAATATTTATTTGTTCCCAATAACTGACTTCCTTTTCTGGGATTAAGGCAGCAGTACAGTATCACTAGTCTAGATTTCTGTGTGAGACGAACTGATCTGAATTTTAGGAAAGGGATGCACTGTTCCTGATGCTATATTTTAAAACATAATTTTTCTGTCTAACTACTGATGTAAGACTCCTGAAGAAGTCTTCATCAGGACTCAGTGCTGCCTGGGTCTGTCAAAAGCATCTGCTGTTGACTGAAGCCAAGTGTTCAAGGGAAGGAGTTCATGATATTCTTGTGTGTCTTTAGGAATTCGGAAAGACCGCAGAGGTGGGCGAGTGATGAAACAAAAACGCCAAAGAGAGGAGCAGGATTCCAGGAATGGGGAGGCTTCTTCAACAGAGCTGCGAGCTCCCACCCTTTGGACAAGTCCACTGGTGGTTAAACATAACAAGAAGAACAGCCCCGCCCTGTCCCTGACGGCAGAACAGATGGTCAGTGCCTTGCTGGAAGCTGAGCCACCCGTAGTTTATTCTGAATATGACCCAAACAGACCATTCAATGAAGCCTCTATGATGACCCTGTTGACCAACCTTGCAGACAGAGAATTGGTGCACATGATCAACTGGGCAAAAAGAGTTCCAGGTAAGGAAAAAAAAGCCCTAGTCAACTATAAAAGTAGTAGATCACAAACAAAAAAGAACCCCACACACTGATTTTCTGACTACCTATTCTTATTTAACTCAAATTGTTCATTTAAATATAAATACATTAACAAATACAACATTAAACAAATGTGTTATATTGGCCAATAAAATGCTATAGTGCAATAAAACTTTGAGGAAAGTTATATTCAAGAAAAGGTGTTTTCCCCACTCTATAGGATGCTGGGCAATTTTTGGATTTTTTTGAAAAAAAACCAACTTTTTTTTACTCCATACAAAACTCAGCAAAATTAAATGTTGAAAGAGATTATTGGTGAAATCCAGTAAATTTGATCTAATCAAATTATGTTAAGTATTTTGGTCTCCCTAGAAAAGGGTTACTCTCATATATGTAATGTAAGCCATAAATTATGTAATGTAAGCCATAAATTCAGTATCACTACTAAGTTTGTAAGTATTATTATGATTTATTTAGTTGCCAGGTTATAGTTTTGACTGTGAATTACAGATTTTTCATGAATTTTGGGGTTGAAAAACAAATCCAGAATAACAGTTTTAGTATGAAATTATTTTTAGTGCACCATGATTACCTCTTTTCCCAAAAGGAATTACAGAATTGTGAGAAATATGTAACATTTTTTTTGAGTGTATGTTGTATATTCATTCATAGAGTTCAATTAATCAATATAAATGAAATGAGAGAGTAGTTTTGTTGTGAAAGCTCATCACCTTTCAAAGTTTTAATCTACATAAATACTCTCCATATGTTAAGATTAAAAAAATTGTAAGACATTTATTACACTTGTCATAGTTTTATCTTGGTAAAACTACTCTCATACATGGCAATTTATACTTCATAATTTACTGGAGTTGAGTTCTGATCTTTTAAGTTTTCTACTGTAGCCACTTATTTAATTAAAATTATGTAGATGCTTCAGGAAGGGATGCTAGAGACGACTAACACAGTTCTCACTCACACAGTGCATTATCTCAAAAGAATTACACCCAGGTTATGCCATTTTTCTGTTTTCCTTCATTTGAACTTGGCAAGACTGTTCCCGGTAAATCAATAACCATGTCTTTTCCAGTCCTTAAGGGTTCCCTTTCAGCCACTTTTCACATGTCACTTTGTGGGCTCCAGCTATGATCAATGAGAACTTGTGTGTGTTTCATTTCTCATCGTATCTTATAAGAAATCACTTGAGAATTTTATTCTTGACAAAGTCACAGTGGTTGAAGCCTGATCTACAGTCTGTTCAAGTCAAGGGCAGTTCTGCTGTTAATTTAGGTATGTTTTGTATCATGCCATTACAAAAATGCTTTTGAAAAATGAACCTATGTACATAGTATTAACACTGTTCACTATCAAACCAGATAAATTCAAATTACCTTTCTATGAACTTTTAGAGATATAATTACTCTGATTCTGTTAAAATAAATTAATTTAAATTCAATATTAATATATGACAATCTAAATTAATTATATTGTTCAACTGGAAACATTTGGTTTCCATGACTTTTAATTTTGAGAGTATTAATGGAAATGTGTTTAGAAATTAAGTAACATTGTCAGAGAACCAAGATCTGTTTTTTATTCAGAAATATCTCTAGAACTGCCTGTTACAAGATGATTAAAACTGGATACAAAAATTACCTGGTTTACCAAATATAAACTTCAGATTTTAAGACAGTATCTGACATTGGAAAATCAAATGTGTAAGGTTATCAACTGTTTGTGTATATACAATGTATTATAGATTCAAATTTACATTAATTGTCAAAATAGCTCCTAAGGAGAAAGCAAGCCCAGTGGATTGATCATGTATATCTATTAAGAAGTACTCCAGCAGGTGTGGTTTTCTACAGAACTGTTGAACTTTGGCTAGAATTAAAACACAAAAATCATTTCCCATTCATAGTTTGATCTATTATGCACTATACAAACAGTTCTACCAAAGGAAAACAACATTTATACCTAAAGCAGGACAGAGGAAAAAAAAAGAGTTTGGGGGCTCTGAAAGTGCTGGACACCTAGCTGGTTCTTGATGTTGTGGCTTGGAGAACAGTATGCATGAACAAAAGCAGAAATTAAAGTGCTTTAGAAAGTTGATTTAAAAGAATTCAGGTCCAATTGTTTACCTTCCTCTACAACTGGGGCCTCTGAGAATATGAAATTTAGGTCTACGTGCTTAAATATATATTTTTTAATCTCTTACTTGGTCTCTAGGAAAGGTTGTATGTACCTAGTTGCTGATATTAAATTTTAGAAGTACTGATCACCTTTTAAAGATTGGGTCTTTGCTTGCTGAAGTTTTCTTCTGTCAGAATATATTGGGAATACATATACATTAATGGAAATGTGTCTGACAATTTATATCGTATTTTCACCCCCTCAGCATGTTGCCATTGACTACTCCATTATTACTAGGATTTAAAATATACAGTTTAATTAGAGAGGATTTTTGTATATGTTATTCATGAACAGGGGAACTGAATAACTTTTTAAAGTATTTGGTGTAACAGCATTGTGGGAATCCACTCAGTTATTTTTTCAGCTAATTTACTAGGGTTTCAAGCTTCATGATCAAGGGTAACAATATACTTTTTTCCTAAAAACTGAGTGTCCTTTTTAGAAATAGAACAAAATCAGTTGCAGGAAACAGCTTCCCCTACACACACCTGTCAAGCCTTGGAAACATTATGCAAGTTAATTTACCTACATGCAGGATGTAGGCAAGCAAGAAGTCTATATGAGTTGCTGAGTTGAAATAATATTTCATAGTGATCACAGAATCACAGGATATGCCATGTTGGAAAGGGCCCACAAGGACCATTGGGTCCAAGTCCTGGCCCTGGTCAGCACCATCCCCAGGAGTCACACCATGTTCCTGAGAGCACTGTCCAAATATTCGTTGATCTCTGTCAGGTTGGTGCTGTGACCACTTCCCTGGGCAACCTGTTCCACTGCCCAATCACCCTCTGGGTGAAGAACCTTTTTCTAATACCAACCTAAATCTCCCCTGACATAATTTCAGGCCATTAGCTTGGGCCCTGTCAAGACAAAGAGAGATCAGTATTTGCCCCTCCTCTGGCCTCACGAAGAAGTTGCAGACTGCAGTGAGGTCTCCACTCAGTCTCCTCTTCCCAGGCTGAAGAGACCAAGTGACCTCAGCTGCTCCTCATACAGCTTCTCCTCCTGGCCCTCCACCATCCCCGTGGCCCTCCTTTGCATGCTCTCTAGTAGTTTAATGTTGTTATGTTGTGGCACCCAGAACTGCCCCCAGCACTGGAGGTGAGCCCACCCCAGCTCAGAGCAGAGGGGACAATCCCCTCCCTTTCCCAGCTGGCCATGCTGTGCCTGATGCCCTGAGGACAGGCTTGGCTCTCCTGGCTGCCAGGGCACTGCTGACTCCTGTTCACCTTGCCACTGACCAGGACCCCCAGATCCCTTTCCATGGCACTACTCTCCAGCCTCTCACTCCACAGTCTGTCTGTACATCCAGGGTTGTCCCATGCCAGGTGCAGAATTCAGCACTTTCCTATGTTAAAATTCTTACGGCTGGTGATTGCCCAGCCCTCTAATTTCTTGAGGTCTCTCTACAGGGCCTCCCTGCCCTCAAGGGAGCCACAGCTCCTCCCCGTTTTAAATCGGCTGTGAACTTGGTCAGTATCCCTTCCAGTCCTGTGTCCAGGTCATTTATGAAGATATAGAAGAGCACAGGGCAGAGGATTGAGCCCTGTGGAACCCCACCTGTGGCAGGTCACCAGCTGTGTATCGCCCCATTCACTGTAACCCTTTGTGCCTCACTCGTGAGCCAGGTGCTCACCCACTGCATGATGTTACAAGGTAATTTAAAGAATTCCTTTTAACAACCCCTGAACACACCCACACATATACTTTATAGCCTATGCATCAACCCCAAAACTATATTGGTTAGTGAAGCCTGAATATTTTTTTTTTAAAAGAACATAATCATATTTTTATTTTTGAATGTTGATCAATGAAAATAACTTCTATTGATAAAAGTAATTACTCATCTTTGAACTAAAGTATGAAAACTGCTTTGTCCTGGATATTTTTTCCGGAAGGATACTGTGAGAGAGTATTGGAAGCTTTACTGAAATCCAAAAAGATTACATTTTTTGAGGAAGGAAGAAATTTATATCAACGGAGCAGAAAAGCAATGAAGATACAGCTTACAAAAATATGTAAAGAGTTTAAGGGACATTTTTGGAGTTTATTTTGCTGTGTAGGCTTTAAAGAATAGTTTTTGGTCAGGCAGTCTTTCTGATTATACAAATAGGTGGGTGTGAAAGAAGAAAGAGCTAATTAGATGTATTGGATAAAAGTGAAAGTATTCTACAAAATGGAGTAATGTAATTTGTGATAGATTGTGTAAAATAATGTAGGCAGAGATCCATTATAAAGAAATGCTGAGGAAAGTCTTCAAAATGAGATGAGTACCTTGCAGACATGCCCTGATTGGGAAGGTCAGAACTAGTCTCAAACTTTACTGCAACTAATTCAGCATCAGCTCAAATTTGTTAAAATTGGCTCTGCAAACTTGGTTGTGTTAACCAGTTTCTGGGGAAAAGAGAACTTGTGGCAGCTTCTTATGCATAACCTCAAAAATTATCTTCAATACCTAGATATATCATGATTTTTGTCTGAAGTCAGAACCAAGTTCCCCTATGACAATGCAATTCATAGTATACCAAATACATAAAAGCCTGTTTTAATTTTTTTTTAAACCTTTGTCACTAATACAAAGAGGGTTTGCCAATTAAATGAACAAAAATCTTGTACAGTGTCCTATGACAAAAACAAAAAATTCAGGATCTACTCTTTAGGTGGCCTAATGGGGATTTAGGCTGCAGTCCTTCCAGGTGGCCTCTATAAGATACTGAGGGTGCCTTTTGACTGCCCCAGCCAGCTGGAGTAGCTGGCAGCTGCACGTGAGGTGGATGCAAACAGTTTGTGGTGGGCTAGACTTTACATGTAAATTGAGCCTTTTACCATTTAATTGGGACAAATCACTAAAAAATCACATGTAGGCAAGGTATCAGTGTAGGTGAATATTCATTTCTGAATCACATATTCTTGTAAGATATGCCTTCTTATGTTCTTGACTTACGTAGCATCTTGGAGATATAGTACCACATTCAGAATAGTCTTTAATAAAAATGAGCAAAATAATTTTCTACAGAAATGCTGTTATGTCAAAGGAATTAACTTTATTGTATTTCATTACTCACTGTGTATTTTGTTTAATGTCTTATGTGGAGTACTGTATTTTCTAAATCAAGCTGGCATTTTCAATGTAATCAACCAAAAATTTTTGGTGCAGAATCTTGTGAGATGGTAAGAGACATTACGTGTTTATGCAGTGAGCTCCTGGTAAAGAGTGTAGCTTTAAGGAAATTTTTTTGCAAGGGCGAAATCTTTGGCAGTGCTGCTACAATCTTGTATAACTATTTACTACAAGTACAGTAGCTGTACAACTTAATAGCCCTAAAATGGTACACTGGGCATACAGGCTTTGAAGTTTTGAGATGATTCACAGTGCTGTACTTATTTTATGGCTTCATGAACCGAGATAAACATTTTGGCACTGGAGGTTTTTTTTTAAATTTTTTTTTCTTCTTTATTTCAAAGCCACAGAGGTTGCTATTTTCTTAAGATATTGTTTTCCTGTTTGACCTTCTAAACTGCTCTGTTAAATCAGGAACAGTGTGTAAAAAGGCCAATAGCCACAATTTTACACTGCACTTCAGTGGCACCAAACCTTGAAAAAAAAATTAGTGGGCTTGCAGTGGAAGGAAAGATGTCTTAGATGAGAGTGGTATGTGTTTATAACCTTTTAGATGTAGGAATTTTATAGAGCTTCTAAGTGTAGTGATTCTCCTGCCAATAATTTACATTTATTAAAAAAAAAAAAAGAAATGGCTTGCAATTTTAATAATTCTTAATAACCATTTCAAAACTTCTATTTTACAGTCTCTTCTCCTTTGCCTAACAGGCTTGCTGTGGAGATTTCTAAAATTGCATGAAAAAACCCACACCTTTGCTTATCTCTTTAATCTGTTGAAGTGTTATTCTCTGCTCCCCCACTTCTTAGATGAAAAAGAGGGGAAGAAAATCTGTAAGCAAAAGAGAAATGAAAATAGGCATCTGGATCTTACTTTATGGCTGCTTTTGCTAATTTAATGTCTGTGAAATTTCAATTAATTATCATGAAATTGTAAGTATCAAACATTGTAGTGGAATAAAGTAAACACCATTTGAATTTGAACATCAGATTGAGACATATTATTCAATAGAATGATTATGAAGAGTGGCAGAATTAAAATCACTGAATACATAATTAAAGCTTTCCATCCCTGTGTTTTCTTAGTCTGGGAAGCATCTTCAGTTTTTCTTGTCTATATTTGTAAAACCGACAAAGTATTCCTTTCTCCTCCTCCAGCTTCTGGGTGCTGTATGAGAAAACCCCTCACTTACACGTTCCTTTTTCAGTTATCTCTAGAATTGTCTTGTAGTGCTTTAAAACAGAATGAGGTTTATTTCCTCCTGTACAGAGCTTCTAATGAGACAAAAGGACGAGACAATGTCCCACAATGGTCTGGTGTTGAGAGATGGGGTGGAGATGCTGATTCTAGAGGACAGGGAGATGTTATATGCACCAGGAGCTTATGTCAGACAGGAAAAAGCTGAGAAGAAAAAATTCAGAAGAAGTGCTTGTAGAGGAATATAAGCAATACAAAACAAAACAAAACAAAAATACAGGCAGTGGTTTCACTAGCTGAAGACTGGAAGAAAATCATAGCAGAAGAAAGAAGGTATCAAGGTCTGAATTACAATTCTGATATTGGAAATTTAAGAGGTATCCTAATGCAATGGCTTTCAAACTCTATGGAGTCCCTAGAGTTAGGGTTATAGAGGGGAGAGAAATACATCAGAACAAGTTGAACAGCAACAAGGAGACTCCAACAGTGAGAAAAAGTAAAGAACAAAGGCAAGAGGACCAGAGGAAGAAGATGCTGTGAATCAGTCAGATGAGCCAACAGTAAATTCAGCAGCTCAGTACTGGTGTTCTTGGTGCTAGGGTTCCTGCTGAAGGCAGTAATTTGTTCTGGTGCTCTTCCAAGTGGAAGGGTCTGGTTGTTGTCTGCTCCTATTGGCACAAGAAGAGCCTTGGGATGTGATTTACATACAATTCTTTCCCATTTCATCTTCCAAGCCAAAGTGTTCCAGCTTTATGTCCCACTCTTCCCCCAGGAGTTTCCTGGCCATAGGCATTAAAAGAATGTGTTCAAACTGCATCACTGTATTTGCATAAAATCTCAGTCAGGGGAAACACATTTAGAACAGGAAAAGTAGTTAGGAAACCACTTAGAACATTTCTTTAGAGAACCATTTAGAGTATTTCTTCAGAGGACCTTCGACTGAGCTCAGAAATATATCCTTGAGAGTTTTCTAAACTTTCCATACATAAACTTTCAACATTTCATATTTTTTGTTTAGTCTTACCAGTTTCTCTGCAAATTCCTAAAGCTAATTCTGTAGCTTTCCGGATTTTATTTTGTTGTCCAGAAGGAGAGATTCTGAGGTGTACATCAACCACTTATGCCACTATGCAAGTGCATAGCCAAATTTTTTTTGTAACATTGTTACTTCACATATTATAGAGTCATAGTTCCATCTATACACAGTGGTTTTAAAATCAAAACCCACAGTGCTATTACAAGGCTGATCCTTATTCAGGTCTTTTCAGAGTAAGAAATATTTGAATGTCAAAGATTTGAATTTTGGGGCTTCCCAATGACCTGACTCAAAGAAATATCTTTAGTAACCAAAATTTATCTAAGTATGAGTAATCTTGTTTACCTGTTTGACATATATTGACAGATGAAAAATGACACCAAACAGGTAAGAAGGAGTAAAATTCTTTTAACAAGAACTAATATGTTGGAGTTCATTGGACATTCAATGGTATACAAGTTCAACTGATAGTAAGTGTTTGAAGATTAAATTATATTGGTCTTGGCAAATGGAAAGGCAAAAATGAACATTCACAGTAATCATCTTTGTATTTTTTTAGCCAAAACATTAGGAAATTAAATACTTAAACTGTAATATGTTATTTCTAAAAGATATGATCCTTTTATAAAAACATTTCCTGCTATTTTTCTTTAGCTGATAAATAATTTACACTCTTGGATGAACATATCTGTCTTAGAGTCTTCAGCTATGCTGAACCCTGGAGCTTTCCAAGAAACGCTCGTTAATTTCTACTCTAAGTAAACAGTAAGTAATGATCCCTCCTGATTTATTTATTTCTTAAAATAATTTACAAAAAGAATATGCGATTGTTGGAAAGCACTGATGCGATATGTATGTGCATGTGCACATATCCATTGTTTCTTGTTCACATAATTCACACAAACTGGCCCTTTTTACTTGATGTTTAATAACTTCAGCCTAATTCTTTTAGGTTCTCTCTAGTACTACATCTCTGAGCATAGTCAGCTGTAATTCCAGTTTAGAGGTTATTTTAATATAATTTGTGTTAGTTTTCCGTTCAAGTGAGTCACCCCCTAAAATCTCATGTTACATATATAGGAGTTTTTAAGTTACACAGAAATAATTAGGAAAGATTTATTGCAGATGACTTCTGGATGGGCTCTTATCCTGTCTGTATTGCTGCAGTGGTGCATTATATGACACATCTGTTACCAGCTCATTTGTTTTCTTTGATTATCTCTCCGGGAAATGAACTATGTGTGGAAAGAGTATGTTGTTTTGTCTTCATGCTAGTTATGGACTGCTGTGAATTTAAACTAGTGTAAGCAAGATAAAGAATATCCCACAGTGGAATGGGAGATGAGAAATCTGCAATTGCCTTGTTCCTCCAGTTCTTGCTCAGCTAAGTGTCCATAAGGAACTATTGCCTTCTGTTCCTTATGTAGAGTTCTGTTGCTTGTAAGAAATGTCTCTGTCTGCCACAGTATGGAGCAGGGAGATAGAGATGAAATATTTATCACTGTGCTTAGACTCTGGGTCTAGACCTAAAGCTTCTTAAGTCTCTTGAGGAGTCCTGGAAAGAGAAGGGAGGAATCAAGATCTTGGCTTTGATTCAGTGTCCGGTTCCCTTTACCCACCAGAGAGGGACTGCTCAGGCTGTCAGAGGTACCCAGTGATTCTCACAGGTATCTGGTATTCCTTGTGAGCAGACTGATCTCAGAAAAAAGAAAATTCATTACAGAACTTTCAGTTACTTTTTTCTCTGCATCTTCAGATTTTTCATTTGGAACCAAATGCAGTAGGAAGTATTATGACCCATAAGATTAATATACAAGATGAGGGGTAAAGTACCATTCAAAATCTTGCTTATAGACTAAATGTGTTGTGTTTCCTGTGAAATTATATTCTGGAGTGTTTAGGTTGATTTGGAAAACCAAAATTCAAGAAATCTAATTTTACTTTGACTCACAAAGATAGGGGAAGTGGTAGAGTAGGCTAATTAAAATGTTCCTAGAGAATATTAACTCTTATCAATAGCCTAAAGAAGTATCTTCTGCAATAGCTGCTGTCCCTCAGAAAAAATGGCTGCAAATAGAGACGTGGCTGTACAGGCTGCTGGCTTGAGAGCCAGGTGTTTACTAAAACCCTGAGTAGTCTCTGACTGGGTGTGATCATTGTATTAAAAAAACACTGACTGGAATAGAGATAAAATTACAATATTGCCATATAATATCAACTATTATATTAATACTGCATGTCTGACCTATTTCAGAAATCTCCTTTGATTGTTACAAAGGTAGTATTTCTTATGAGTATCACATATATTTGTAGGATGTACTCCGCGAGATTGTAATTTGACAAGATTTATTCCAGTTGCAGTGATGGCTAGAACAGTTCCTACCTTTCTGCTTCTCTCTCTCTTGGGGTGGCTGTGCAAGTACAGGGATTTATTTGGTTTAAAAATGAATCTTTTGGTGTGTCTTTGGGTTGCCAATGACTTGATTCCCACTACAGTTCATGGCAAAGTAGTCGAGACAATTGAAATGGGGGGCTGACAGTATATCAGGAATGAATAGGCAAGTATTAATGATGGTGCTAGAAATTAATATTCATGTGTCTATACTGCCAGTAATAATATACAACCATGGAGCAGGCCTTCTTCTAATTTAATTTCTCTTTTATGCAGAGAGATCTTTTCTAGTCTCTCCTGTTCAAAGGACAAGGATCTTCTAGTTCCTGGCACCATTTACAGTCTTCATCCTATTTGCTTAAGTAGGTGTTTAGCTCCTACTTTGCATGTTCCTGATTAATCTTCAGCATAAACTGCAATGGTGTGCCATAGCTGTCAGGGGTTGGAGACTCATGGGTAAGAGGTAGCACCCCCTAACTCAAGAAGCATCCTTGTTCATAGAGGGTCTTTAGTTGGCTTCCATCCCTGGAGTACAAGATGCTTTACTTCCCAGGAGGTAAAGACTGTCTGGTTGGTTGCCAATGCTAGTGCATATTTTTTAAAAGATGTTCTTCTGTCTTTTTCTTCCAAGAAGTCAGTAAATTCTTCTGGAAGTTCTTTGGGCCACGTTTGCACTGTTCATCTAGTAAATAGTGACCTGAAGTGACAGAAGCATGTGGCAGCCTTTTGGAATCAGCAGTTGACAATTAGTCTTCTGCAGGGTGGGATTTTTCAATGTTAGTGGAAAAGGAAAGCTCTAGTGAACTTTATTTGGTGATGATGGGATTAAACACTGGTATTAATTGCTTAATACCTCACATATTTTAAAACCAGTATAAATGGAGTGGTTCTCAGCTGACACAGAAGCACTGCTCATGAAAATCCAGCACAATTATCAAATTGTGACTTCATTTTTTTCCCCTCTTGGTGTTCATATAAGCACAGTTATGGAGAATCACTGGCTCCAATATGAATACAAATGCACATTTTTTCCCCCAGGGAAACATGAAGGGGTTACATTCCTTTATACTGAACCTTTTGGAAAGAATGCTGCTTTACCACAGGGAAGCACTGACTGTGCCAATGCCTCCCTGTGTCATTTATGTAGAACTCTTACAATGTGCCACAGTGAATCCATTCTTAAACTGGTGTCTCAGGATTTTATCTACTGCATGGGAAATCTATGAAGCACCCTAAATATCCCTGTTGTGAACGACCATCTGCCCACCCCCCATAACAGGCACAAATATTAATTAAATCTGCTATTTCTTTTATACTGCTCATTATGCTCCTATTTTATGTCTTGCCAGTATGCCTCTCTTCTCAAAAAAGTGGCTTATATTTTGCAGAAGTTTTTACATGCTTAAGTTTTTAAAGGTTTTTATAGTTCTGTTTTTTGGTTGGTTTTTTTTTTTTTGTTGTTCTTGTCCTCTTGCTTTGGTTGTTTTAATGATTTTTTTCTTTTCTTCTTTTTTTTTTTTTAAGTGTGGGGGACACTTCTAATCAAGTGTTTAAATGGACACACATTTGTACATTTGAATGAGACAGTGCCAGGCAGCACAAATACATTTCCTTTACTGCCTTATTTCAGCAGACAGTACAGTCAGAGTGCTCTTTTCTTTAGACTCCAGATGAGCTTTTTTGTACCTTATTTGTCAGTAATAGGACTTCTGAGAGGTTTTGGTAAAAATCCATCACTGCAGGCTGATGAATCCAGATCTGCTTTTCTTCAGCTGACAGTGAATAACTGTTACCAGCTTTCCAGGAGTTATTTTATATACAAATAATGTGGAGTAACTTGTAAGTGATTTCATGTTGGTGTATGACTGAAATTATTTACTACTGTGAGGCCAGAAGTAGTTCAGTATAATGTTGATGTGCTGTTTTCTCCCTTAACAAGTTGCCCGCCTCTTGGACCCTCAGTCTCATGGCTTCTGAGTCTCTGAGCAGCTTCCTAATACTTCATCTTTAATCAGAGTAGGACTATATTTAAATGTGTTTGTAGATGCTGTATTTTACACTCAGGATTAGCCTTTTTTTCCTGTATGGAAAGAAAATAATATTAAGATTTTTTCCCTTTTCTTTTTGAATTTCCAAGTTCATCCCTCTTCCTCTGTTCATATTTTGATTATCTATCTCTGCAAAAATGCAGCCTGAAAATGCTTAAAAAATTAGGTTGATTCCAGAGTTAACAAAATTAAAGTTAGGAGGTGACTTTCTTCTCTGAATATCTCTGAAATTCCTCTTTTATTTGTTCTGATTAAATGAAATTATTTTCTGTCACCTTCATATTTTGCCGCCTAATTGCTTTCTTGGCCTGTCAGATAATTAATAAACATATTTAAGATAATTAAAGTTAAAATGCTGTGTCATGTTGACAAGTTTCCACCACATTGTTGTTTCATATTTTCTGGCTCTTGTTCAGTTGTTTAGGGGTTTGCCTTTTACCATTATAGTGCAACATCGATTCTGTGTGAGCTGTTTGTGGTTACTGCATGACTTCATGTCATGCTGGTAACTCTCCTGGTGGCAGCCAGGTAGCCATGGGAGAACAAAAACATTTATGAGCTGTAGAAGTGAGTAGCAGGAACCCATAACCTTCTGGGTATCATCAAAACACCATTTAGGTAACGACCAGGGGATATTGATTGCCTTGGGGTTGCCTTGCTCCTACACCAAACACAGTTCCTCTGCCTCTGAGGATAGGAGACTTCAGCCTGAAAAAGTCTCCTTTATGTGATCCAAGCCGTGCTTCAAGGATCAGCATGGTGATGCTGTTCATAAAATGGTCTCCTAGGCTATGTCTGAACCAGGTGAAGTGGCTCTATCCCCTGATCCAAGCCAAAGTTTTATTCTCATCCGTAAGGAGTCTGTCAGATTTGCATTTCATATGCATGTGAAAGAGAAAAAAAAATAAAAATCAAAGAATCTCTGAAATAAAAAAGATTAAAACTACCACATTTTTTACAAGTTAGAAAAAAATATCAAATTATAATTCCAGGGAAAACTTTTTTTAATTTTAAGTTACATCTTTTTCTTCTAATCTTTAGTTATTAGAAGGTATTACAGTGATATTTTTTTAATGTGGTGGGATTCCATGCAATTTTCCAGTTCTGTCAAAGGATGACAAATAGAGTTTATAGGTCCAGTCAATTTGGATGAGCTTGTACACTGTTCCAAAGCTTTTCCAGATGTCTCCATCAGAGCTGTGTAAATAATTAGTTTCTTTGTTTCATGGCAGATACAAACAGTAAAAAATAAACTTTCTCACTTCATACAAAATGAAATGTTTGAAACTTTATGCTAGATAATAACCTTTTTGGGTGAAATGAACATTTTTTAAAAATTTATTTAAAATTTTATTGAAGTCTACACTTCAAAGAGAAGACTTCAATAAAATTTTGAATATTTCAGGCACCTATTTAAAATAAAAAAACAATTTAAAGGAAATTCCAGAAGTTTAGATATCTTTTTCAATGTTGAGTGGGAATAGGTGCCTGGTAGAGTACTGAAAAGTAAGATGAGGCCATGTTTCCACATAGAAACCAGCCTCTTTTTTATTTGTTTGTTTTCATCTTGTGAAATCTGACATGCTACCCAGAGTGTTTTAAACTTGCCAGCTGTCATTTTCCAATGTAAAAAGCTCTGCCAGAGTGCTTCCAACCAGCTCTAGCTCAGCATGTATCTCAGCAGGCAGTTTGGGAGTTTGAGTCGAGGTCACTGTTCTCCAAGTGCAGCACCTGTGTTTTGTGTGCACACATGAGCCTGCTCCATGAAATGTGTCACAGCTTCCTGAGGGAGCCTTGGGTTTGCTACCCATTGAAGGATGGTGTGAGAAAAAGGGCTTAACATGTGTTTTGTGGAAACATCCTGCTTGATAACTTAATAGATCTCCGTGGACAAAAGGATTAATACAAATTGCCAGCTGCATTCCAGTGTCTTGCTTTCCCTGTAAAGTATTCCTGTGCTCTGTCTTATGATGACACTCCCACACAGCTGCTGAAACAGTCTTCTTGTTGTAGTGGTTGAAGGAAATTGCTGCAATTAATTTTGCTGTCTTTCTTCTCTTTGATGTATCCTTGCAATTTCTTGGGCAATTTTTTCGAGATTGGGTTCGGTTCAAAACCAGTTGTGTAGGGATGAAACAAATAGGAGGAAAAAGAAACATTTGAGGTTTCATTTATATGTGCTTATGTTTCTGTTTTGATGTAGGTACCAGACAATGTAATGGATGATAAAGTACACATATAAATGTATATAGATTCTGTTACTCACAAATAAGTGTGATAGACAGAAATAATACTTCAAAAGTGAACAATATGAGGGAAAACAAATGGATGCAGGTGCATTAGTCAAGCTAGTTTTATATCCTAGTGACTATAAAGAATGACCAGACCATGAACTCTGAAGTTATGCCTCATTTCTTGGGTACAGCACACTATGTTCTGAGCAATTTCTATTTGTAGTCTTGAAGAAGAAGTTTTAATCTTCTAGTTCACTACAAACGTGACAATTTACCCCTCTTTTCTTTGGGTTGCAAAATAATCCTCTTTTCTTCTAATTCCATATGCTGCTGCAATGAATGCTAATGGGTTCAGTGTTGCGCACAGTAGTGGGAGACATTGTGGAGAAAAAAGCTTATTGCCTCATTCACTGGATTTTATGAATGAAGAAGGGGAGAGCTTAGCCCTCCCAGTTGCATCATGTGAAAGTTTTTGCAGTCAAAAAAGTGTTAAATTGGAATGTGGCACTTCTAAAGCTTCCAGGCGTGGGTGGAGATATAAAGAGAAACAGTAAAACTTTAATTCTGAAAGCATTAAACAGAATTATTGGAAATAAAAGTATAAAAACAGTATTTTAGGGACAGTCAGAAAGACTGGGATTAATCCTTAATTTCAGTTTAAATAACTAATGTTAGTTTAGAAGAATGGCTGAAGCTGGCCATTGGTTGTGTTATCTTGCAAATCTAATTTTATATCTTTTAAAAAATGTTCTTGATTGTGTTATGATGACCTTTAGGTCTTTCATATAGCTCTTATAATTGAAGGAACAAAGAGGATAAAAAATGGAACAATGGAGATATTTTTACATCCTAACATTTGCGGGAAAAATGAGGTGCAGAGCAGTAGCAATGATTTAATTTTAAAATTCTCCCCTAGTAACTGTGTATTGAATCAACCATTTGAAACCTTGCAGGTGCAGGCTGGGGTCATTTAAAAAGCTCTGAAAGATTGTACCTCAGTCTGCCTCCTTTCCCCCCTTCCAGATTATATGTTTACTTGAAAACTGTGGTTACTTAAAGAGATTGCTCAAAAAGTGATTGCTTAATGAGACCTTTTGCCTCGAATGATGGGTTTTTTTGACAGCCACAAAACCATCACTTCCATTTGGTTTAGATTGTGATTGGAGCATAGCCTGGTACTTTAGTAAGGAGGTCAAACAAATGCTGAAAACTTCATACTGTCTTGGATGCAACCGAACAGACAAAAAAAAAAATCCAAATCATACTGGATATGACCTCAAGTCTTAGGGCAAACTTACACAGTGTAAACTCTCCATGGTGGTTGGTGCTCTCTGACTGCCCATCAGTCGCTTTCATGCTCCTCCTTCATGACAGGTTATTTTATCAATGTTGTGAACAATTAAACCAGCAGAAGAGACCAGCAGTGGCAGCCCTAGTTGGGTGGGGAAAGGGAGGAGGGGAAAGAACGAAATAGAGAGGACAGCTTGTATTTATGAGTCTGTCTTCTGAGTTTGTAAAAGTCAGTTAAGAATGCATAACCAGCCCCAGAAATTATTTTAGCTGCATCTGCTTTTGATGGAAAACATTTTGCATAGCTGTGACCTCTTACAAAAATGACAAATCTCCAAAAAACCCTCCAAACTACTTGCAACTGGCCTGAGTACTGGTATAGTTTAAAATAATGTAATTAACTGTGACAGAGACAATAAATAAAAGATGTATTACCTCATACCATCTATTTTAGTCAACAGCTAATAAATTTTGTGTAGTGTCTTTCTTCACCTGTCCAGGGAAAAATTCAGAGGACAATCTTCAAAGAAAAGCCTTCACATGCAACTGATGGGATGTTCCTACACTCAAAATCAGAGGGAAGAGCTGCTGTTCCATTCTCAGTAAGCAGACAGTGTTCTGTGGCTTTTATTTGCAAGCCTGAACTTCCTGGGAAATGGCACAACTCTCAGTGCTAAAAGAACCATAAAAATAACATTTTTCTGTTGTCAAAGTGTACCCCGAGTCTCAGCCATCTGGATTACAGTCCAGGAAGGAATTATTATTAACATGCTTTGAATAACTGTTATATAGTGCTGCAAGAATTTTCCATGTAATAACAAGCACCACTTTCTATTGATTAGTTGAAGAGCTTGTTTTCTGTACAGAAAATGTATGTATGTCTCCCTTCTTTCTTTACAATACAAGTAGCATAAGCTTTCACTTGCAAACTCGCAGGCAGCCTACGCTTACAATAATCTTATACAGTAGTTCTTAATAATTATTATTGGCAAGATTTATTCTTATTTTAATATCTTTTAAAGCTGCTTGTTAAGAGGGTGAAAAAAACTTAAGCCTAAGATTTCTTTTGTACAGGTTGTTACTTTTCCTAGATTAATGAGACCAATTAAAATTAATACTTGTGTTCCTTGCTGCATCCAGCTTTTCTGCTCACATTTTAAATAATTTTTCCCTCAAATCTAACTTCATAAAGCTCTTTTTCCTTTTTCTCTATGAGAAAAGTTCAGTTGCTTCTGGGTTTTTTTTTTGGTTTTTTTTTGTTTTGTTTTTTTACCGTTACTGATTTGCAAGAAATGGAACTTTCACTTGGGCTCAAGCAGTCTTCAACTCAAAAGATTTTTGTGGTTGAAAGGATGACAGAGTGTGCTGAGACACCTCTGTCCTAATCCTGCCTCCTCCTGCATGAGGCACTTAACCTCCCTGTGTTCTATCTATAAAATACGTTTAATAATACTTAATGGTTTTACTGTCCTTTGAAAATGTAAAGTGCTATGTGAGTGCCAATTACTTTTATTATGTTCCCTGATGGAAGGCCTCAACATATTTGTGTTAAATGGTTACTGCTAATGCACTTTCTGGAATAATCTTTGGTTAAAAAACTACAACCATTGCAGAAAACCCCCTGTGTTTAAGTCAAGGCTGACACAGTGACAGGTGTGAGAAAGTCAGGGTTTGGCAGCACTCAGCTTCACTGGGTACCTTTGTGTCCTGGCTCAGGGATGGGCTTGAGCCACAGCACTGCCCAGCTTGTCTTCTCTCCAAGGAAGAAGTCTTGAGCTCCAGACATCCAGCCTGACCATCCACCAGCATAGGACAGATCTGCATGCAGTCAGAGAAATCCTACAGAATAATTTGCTTTTGCTGCTGTTCAGAAAGAACCTGTGGTCCCTAAAACTCACAGGAGCACTTCCCAGCTAAGGGCTGGCTCTTATGCTGAGTGTTCCTGCAGACGCCCAGGCAGAACATGGTCCATCTCCCTAGGAGCATTGCCAGCCAAACTGGTTTTGTGCTGGAGGATCCTTATGTTTCTCTCAGGCGAGGCAACAGTATTTCATAAAAACGTGACAAGAATTTGTCAGGAGAAGAGAATGTATGTCTGACTAGTGGCAATTTTCTGTCACTACCAATGAAGCGTTTCCATGGCCCTAAATTCTAATTGTGCTTGGAGCAAAGTATTGCTTTGAGTGTGTGAAATTCAACTTGCCTAACTTATTTACAAGCTTACTCTGGAATAGGACACTTGAAATAGGGTGGTATTTAATATATCTGATGTAGGCAGGTTGCACTTTGTCATAGTTTAGACTGGTGTGTACCTGAGGAGAGAAAGAGTGGCTCCTGTACTGAACAAGGAATTGGCTACCTTGGACCAGGAATGGCCTCAGGATCTTTTTAAACTCCTCATTCTGAAAAGATATGGACTGGACAGGTCTGAAAAAGCATGTACTTTTTGTACAAGCAGAAAACATTGAGTGAAGTCATGATAACTTTGCATATTCCTGGAAAGAAGCTGAAAGGGTTCTCATTTACCTGAGAAATGCGTTTCAGAATCATCACATTGCAACTTTTAAGTGGAGGCAGAACACACCAGCTCCTAGAAATGGGTTCTGAAATAAAAGTGACAAATGTGACATCCCTGCAGCATCCTGCTCCAGGGACAGTGTCAGGTACGGATTTTAGCTGGATGGTCTACCTCCCAAACTGTCAGGCAACTTTCCTAAGCCAGTTCAGGGAGGGTTCAGTTCAGGGAAACCTCCACTAGAGGTGAAGAGCAAAAGCTTGCTTGATCTTGACTTTCAGTATGAATACAGACTGTGAAAGCAAGGCCTCATCTTCCTTCTGACTTTAAGGGTTTTTGCCCAAAACCCCAAACATTCCTAACCGATATTAAGTTTACACCTGTAAATTGTAATTTTTGTTTTTCAAAAAGAAGTTTAAAACAATTGAAGCTGAAAATGTAAAAACGTGAAGTACAATTTTCAAAAGGAATTAACAGTAATTAAGAGCAGATGCTGTTCTCTTAAATTGAATTTCTGACAGATTGTTTACACTCAGATGAGACAGTATGTAAGTTTGGATTGGTGTGCTGCTATACTATAATTATACAGGCAGAAAAAAATAGAGAATTGTGAAAGAGCAGACCAAGTAGTTAGAGGCTCTTACAGCTGTGCCACTTGCTTTGTGTTTGCCTTTCAGATTTCCTCCCAGGAGCTCAGTAAATTGTAGCTAATTTTTTTCTGACCGCACTTACAGAAACAAAAGCAATATCCTTAAAATAAAAAAGAAATAACAAAACTACTCTTCTAGCAAAATATTTGGATTGAAAATGTTGAGGTTTAGAGATCTTTCATCTTCAGTCTTCAAAATAAGTCTTGATTTAAAACACTGGTGTTGTGCAAACAATTAAACCAATATGTCCGTGTCATACTGTAAGTGCCCTTAGGAGGAAGAGCTTAATAAAAGTGTCTTATAATTTTGGTCGGAAGATCTGTGGAAAGAATTAGGAATGAGTAGCATTATAGAAATAGCTGTGTGAATACTGAGGCTCAAAGAAAACAGCGTTTGTGGTTCTCTGATTCACTTGGCCTCAGAATTTGTTTTGCTCTGCTGTTGTTGTGTACAGAAAAGGCTATAGTCAAGGTGTGGGTTTTAGCCACCTCTTAACTAAGAGGTTTCAGGGCTCAGCCTTAAAGGTTGAAGAGGCTGAGTGATCCCTGCAATTTCAGAACAGAATGTCATCTTATGCGCTAGATAAATGCATAGATGCAGTCTCACCACTCTCTTTAAAGTGGAGAGGTTGGGTACCAAGCTTGTGGCATTAAAACAGGCACAGATTTCACCACTTGATCAAACAGTGGTGACTGAGGTATTGGTCCTTCAACGTGCTTTAGGTTAGGAGGAATAGATGTTTTTCCTCTCTATGGCTGTTTTTTTGAGAACTTGCCTAGGAATTATTTTGCTGTTTGCCTTTCATCTACTTAGACATTTTTCTCAATACAAGCCACTCTTTATTTTGTTGCTTTATTGGATGGTTGCTAGCAATTAGGTTGCAGCACCCACCACTACTTTCTGCTGTCTTTGCCAACCTAATTAGCATTCTGTTCCAAATGTGGTCTATTACGTGACTGTCGCATGACTGAGGTACTGTACTGAATTGTAAACAACAACATTTTCAGTGGTTGTTGCCACTTCTCAAAACACTGCATTAAGATAGAAGAAAACAGTGGTCTGTCTGGACACATTTAAGACACAAAATCTAAGTGTTCTGATTTCCCACAACTTTTTTGTAGAGTTCAATATCCTGGTTTTTGCCATAGGAGGTATTATAAACATTTCTGTTGCTGTTAAGTTAAAGACATAGTAGAAAAGACATAGAATATTTTGAACACCATAAGACTATAGTGTTCAAAATATTCATAAGTTTGCTGGAAAAAAAAAGTGAATAACAGTGATGAAATTATGGATGTTATTAAATTGAATAATGTGATGAAGATAAGGGCAGACTGAAAGAGTCTGCAGTCCTGGTCTCACTGTCTCTAAGAGAATATAGCTGAACTGGAAAATGCTCCAAGAAAGACAACATTGTATCAAAGGTGAACAGAATAAGTTTCATCAAAGGAGTGACTGAATGTACTTTAAATATTTGGAATAACTTTAAATATTTGGAAAAGAGAAGTGAGATGATAACCTAGGGAATGATGGAATCTTCCAATACAATAATTAGACTTTTCAAGATGCAGTAAGAGAGAGATGTTTGTTTATTGCAGAACAACAAGAGATTGTAATTTACCTAGTGTTAACTGAGAGTATGAAAGTTCTTACTGGAGACTACTGCTTCAGAGTATATAAAACATATCAGAAGTGCATTAAATGCCATATTGGTTCAGAAAGCACTTGGAGAAACTTGGAGAGAAAAATGTTATGGGACATCAATCACAAAAAGACCATTTCCAGCTCTGCAAGTCTGAGCTCTACACCTCTGGAACACGAGGAAACTTCCTGTAGAAGCCTATTTTTCCTGCTATATTTTTTGCCATAAACATCTGGTATCAATTTCTGTTGTAAATGGGATACTTTGATAAATGGAGGTTTGCTATTGCTTTTTAAACTATTCATTGCTTTTACTTCACTTTTCTTCAAAGCATCGGGAGACAGACTCATTCTTTGTGACACAATAATGTTTATATTCTTGCAAAAATTGGTTGACATTCATCTTTTAGGTACACATCATGGTAATCAGGAGATACAGTATAAACATATAGGCTGGATTAGAGTTGGATCACATGTAAAAAGAAGAGTTTCCTTATAATTTTTTTCACATTTACTTAACTGATTTTCAGCAGTCTGAACACCCTGTACTTGTGTCTTATTAGTAGAAACTGCAAAATTTCATAATAATCCTCAAATGTTAGTAAGTGCCAGTGGAGGACTTCCTGTTGAAGGATTAAATCTGCAATGACATTGGATATTGGATCTCAGACAATGGCAATTGCTGTGGAAATTATTTCTTGTAAAATGGGTAGCTACTTATTTGGTCAAAAGTCAGTAAGGCAAATGATGAATTTATTAGTTTCAAAATTATTGGTAAAATGTGACACACACACACACACATACATATACATGTGTAGGTAGTGGTTATTTCAGAGAACTGAAGAGTGCACAATGTATGTTACCTTAGCAATTAATGAAAATCATCTGAGCTTTATGTTGTTCCTTACTGCAATCAAAAAACTTAGAGGATAAACCACTTTTCTCAAGGGTGTATGCTTTACCAAATACTATTTCCAGTAGTCCTTGTGTTGCCTAAACTCCCAGGTTACAAAGATATTTGCTGATTTTTTTTTGTAAATAGTTACTGCCTTCCTTTTTTTTAAGATGGTGGGATCATACAGTTTTGGACTGCCAAATCTAATGTCATGCTTGCCAAAGCAGGGATTTTAATAGCTTTTACTCCGTGGACCCACACCTGCTTTGGGGTGTCTTTGGAGAGATTTGTGTCCTATTGTCACTGATGCAGCGCATATTGCTGCTTTATACTAGAAAGGAATATCACTTAATTTGAACATTGCAGTTTTGCGTTCTACAGAGAAGTTTGCTTGCCCCTTACTCATAGCTGAATATGCTAAAGATCATTCCAGATTTTCAGAAGTTCAGATTTCCATATTCCTACAAGAATTTGTGGCACATTCTTAACATTTCTTGTTAGCAGTCACTCGGAAATGCTGTTGATTTATCTGTATTTGAAAAAAAGAGGAATGGTCTAGGGATGGCTTTTATCCTCTAAGCATCCTTCTGCTGCCAAACATATGATACATGTCAGATAGGATGGACTAGTGGCAATCTAGGTTACTGATATTGATTGTTATAAGATCATGGAATTAGGCATTCTGGTATATGGAGTGAGATACAGGTTACATCCAAACTGCATCCAATTAGTTAATTTATCAACAGTGAAGTGAATGTCTGCATTCTTCCTTAAAGCATAGTAATCAAAAATTTAGATTTAAAAAATACTGTCTGAATAATTTTCAAAACTTTCCAGCATTAAAAGAGTAGTGAAATTTGAGAATTATGTTCACATCTACACATAATTTCAGCAACACTAAAGTGCAACATGCTCTATGTGATGAACTGACTAATGATTTATTCATAATTTAATTTAAACATCTGTTAGATTATTCTGAATTAACTTTCTTGAACAAGAGTATGTCTTAAAAGAATTATTAGATCTTGATTAAAGTTTCAAATTAGAGCAAATTCAAGGAAATTTAATGTGATGCTTAGGTAATAACTACTTTTGTTGTTAACAATGCCCCTTGATTTGCAGTCTGACTTGAAGCCAGTCTAGCTGCCAGCATGGCCTTCTCTCTGTTATGCCATTACCTTCTGTAATGCTATTCTCTTTTTGTTTGGATCTTTATCCATTGCAGTCCTTCAACCCCTCTAGACTATTTAGCTTCACAAACAGGAATTAAATTCCTCTGACTCCTCACCAGAGGGCATATTTTTCAATGCTGTATTCATTTTGATCTTTCTCTGCCATTCAGACTTCTCATCCCACTTGCAGGATAGTTAACAGATTCAGATAACAACAAGATAACTCAACTTTCTTATGCTCTCTCTCAGAGACTTTTTATGAAGTTCATTGTCTTCATTAGATGTTTACCAAATGCCAACAGGACATCTGAACTATGACTCCTGTTTTTTCCATAAAAATTGTCTATGGTAAAGAAGTAAACTGTATGTCCTTCCTTTAGAAATACTTTAGTTCACACCCTTTTACCATACTGAAATATGAAATCTAAAATATTTTCATTCAGTGAATGTATTTCATGGTTTTACAGTATTAGTTATCTTACAGAACTTTGTTTCATCAAAGAAAGCTTTGTTTCATCCATAGCTTCTCTGGGCAGGACATTCAGTTTTACCAAATAAACCAACTAGCTAGTTTTATCAACAACAAGATAATAAATTTAAAATGTCTCCTAAAAAGCCATTAAGGCAATTATTATGTATTGTCATTTTAAGGCAATACTTAATAGGAAACCTGGTGTTTATTATTGTTCTTCATATAGACATTTTCTTTCTGCCAGTTTTGTGACTGAGTGCTGTAACCAATGCTTTGTAGTTAAGAATGTTGCTCTTTTAAGTTTCAGCTTTATTGTTCAAGCTGCTTGGTGACTCAGTCAAGTGTCATTTCATCAGTCTTTGAAGTCTGGAAATAAATTTTGGACTTGGTAATAAAGGAAAAATACAGGAAAAAGCAATTATTTATTTCCTCTATTGTTACCACAACCATAAAAACAGCAGGTACTGCAACTGCCTAAATTGACTTCTAATGGTTTATTTTAGGTGGGTTTTATTTCAAACGTGTCAAAGCTGTTTCCTTCTATTGGATGATTTCTTACCAATTGATTGATCGGCTCTCTCAGATATTTTCATTAAATATATGAACAACTGTTTTACCAGATGTAACAGTATTTTATAAGTTATTGTGAACAGCATTTTATTTGTTCTCTACCTCTCTCTTATTTGAAAAGCATATTTCTTGGCACATCATTTGGCTTTTAAAATATGTGCCTTTTTTCTTTTTCTCAAGATAATATTCAAGTCTATGTCAGGTATATTCCTCAAAAATTACTCAGTATATACCTTCAGGGAAGACACAACACAGAAGGAAAAACCCTGCTATTTTGGGCTGGTAAGGTAGTTTACCATGTATTCTGTATTCTGAAGATTAGTATAAATTATTACAATTACCCCAAAAAATTATGGCCAGTTTCAATAATGTGTTTCACTTGTAACACTGAGTAAAAGATAAATAAAATATATTTTAAGGCAAGTTCTGCACATTTTATTTTAGGAAGTTCATTCTAATTTCAAGTAATAACTTACACAAGATCTAATAAATTGTATTATGCAATCTCCACTTCGGTTATATTTCTGGATTGAAAACAACATTCATGAAAAGTGAGAATTCAAAGCAGACAATAATTCAATCTCTTGCATGAAATGAACACAGAGAGGACCACTGAGATTATGGTTACATGTGTACCTTCACCATTATTCTTTCTATTTCATTTTTTGTAGTATTGTTATAAGCCATCTCTTATTTTACATTTATTGTCTCCAAATGGTGTTTAAATACAAAGTACTTACTTCCTCCATGTTCTATAATCTAGTAGGAGTATAAACAGGTGTTTCATTGGTGAATTCTGATTGCACAAATATCAGCATTTGCTCCATAGTTTATTTGAAATGCTCTATTGGTCTCTCTTCCACACACTTCCAGCACAGTGAATTCTCCATGAGTCTGTAAAACAGCATTCCACCAAGAGAACTGGTCTGGGGTTAGCTGATTAGAGCTGTCACTTCATTTTATAGCAGATATTTTTCCATTTTGCCTCATGCCCCAGGCAGCGTGGTGCTGGAGCAGACAGATGCCCCTTTCTGCAGCGTGCACCTGGATTCCCATGCCCCTGGCAATAGTGAGGATGGAGATGATATCCATGCTCTTCTCCTGATTTTTGGGAAGAGTACAGCCAGCACACAAACAGTAGGCTAGAAAGTTCTGACTGTTCTGACTGACACTGGGAGCTCTGGTGGACAAAACTCAGTCCAAAATACGAACAGAACAAATGTCCGTTTTATTACTCTTTTTGGTTATCCAGCTCTAAAGCACTTTTTAACTTAATTTTCTGAATAATGTTATTCCACTTACAAAACTGGAGTGTTTTTACTGTCTCCTGTTTACTCTTTCAGGATTTGTGGATTTAACACTCCATGATCAGGTCCATCTACTGGAATGTGCCTGGTTAGAAATACTGATGATCGGCTTAGTCTGGCGCTCCATGGAACACCCAGGAAAACTTTCGTTTGCACCTAACCTGTTACTGGACAGGTCAGTCTGCACGTTGCTGTGAATTGTTTAAGTTAATTTATTTCTGCTACAATCAGATTAATTTTTAGCATGGTATCATCTCACCAGTACTACAATTTGACTGTACATCATATGTCAAGCAGGCTTATGGTAGGTGAGACTGGAAAATGAATGCTCAGGAATGTGATACTGCTCATTTATTAGACAAATAACAGACCTGAGATTCATCTGCTGCTTGAAGTACTTTCTTTCAAAGGTAGCAGTAAATTTATCTTATAATCTGTACTGTTTGTTGCAGAAGTAATTTAAATTAAAAAACTGAACACTATTCATTTAATTCAGATAGGCTTTTTTGTTTATTTAAAATCCTCCTCGGTTTTGTCAGTTAGAAGGAATTTATCCAAGCAGACAGACAAAATGTTGGAAGAAAATCCTCATAGAATCTGAAGTGCAGTTTTATTTATTTATAGAGAATATATTAAGTTTGGGATTTTTTTTTCCTCGTGAAAACTGGAGACAAATATGACAAACACATATTTGCTCTCTTCACTGAGCTTTTTTTTTTTAGACAGTCTTCCTAATATGCTAAGTATTTCTGAGAGAAAAAATATGGATCTGTGCTGTATGACAATATACTGGATTTTAGCTGGCAGTCTTCATGTTAAAAGCAGGAAGACTGATAATTTAAAATACATTTTCTACTATCTTAATGTAAGCTCAAGCTCTCTTTTCCTAGTCATGTGAAATATTTCAATTACATTTTCAGACAAAATTTCTTAGGATAGATTAATCTTAGCTACTGGTGGTCCTCCTAGTTGTAGACACATTGCAGAGCTGGCAGGGGAGAGCTGCTGTGCACGGAGGTCACTTCAGGGCAGACTTTGGCATCTTGGTCCAAATTGGAAGTGGCAGAAGAGCCACAGTGAGATGGAGTATACAGAGAGGCAGCTAAGAACTGGGCAAGCTCCTGACCTCATCACATAGCTGCCAGGGCAGGGGGGTGGCAACAGAATGTCAAGGGCAGTGCCCTCAGCTACTGCAGCCACCAGCTGAGTAATTTAATCAAAATTCTCATTAGCAGAAAAATTTCTTATGATCAACTTGCACTGGTGACTGTGGGGTACTGAGTTTCCATGGTTGCACTCATGCAGTGCTAATCCTTTGATTCCCTGCCCTCTATTTGCACGCACCCCCCAGGACTTACTTTTAGCATTTTAGTAAAATACAAATGATAATACCAAACAGGATAAAGCATAATATTCCCAGTAATAGAGAAATGTTTATTGCCTTAGGAAAACCTATTCCACTTGTGTAAGCACAATGATCTGTGAGCTGTGGAACTAGATATGTATAAAATACATCCTCATTTTAGGTACAGAAAATATCTGCTTGTCTGAATGTAAGTATAGCCTTCACAAAAAGCTGCAACAGTTTAAAAATAATTTTTAAATCTTGGTCTTTCTGAACTTAATGCTCTCAGTAAAATGGAGTTTGAGCAGTTGATTTACACACTTTTAAGTTAAAAAGATTAAAGAAAATCATTGCATCCAACTAGAACCACATATTACTTCAGGGCTCTTTGTTCTCTAAGTTTTAATTAAGACTGTAAAAATGTAGATCTATTACATCTTCTAATTTTCAAATAATAAGAAACATGCCTCTAAGTCATCATATACTTGCCTTACTCCATTTAGTAGGGATATTTGCAGAAAGTAAAATAATAAATTAATTGACTCTGGGAAGCACTAATATGCTAATCAGTTAAATAACTCTTAATTTACTTGTTAATTAGTGCTAACAATATTTTGATGTGTTAATTTGATCTGGGAAAATTGGCTTTTGAAAATGTTATAGAGCAAAACTCTGTTGTTTTTCAGGTTTGAGAGGGCAGGACAGACACTGGTTCAAAGTCTGTTTCACTCAATGAAGTCCTTCCACTCCATCAAGTATTCATAGAACCATGAAATCGTTTGGGTTGGAAGGGACCTTAAAGATCACTAGTTCCAACCCTGTTCCATGGGCAGGGACACGTTTTACTAGACCACATTGCTCAGAGTTCCATCCAACACTATATTTAGTGAAAACTCTGTGTTGTTACTACAGAGCTTTACCACCCTTTGTGTGTTCCTCGAGATCTCTGTGATCATTCCGTTGCAGAGATCCTCTCTGATTTGAGCACCCTTTCATTTGAGCATTCAGGCTTATCCTGATTCTAACAGATTCTTTCTGTCAAGGATCTTTGATATAGGTAGTCGGTTGTATACATCTGTTCCTAAAGCTTAGGTCACACCAAATTTTATTATAAAATTTTTCTTGCCCTTTCGCTAGATATATACAGTCCTGTCTTGTTAACATCCATCTGAAATGTCACAAAAATAACCTTGCAACCTTTGCTGTTTTTTGAAAAAATGTGATCTTTCTTCTCCCAACTCACTCCTCCTACTTGGGTCATGTTACACATATGCTTGTCTTGTCTCTGAAGATCTTTTGGAAACTGTCTTTTCTAATTCTATGCAAGTCAGCCAGCTACATTTTAAAATAAATACTTCTTTAACTTTCCTTTGCGACAATTTACACTTGAAAGACTTCATGAAAAAATCTGTAAAGCAGACCTTAACAAATAATTCTATGTCGCTTTTTAAAATTTTTCTTTGCCTGTAAGAAAATAATTACACAACAATTAAGTTGACAGTATGTGTAGACTGCTGTCTTCTGTATGGATGAATATAATCACATTATCTCTTTTTTTCCCAGTCTGCATTGTAATTATGCAGTGTATTTTGTGAGGTAATGTACCCTTTCTTATTTTGTTAATGCATTACCCAAACACTTGAGTCTTGGTTCAAAATCAGGAATTTTAACAGTCTCCAGTTACATAGGACTAGTAGATTTTTAGATTGTACAACTGCTGCTATTAAAATGCTCAAATAACAATAATTATAGATTAGAAAAACTTAATCAGGAAATAGAATGGCACACTCACAGTACTTGCAATTATTGTACAGTACTTACTAAAATCAAATAAATTCAAGACTTTTATATTTTGTTTTTGAAAATTAGTATATTGTATAAGGCAAATATAGAAGTTTAAAGGCTTAGGTTTTTAGTAGGACAAACCAGATGTTTCCTGTCTGGAGGGTTCCCAAGAAACTAGGCTTTAAAAATGTCATTAGACCAGGGCTGAAATTTGTCAGGCCTGACAGTAGACTGTTTATAATTTTGAAGAAAATGCAATGTTTCTTCAAGAATAAGAAAGTCATATTTTACTTCAATGAAAAAGGATTTGTGCATTCAGGTATCATGCTGATCCCAGGTTACTCAGAGGCTTGAAACATAATTATAAAGACACTCATGATAGAAATAGCTGGATTGCTGAATCTCACTTGAAACATTCTCAGTTTCAGCAAAATAGCAAATGCAGTGTTGCATTTTAAAAAGGAAGCCTGGTGACCACAGTAAAGAAGCTGATGGGTTGTCATCTAAAGAAGAGAATTGGCTGAAGTGGAATGAAAATTACGTCGTGATAGTCACTGTGCATTTTATAAGAGGAAGCCACAAATACACTGAAGTCCTTTAAGAAATTAAAAAGCAAGTAGATGATGGACATATTTTTGAATTTCCAAAAAGTATTAAACAAGTTCCAAATTTTATGTAGACAAGTGTGATGGGACAAGTATATGGGAGAATAATAATTCTCATCTTCCTAAGCAGCATTCTGAGTTGATCTTTCTATATCACTGTTACCAGCAATTAGTTCTATAGAACCAGAAGTTCTTTGCTTGCAGTAGTCAGAGACTGCAGCTTTCCTTCCCCCCGAGAATGTTTACAACAGGAAATAGAAATAGTACAGATAATTGCCATCCCTCTTTAATTCTGTGCTTCATCTGTGCTAAGAAAACTGTGCCTTTCTGATTTTCTTTATGTTGACAGTAATATTGAAAGAATAGGAGAGGTACCCAGAGGTGTTGCACAGACAATTAAATAGAGATACGAGCTTTGCTACAAAGACTAACTAAATGGACTGATTTCTCTGCCTGTGATACTCATTAGAAGAATGGGAACAAAGTAAAGATGATAGAAGTTGTATAAAGTCATGAGCACATTGAAAGGATGTGTGGTAATCCACAAGTTATTATCTCTTCCAGCCCAGCACTTGAAGTAGTCACTTGAAACCAGCAGATCCAAATACCTGTGTGATTAGCCCACAGCTAAATATACCTTTCATATGAGAGAGTATGGCTATCTTCATGTTATTTTCTACTGTTATTTTCTTATCATGGTCTCTCACAGCAAAAAAATCTGTTTGGGGACTTATAAAATTTCAGTTCAACGTAGTCAGCATTTTGGTGTTTCTATCAGGTTTTTGGTTTTTTTATGGAGAAAGATAATCTGCTTTTCAGAGTTAATTTTAATTTGGAAACTTACTTCAACTTCCAGTCCTTGATGAAGATTTTTAATTCTCTCTAAATAGAATAATTTTTTAATTGACTTTTATTGACTTTTGTATTGAGCAATAGCAGGAGACTGTGGATCTCTTTAAACCGCAACTAATACAAATAGCTAAAAGTCTTACAGCACTCACTGTGTGAGAGGGTAGCTGATCAATTTGCTGCTTTCATTTACTGCTTTTTACTATTTTTTTGACCTTTTCTCACTACATCTGAAAAGAATCTTTTAAGTTCTTCATGCAGATATTTTGATAGATGTAAAATTACATACACTAGAAGAGCATCAAGATGAAATCTGAGTAAGTTTTTCTAGTCCCTCAACTTGTAAAATGCTCCAAATGTCTGAGGACACCACACTTGTCTGTCACTTGAGTAAATGCATGACATTTCATGTGAAATTGTGGATGCATTAATTACCATTGATTTGTTAGAAAAATTGAAGCGAAGTGATCCCAAGTGGTTGATTCAGAATGCTTCCTTAGTGACCTTCTGCTTGTATATATTTCAAAAGGGAAAAGTCCATAAGCAACAAGTAAAGCCTAATTTGCCCTCCAAATAGATTTGAAAAGCAATTGTACATTTACTTTTCATCACATCATTAACAACAATAGATTCCATCCAGAAAACCAAGCTCAAAAAATCATCTTGTCATTAAGTTACATGCTCAATAGAGATGAATGGATTAACTTGTAGAAAGTTAAGGAATCTCTTGAAATAATTAAATTTCTCTTTCATCTTTCACTGAATGGTTGAATTTTGAGATGAATTGAATATTGAGGTGTATATACTTTAGACCCTGTAGAATGAAAAAAATCCATATTATTACAAGAGACAGAATGATAAAACTTAAAAGAATGAAAAATTACTCTCTCTTTATTGTGAGTCAGTTTTTACTGTCTTTTTTGGGCAAAATTCAAAGACTACCCAATTCTGTAACTCAAACAACTTAAATGTAAAAGAAGGATAATTTTCCAGAGTCTGGAGAAGTGCTGGGTAATGCTAAAAGTGATAAATTCTTAAAAAAAGATAAATAAAGAAAGCCCCCTCTAATTATGATATCCACATCTTCACAGTTTTCAGCTGATAGATTCCCTTGGGGATTTGTAGGCACAGAAAAGAAGTTTTCAAAGACAATGAAATAATTCTGGATTCAAGATAGTCCCTACACAAATTATGAGATTACTTGTTCATGTAGTAACCCTGACCTTGGAAGCTCAGGCCGCAGTTCTAGGTCACATTGTACTGTGATGCTGTTAATTCCAAAATCAAACTTTCTTTGCATTTCTGATATGGAGAGAATTTTGAAATGTTTTTTGGCTTTATGGTGACTCAGACAGAATATAAATTAAACTGAAAAAGGCCCTCCTGTAAATCAGAATAACTTTTCTTTGGCCAATTATTTTATCTTTATTATTCCCAAATGGAGAGCCTTCATAATAATTTTCCAATCTAAATGTCTTAAATGTGACCAAAGAATAATTAGTTTTCTTAGAACTATCATAGCAGCATTTTTGGGATCTTTTCCTACCTGGCATAGTTGTAGATCCATTTCACATTATGTTTTACAAATAGAAAAATCTTTTAAAGGTACCTAGTAGCTAATTGTCTCTGTGTTTCAGAGCTGATTAACCACTGCTCAAATGTGTAGAGCACTACTCTTACCCTGTTTGCCTAGCTGGATGATCCTCTGGTCTTGTAGTCAGGAAAGACCCTTGGTTGGCCACCTGGCCCTGAGGGCAAGTGTCAAGCATGTGGGAGCCCAGGTGGTCCAGTCCATGGGGGCTGCTGAGGAGAAAGGGCTTGAGGCAGAATGGGCAAATCCTGCAGGGCAGCAACTGGTTGCAGAGTTGGTATCAACCACATGGATTTCACTTTCTTATCATGGAACCTGCTGTGAGGATCAAGAATGTCTAGGAAGAGATGAGATCCATACCATAAGGTGGGGAAAAATCATTATTTCCACAGACTGGCCAACCTGGTGGGGGAGCTTCAACCTGGTGGGGGAGCTTTAATCCAGTATGATGTGGACAGGAAAGACATAATAACAAAACATATTAGTAGGAAACCTCTCTAAGTATGTGCATGCACATAAATGCAGAATTGCCCCCAGGACACCATGGTGAGGGAAACTCCATAAACTTTCTGAGAATTCAGCACAACTGGGTGCCCTCTGAGCCAGCAGACTGCCCTCCCCAAGTGCCTTAGGAAAAGCTTTAGCAGCATCTAGAGGCAGGTGGTGCTCTCTCACTGCTCAGACGTGCTGTGGCAAATCTGGAGTGCTGTGTCCAGTTCTGAGCTACCCTACACAAGACAGACATGTACATACTGGACTGGAACAACTCTCATACAAGGACAATCTGAGAAGACTCAGGTTTGATAAATATCTGATGGAGAGGGGACGTAAAGAAGGCAGTGGAAGATTCTTCTCCGTGACAGGACAAGAGGGTTTGGAGTCTCAGTCCTTGGAGATACTGAAAACCCAACAATATATAGGCCTGAGCAGGGCCACTGAACTAGATTATTTCCAGACAATTCATGCAATATCAGCATCTCTGGTAACCTGTGACTAACTCTAGGTGAAAATAACTTCAAAACAGATATTTGTTTCTTATTTTAATTGATAAATGTGCTATTTCATATTTATTGCAAATATTTTTCAAAGATGACTTTTAAATCTTGGACTAATTTTATAAATTTTGAATATGTTTTAGCTAGCAATTGACCCAAACCTTTGTTCTTAAGCTTATATTGAATAAGAAACAATGGACTCTTGACAGTACACTCTGGAAGAGCAGGCTGTAATACCAGCCATTGACTGTAGTCTGTGAAGTTCCCCAGTGTGTTAATTGAAAGCCAGTATTCAGGGAGAAATGGCATGAGCAAAAGATGTTGCTAACTCTGAAGGCTTATGAACAAGTCAATTAAAAAATCCCCTAATCCCCAAACCAAAAACCACATGTAAAACAACAAAACGGAACTGTAGAACAAGCCCTGCAGATAATTAATTTGTCCCTTTCTGTAGCTCACACCTTCATGACCACCTACCACTTATTGGTTGATTTGTGTGAAGGTGCAAGCTAGATTGCTGTGATCAAAACAACATTTTTTTTTACAAAGCAAAATAATACCTAACCTCCTGGATACTGACAGAACAATAAGCATTTCTCTTTATCAGCAGGATTCCTATCTGACACTGTGATTTACTTTACACTTGGTAGTTTCTGCTTTTTTCGTTAACTCCTGTTCTTTTCAGATTGCTGTTTTGTTCTAGAGCTTTGGGGTTAATTTCTTTCAGATTTTATTTTTTTTGCTGCTTACCTTTCCCCTAATCTTTTCCACAATCCCTTGGTATTGCTGATTAAATTCAGGATGGTCTGAAGTAAAATTTCTCTGCTGATAACAATTTTCTCATCTTTTAATTACTGAAAAAGCACACCATTGAGAAAACATGGAATCCTCTGTTAATTAAGTATCCCTATAATGCCTGTCTGGCAGTATTTAAGGCATCCAAGTAGATGTTCTTGATTTGGTCTTAGATCCTTGCAGATGTAGCTTTCCTGACATCACACTTCCTTAAGCCATTTTAGTGTATTGCTTCACATAGGAGTAGAAAGCTTCTAGCAATGTCTATTAATAGAACTAGTTTATATGGAATACATTAATGTTTATAAAGATTATCTCTTGTTTGGAAGTCTGTATACAGACTTACTGTTCTCCTCCTGTGTCAGAGCATGAGTATTTGAGTTAAGTCTGTGAATGTCCTCCTTTCTAACTGGGGATGTGAATGTTATCCTTGCAGCTTTTCTCTCCCCTATTCCTAACCTACTTTTAGGCTTAGGAACACATCCAAGCCTTTTTTAGAGGCTTCATCACCAAGTTACTAAGTCCACTTTTGAAGCTGATATTCCCTATCCTAGCCTTGTGCATCCCATCTGTTCCTGGCAGTCCCTTTTCATCAAATGAAGTACCATGGTAAAAGAAGACAGAGCAATAACAAACACAGTGAGACTTTGTTTTGATGGTGCATCTGTCTTTAGCATTTCTCTTTAATGAAAAGTTTGATAAGAACATCCATTAAGTGCTTTAGTCCCTGTTCCCTTCACTCAGGCACCCTTCATTATTAATTTTTACTTGATCCTGTGCTTGTGTTAAATGCATTCCTGCTATCTAGGTTTTTCCCAAGACTTCTTATTTCTACATACAGTGGAATGGCCCTGGCTACTGATACCACTATCAGTGGTAGCGTAGGCATTAGAAGGAGGGAAGCCATTATCCTTCTTTTATATTGCACTCATTATCTGGAATACCATAACCAGTTATTACAGGAAATATATTAATAAACTCCAGTAGACATAGTGGAGAGCCACCGAGGCCAGACCCTATGCCTTGTGGCTGGAGGAAGTGGATTTGTTCTGCCTGGAGGAGAAAGGGCTCTTAAGTCTGCATGACCTACAGGCTACGAGGTTATCAAGGCTCTTTATTAAAATGCCTGATGAGAGATTGAGAAATGGGAGTAATAAATTGAAGGAAAGGAGGTTTTGGCTGGATATAGGGGAGGAAAAAAAGCATGATGATGAAAATAATTAAGCTGAGAGAGGCTGTGCAGTCTCCATCCTTGGAGATTTTCAAGATCAGCATTGCATAAAGCCTTGAGTGATCTGACCCCACTTTGGTCGGGAGGCTGGACTAAAGTCATTCTGAATCGCCCTCTGGCCTGGATGGTGTTGTGATTTTATAGATCTCCTAAAGTTAATACACATAGTACTTTTATGCAGTCACTTAAGACCTTTAATTCAAATTATTTAACTTTCCTAAACATTCCCCAATAGCCAGATTTATAGGATTCTTCTGAGAATACACTGTGATGCTGTGCAGTGAACAAGGTTTTGTTGTCTTCTCTTCAGTAAGATGAGAGTACACAAAGACAACAGCAAGGTGGTAGGATAAAGATAATTGTTAAATCTATTGCTAATTTGTCCTTCAGGAAAGATCTCTAGGCTTCCCAGGTAGGCCTCCCTATCAACTGAACACGTAACTGTGAAGAGGTGATTGTATTATCACCTTATGTTAGAGAGTTAGGAAGCAATTCAGGAGAACTGGAGATTCCAGTTTCAGATAGGTTCTTGTGGGTTGACAAAGAAAATAATTGTTGTAGCCTAAATAATAATAAAAAAATAATGCAACTCTGTATAGCAAAGATACTTAGTTCCTGCAGTTCCCATTGAGGTCAGTAGAGCTGGATTTGCTTCCTACCTCTGAAAATAAAGCAGCAATTTCTAAGTAATTCCTTGCACACATGAGTACCTAAAGCTGGGTATATAACCTCACCTAAAGTACATTACCCACAGAGATACCTTTTTTTCTTTTTGCTTGTCAGGTAGCCTGGTCTTTCACACACACACAGCAGATAGCAAATCAAAAGAGATTAGAAACTATTTAAAATATCTTAAATTTACATAATTTTTATGAATCCTCTCTCATATGAGTTCAGTTGATGGGAAAGTGGCACGCATACTGGTTTAGGCACATGGAATATGTGTTGTTGGATTATGGGTTTTTGTCCAGAGATTGTACTTGTCAGCAACAGAATCATGATTGGAATATTGATTTTGTAAACTACAGTCTTTTGAACTATTTTTGTAGGAGGTTGGGAATAATTCTTACTTGCTATCAAAATGTCTGTCTCAGGAGGCACCGTAAGGCATGTTGAATAGTCTGATTTTACAAATAACTTCCCGTTTCTTTTTTTTCCTCTGATGGTAGACATGCAAATTTTGCAATTTGTTTAGACTGTGTAATATTTTGAAATTCTTTGAATGCTAGCTGCAATAGTTTTGTGGATTCTAGGAACCAAACAAATATCTCAGACATGAAGATTTTTTTTTTTACATATGGGTCATTTTTTTCATCCACAGAAGCTTTTCCTTTCTGCAAAACCCTGAAATACTAAATTCTTAAACAAACTGTTTTTGGGGCATTATTTAAGTTTATGCAAAACTATTAAAGGATTCTAGTCCTCTGTGCTAAACTCTATAGAGAGGAAATGAATCCTTCTGTAGTTTTGGGCAAATATATTGCATCAGAAGTACTGAAACTTGTCCTGATGCCTTGGAGAGTGCAAAGAGGTTTCTCAGTCTGCAATCAGAAGATTAATTTGTCTGAGGGTCTGGTGTGGGTTCAGACATCAGCTACAGGTTCTCAACAGCACATCTGCGTTAAGACTTGAGGCAGATGTCTCTATGCTGGTAGGTTTCTTGTGACAAAGAAATTAGGACATGCTCAAAATTTCTTTTGCATTTTCCTGTAGCAATGGTCTTCCTAATTTTGTTGATGAAAGCCATATCTAAAAAGTATTATATTTCTAAACAACAGATCGGATCACTCATTAAGTCTTAGATATTAAAATTTCACTCAGGAAGGCCTAATAGAAGTAGGTAGTTCTTGTAAAAGGTAGCAATGGAAATGACCAAAAGGTCTGCAGACTAAATTTTCACAAAAAATAATTCCAATCTGCATTAATTCTTCAGCTGCAGGTTGAGTGGGCAAGATGAAAATTAGTGAGTGGGAATGCCTTGTACTCTGAGCAGAAGGAGATGGTTAATTGCCATTACTAATGAACACTTTGAGATGTTCCAAACCTCAGCTTTGTTTAATGCTGCAATGTAGAAAGTTACTTGATATGTGGAGTGAACTGATAGTTTTAATCAGTCATACAGACATGATTTGGGCCTCCTAGGTCCTTCTTGAGCTCATGAATGAGCTTGTTCTTTATGGAGGGATTATGTTGCCATTGAACATCAAGAGAAGTGTGTTGGAACATTAAAGGTTGCTCGGGCAGCTAGAAATAAGTGCAAATATTTAGGGATGGAGAAATGTAAAGATTTGGGACCATTTCAGTTAAAGAGGAAAAAAATAAAAGAAAGAGGAAGCAAAGTAACAAAAGCAGAACACATACACACAAATCAAAGTGTAGTTTTGAACAAACCTTTTCTTCAGTATAAGAATTTGGTTGAGTCAATTTAAAAATGTTCCACCACAGTAATGTGATGAGTTCCTGAAACTGATTTTTTTTTTGAAATATGTTACTTAACAGTTTATTTATTTTACTTGGAACACTGAGAACAGTGCTTTTGTAATCACACATATATCAAATGTGCACACAGTAGGAAGTCACATACTTGCTCATGAGCTGATGAAAACAAATTGGAAAGTATTGGTCCAAGGGGATGAAAAACTCATGGTACCAACAGCTTCAAACTGAATGTCTCTCCATTGATGGTATTCACACAGGAATCAAGGGAAATGTGTAGAGGGCATGGTGGAAATCTTTGATATGCTGCTGGCTACTGCTGCTCGGTTTCGCATGATGAACATTCAAGGGGAGGAATTTGTATGCCTTAAGTCCATCATCCTGCTCAATTCTGGTAAGTCGTGGTTTTTGCTGTCAATTTTGTCAGTTTCTGCATGTGGTTGGACACTGCTTGCTGTCCTTAATGACATTTTCATTTTGAGACAGCAGCAATGGAAATGGGTTTTCAACACATATGCAGGCAGGATCACCAGGCAGGGGTGGGAGTATCGAACCCATCCAGTGATGTACATGGGACTCAGGAAATGGATGCAGTGAGCAGACAACACACTGTGTGCTGCTGATGTGGAGAGTGGCCAGAGAGGTGCTTTGAACCAGATGTTGGCAGGTCTTAAAACTCTGCTTATAAGACACTGAAGTAGCTGGAAGAGCACACAGGGCAATGCTTAACTGCAGTGCTTAGGCAATGGCAAAATAAAAGGAAATAAGGGCAAAAATGTGATTGAGTTTATCATGGTTTAGTCAATATTAAATTATAGGCACCTAAAACCGATGTAATAATTTTCCACTTACTTCATAGTTTTGGCTGTAAATCCCATGCTGAAGTACACTTCAAAAATAGATGACTAGATAGAAAGTGTAAGTACAGAGACAGATATAAATATGTAAGGTTAGATTATTTGAATTTTACATGAGATGATTGAAACAAACAAATTTAACCTGAAGCCTGTGACAGAAAACTTCTGTTGCACACCAGAGGACTCTTTTCTGTTTGAAATGAGAAAAAAACCTCCAGACAATTTGTTTTTATATGCAGAAATGAGACCCGTGGTATTCTCATGGAAATGATAGACATCTAAAATAATAATGTAGGCACCAAAGTAAAAAATTTTAGACACAAGTCTCTGCTAAGCTGTTACCTGGTAACTAAAGATGCCATAGTTTCCCAGTGCTGAGGATTTACCCACTTGTAAAGTTTTTCCTGTTGCATTTGAACTTGTGGACGGTACCACCCTGCACAGAAAACAGATGTGGAGGGCTCTGTTTCCATTTTATCCAGTTGTCTAACAGATCATTTGCCCAAATTGCAGAAAAAAGAAATTTAGGATATTGACATCAAAGGCTAACTGTAAACACAGCAAATGTTGCTTTATTGATCAGGCACTTTTCTTTATGGAAGCTTGGATGGTGTCTCCTCAAAGTTCAAGCAAAATTATGTATTTATACAATCTAATGTAAAATGCTCTATATATGTTCTATGAGATATGAATGTGGTTCAGGTTTTGTTGTGGTTGTAACCATTTGCCAAAAAGTAACATTTGAGGAAATCAAGTGGCACATTAGGAATGAAGGGCTATTGTTCTTACCTTAATTGCCAGGATGTGACAATTTTAATTACTGTTTGACATTTTATTTACCTTTTATTGCCCTGATAATTATAACAGAATATTTCCTAGAGTTAAATATTCTTCCTGGAAAGTAATGCTCCTCCAGAATTTTAGCTAATATATTCAAAGGTAATTACCTTCTTAAATAAATTTAGAATATGTAATTGATTTATAAAAATTTTGAATTTCAATTAGAAAAAATAGAACTGGAAACTTGAATAAAAGAAATTACATGTTCATGTCTTGAACATGAAGAATTTAAATACTGCTCTAGAGAAATTTTGTGCCTATGTTGTATTTAGTATTGATTCATAAACTGAAATATTTTATTCAGACAAAGCCTTGCCAGACATCACCAACCATCCTTCATAAGCACATCTCACTGTGTTAATGGGATTTTTTGTTACAAGATTTGCCTAAAGAAAAACTGAAAAAAAAAATTTTAAAAAAATATATCAAATGAAGTCAGTGATAATCAGAGGCACATTTCCTTCTGCACATAAGAGAGACGGGACCACTGTAAACTCGATGTATGTATGGCCACAGAATGTATGTCTATATTGAATGTCATTATCTTTATGCACAAAGGTACATTTCAGTATTTGTATTCCTACAACAAACTAATTTTATAACTAAACAGTGGGAATGTGGATACAAGTTTCTGACTATCAGACTCTCAAGATGCGCAAATTAAGAGGCATTATACTGCAATACAGAAACAAGTAGCATAATTTGGGGTATGTGTAAGAGTTGTGTGAGTGTTTGGCATAGATCCTCTAAAATGTCTTTTGGAGATGCTTTACTTCACGGAATGTAGCCAGCCTCCTTTCATAAAGTGTTGGACAGATATGAAACATTATGTGCTCTGAAGCACGTGGCTGAGCGTGCTGAGTTGGTTCATCCAGGGAAAGAGAAGGTGAAGGAGAGTTTTACTGCAGCCCTCAGATAGCTGATGAACAGCTGGTTATGGAGATGATGAACAGGTTATGGAGAAGCCAGGGACAGACCCTTCTCAGAGGTGCCAAAGGACAATCTGCAATGCAGACAAACCACAGCAGGGGAGCTCCTGATCAGATAAACAGAACAAAACTCTACCCAGTGAGAGGTTTAGCAATGGAGCAGGTTGGCCAGAAAGACGGTAGGATCTCAATCCTTGCAAGTACTCAGTATTCAGCTGGATAAAGCTCTGGGCAGCTTGCTCTAACTCTGAAGCTACCATTATTTGAGCTACATTATAAGAGGATGAACTAGATGACCTCCAAACCTACCCTAACCTGATTTCTTTTCTAACTCTGAAGCTACCATTATTTGAGCAAGAGGATGAACTAGATGACCTCCAAACCTACCCTAACCTGATTTCTTTCTGTGAGTGCATATGTAAATATTCACAAATCTTCCACTAAAGAAACAGCAGATAAACACACAGTGAATTTTTGGCTTATTATGCTGTCTGCATTACATATGCATGTGATTAAACCAGCTGATCCCAAAATGATTTAAACAAGTGGATTAATTAAACAAATAGGACTGATTATGCTACATCTCGTGTTTAAAAGAAGTCTGCATTTGCATTCTAAATCTTTGTGTGGATTTAATTCAGTGAGTGTACACAAACATTTCTTTATTAAATCCTTGGACATCTGGAAGTCTCTTCACATGAAGTATTGTGGTTTATGGCCTTTGTTGGACATTTCTGTTTTTGCAACATCTTGCAAGGCTGTTTAATATCTTTACACTTCTTTTCCATGTGGTTTTGGACAAAACATAATTTTTTTTTTTTTTACATTTTCTCAGTGCATGTAGAAAGGATGGAAGGTTTTATTTGTAAATCAAGGTAGATGCTTATGCTACTTCCACAGTTTTCCTAATATATAAAGGTGACAACATGTCTGTAACAACAAGGAAGTAATTGTGTCCATCTAAATAACAAACCTAAAGGTCCCCCTTTAAAGCTGCAGCCATGAACCTTCTGACTAAAAAGCAAAGTAGTGTTTTTGAAAACCACATTCAGCTGTTACTTAACATTGGAAAATAGGTACTAGAATCATGAAAGGGCAACACGATGCCAGATGTTTTACTTTTGAGTGTATCGGAGAAGAGGAGTGGTGCTATGTGGCAAAGCAACAGGGTTTCATTTTGGATGTGAAGATGTAGACATGAACATCTGCCTTAGCTGCTGATTTACCTAATTAGTTAGCTTGTTAGTCCACAGAGAAGGAAAGATTTGGCTGATTTGATGAATACAGGAGATCTCCTGATACATTGTTCCACGTGACTGCTTGTTATTCTTTTCTCCTGATGTTTTTCAGTTCCTGATAAATTGTGCTTATTTATTTTTTATTTTGTGGGCTGGATGATTCCAGGAATGCATGGTACAGAGATGAATTTCCTCATACTTCAGCCTGTCTTGCTAAAGCTTCAGAGCAATTGGGTGTAGTGGAAGAAGAAGAGCCTTGGGTGTTCTGTGAGCCTGAACTGTAAATGTAAAATAATACTTTAAACTGGGGTTTATTGTGACAGAAAAAATTTTGAGGACATTGTCTTCTACAGTAACATGCAACAAATATATCACTAAATGTGGTGAGAGATATGAAATTCTATCAATGTATGCCGAGGGCTGGCATGGCAGCACTGCAGCCCCCGAGGGATCCTGTTCTGGTACATGTTATGGGCATGGACCAACAGGCCTTGCTTGCTTGTGGGGTGGTGCTTTCTCTGTTCTTGCCTCTGTTAGGTTTTACAACACTGACCTACAGAAAGAGCTGGAAATCAACCTAGTAGCTATTGAATTTAGGCTTGGAAAGGCCTTGGAGACTGTTAAATTTCACTTTGCTGAGGCAATTTTCTGCAACCTCATTTGAAAGCTCTGCTTGGATGTGTATGAGTGTGTGATAGCCAGCATTTTTTTTGGGCAATCACTGGTCAATGCCCTCGGGCAGGAGCAATCACTGTGAGCGTGTAGAAAGGAAAACTAAACATAATTTTCCTTGGCAGTTATTGAATGGCAGTTGCCTGAATTCTCTACAGATATTGGGGAGTGCTTTTTTGATTTACAGTTTTTAATAGCTTCTAGACTAGACCTAGGTGAGAAAAATTTCCTTTTAAAAGATTCTTTTATTTTGCTAGTTTCAGTAATAGGAAGTTATGGGGTGTTGCTGCAAGAGCACAATAGGTTCCTGTGGCTGAAGTAAACTTCTCTGGAGGCACTGTGCATTTATGAGATTAATATTTCCTTCCAGTGGATTGTGCTCTGCCAGTGATATTTAAGAATCTTGCCTCTACAGGTACATGCTAAGCTATCAAGCTTTGTATTGTCAATAGGCATATTTGACGGTGGTGCAGAGTCAGCTGAGAAAGGTTCAGCTAAGAAAAGCCCCAGGACCAGTACCTGTTTGTGAATTTCAGTAAAAATAATAATAGTTATGAAAAGCTTTGTGAGAAAAGAGGCCACTGTACTGTCTATTTGTGTCAAATTTGAAGCAATACCCATTACCAAAATGAAGAACTCTGACTGATAATTTTCAGAAGTTGTACTATGTTTGAGTTGTCCTTGCGGTCTTTTAAAACAGTTTCTTGCTTACTCTTTCCCAGAGACACTCACATTCACAAACACCTTTACTTTTCTTTTTAGCACACTAGAAAAAAAAATCATAAAAACTATTTGTAGGTTACAGTAGTTCTAGGTGTCAGGTCCTTAAAGTACCCAGAAGGTGTGAGGAGATGAGGTAGGCCAAGATGTTAAAAATTCTCAACTCTGTGACTGCTCAGATGCATAGCAAAGTATTTTCACATCCAGTGGTAGCAAGGCTGCAAACAGCAAAAACAAGCTATACCATAGATATCTGACAAGCTATAGCATGTATGTCTGTCGGTGTGTATGTCTGTATATCTTTTATTCTTAATGGCAATAACTGCATTCCATATTCTGCTATACATGATGCTTTAAGGAAAAGAAAAACACAAAATTATTCCAGAAACCATTTTTTCCCAAGGACAAAATCCAGGTCTCTTGGATCTGTAAGCTGATGCAGAAGGACCAAAGCACAGGATTTGTCAAGCCTGTTATAGACAAAGGACGATGAACACTCTATGGTGCAGCCAGTTTGGTTGTATTTGGTGCCTCAGGACTGGATTATGGCACTATGACCTGTTTAGAGTTGTTGGTTCAGTCCAAAAGATTTTAAAACTGATGCTGAATGCAACAGCTCTCTTTTGGCAGCCCAGTGTTGTTGTGACCTGATTCACATTGGCTGTGTGTTGTTGTCCAGAAAAAAATCAAGATAAAACAGCCCAAAATAGTTTAGACTTTCCCATTTTGAAAGCTGATGTGCTTCGTGCTCCCAAGATTTGCTAGCAGCAAAAGCTCTCATGCCTGGATTTAGAGACTCTTGTAGGTGATGTAGAGGGGCTGTTGGAGAGGGTGTTTTAAGGTGTTTTGTCTTCTGGAAAAATTTTTATCTGGTCCAAATCTTCAGGCTGCTCACTTTCAGCAGCAAGCTATTCAAGACAGCTAAATTTGCACAAGCTGATTTGGACACAGTTTTTAAAGGAGAGTCAGTTTTGCAGGTGAAGGAGCACACCTGTCAAGGCTTTTACTTGGTTGGGAGTATTTCATTGAGGCAAACATCCATAAACAATCCCTGGTTTTGTTTACATGTTTTGTAGTAACATTATTCAGTTATAGATTGACTAGAAAAATCACTAAAAATCAAATATTAAGCAGCAGGGGAAATGGCAAAAGCTGCTGAAAGCTTGGGTTGGTTGGTAAGTATTGCAGAGCTCTCAAGGGGAACAGCATCTCCTGAAGGTTTCAGAGCCAAGTGACCAGAAGAGCACAGCCCACAGGTAGGGGCTGCAGGTGTCACCCAGCACCTGGTACAGACCTTGGTGGGACCCAAGTAGGAAAATGGCATGTCTTCCTCCTCCTGCTTTTCCTACAGTGCCCAAATCCATACTCCAGGGTCATTCAGAGCAGTGACATGGCTACCAAGCAAGAGAGCTGGCACACAGTCAGATCCTGTGGCTTAACACAGCTTAAGAGGCAGCACAGGGCATACCTTGGGTGACTGTGAGTCCACCAAAGTAATTTTTGTCTGTGGTTTGTTTCTTTTCTTTCTCCCTCCTACTCTAGGTGTGTACACTTTTCTTTCCAGCACCTTGAAATCTCTGGAAGAGAAAGATTATATTCACCGTGTCCTGGACAAAATCACAGATACTCTGATACACTTAATGGCTAAGTCAGGTCTTTCTCTGCAGCAGCAACACAGACGACTGGCTCAGCTCCTCCTCATCCTCTCTCACATCAGACACATGAGGTGAGAGCAAGCACACAGTCAGCACTTCTGTACTGGGCACATGCAAGAGAGGTGTCACAAATGCACATGCACACTTTTCCTTCACAGGTGGGAGTGCAAACTGTGTGAAGGGCTGTTACAAAAAAACCAACCAACCAAACAAAACAACCCAAAAAAATCCATATGAAAATATTTACCCCATTTGTCCCTTTTAGTTGTCTTTCCCTTTTGTTTGATCATGCTGCTAGTTTGATAGAAAGTATCTGCTTTTAATCTTGTATGTGCCATAGAATCACAGAATAGTCTGGTTTGGAAGGGAACTTAAAGATGATCTAGTTCTAACCCTCCAGATATGGGCAGTGATGCCTTCCACTTAGACCAGGTTGCTCAGAGCCCCGTCCAAGCTGGCCTTGAACACTTCCAGGGATGGGACACCCATAATTTTTCTGAACAATTCTCAATACAGAATTTCTTCCTACTGCCTAATCTAGACCTGCTCTCTTTCTGTTTGAAGCCATCTTGTCCTGTCACTACATGCCTTTGTAAGAAGTCCCTCTCCAGCTCTCTTCTGGTCCCCTTTAGCTACTGGAAGGCTTGTGTAAGGAGCCTTCTCTTATCCTGAACAACTCCAGTTCTCTAAGCTTTACTCATAGGAGAGGTGCTCCAACCCTTGGATCACCTTTGTGGCCTTGTTCTGAACCTGTTCTAAGAGGTCCAAGTTTTTCTCAGGATGAGGACCCCAGTCCTGGACACAGGTATATGGAAAGTACTGAGTAGAATATTAATGTAGGAGTAGTCCAGCTCTGCAAACTTTAGTCTCCTATAAGATTTAACAAAACTGTCACTTCTATGTAGCCACTTCTCACAAGCGTCATGATTGCAAATCAATTTAGAAAGGAGATTTAGGATTATTATGTGAATTGTATGGATGAGGATAAATGCAGATCTACTAAATTCCAGTCTAGAGGACCATGCCTTTTGCTAATCAGAGGTGAGCTGCCCGACGCACTATTAGTAATTGCAGCAAATGATTCTTCCAAATTACCTCTTAAGGTAACTGCTCAGTGGATGAGGTGTTAACAGGATAAATTTCTACAAAGATATGCTATAGATTTTATTATTATGAAACAACAGAAGGTGTTGCTACACAGATTTTTATTATTTCAGCTAATGCAATTTAAATTAGAGTAAACAATACGTCATAGCTACTAAAGCTTAAACATAGAGATTTTACCTCCTGAATTGATACACCGATCTTTGAGGAAAAGTCAAGGGATGTGTGCATGTGGTTTTTTCACTTTATAGTTTTGTCATTTTATAGAGTTTATTTGTTCTTGTGTTAATGAACCATTTTTTTCCCCTCTAAAAAGAATTTATGCAATTAAGGAAATTCCAGATGTATAACAGTCTGCTACATTCTTGACTACAGAAATCTGCAGAATTCTTTGAAGGTGCTGCTGTCTGCTTAACTGTAGCAGATGTGTACAGTAAATGCTCTGCTAAGTTGTTTGGTACAAGACAGGATTTCTATGAACCTAGCAAATATTATTAGCTGGTAGCTTCCCCCGCCTTGCCCCATAGCATATTTGGAAAGTAACTTTTTTCATCACAATCCGCAGCAACAAAGGAATGGAGCACCTGTACAATATGAAGTGTAAGAACGTAGTTCCACTCTACGATCTCTTGCTGGAGATGCTGGACGCTCACCGACTGCACGCCCCAGCAGCCAGGAGTGCTGCACCCATGGAAGAGGAGAACCGAAGCCAGCTGACCACTGCACCAGCTTCATCTCATTCCTTGCAGTCTTTTTATGTAAACAGCAAAGAAGAGGAGAATATGCAGAATACAATATAAAGGGAAGTCAGCATATACATTGGTATGAGAAACCCAGCAGTGTTCTACCTAGCTCATGCTTCATTTCATCTGCAGTGCCACCTTTGAAAACACTCCAGTGAACAGACACCAGCATTTTCCATATGAGTGTTTGTCAAGCGCTTGCCTAAATTGATTGCTTATCCTAAATGGAAGACATTTCATTGCCATGGACAGCCAGCAAGGATTGTCTGGCTAACTTGATTTAAAATTTGTAGTGTTTTAATTTAATTTTGCATGTAATTTGGGTAATTAAGTCCTCATCTGAAGCATACATTCATTTTACTATAAATTGAGAGGCCATAGCACCCATGCATATTGGTATCTTCAAGAGTGGTGGTCTTTGTTAATAGCCATCCAAAATCCTGAGCTCACTTAGTCCTTTACTTGCTTGAAACTTTGAAGCAGTTTGGTGGAGATTCTGGATGACTTCTTGGGCAGTGTAAGGAGAAAGCTGACTCGCATCTTAGTGTGCCATAGGGAGGCTGCACTGCAAGGGACTGCTTTGGTAGTCTAGTTAGATTCCTGCCTCTTTTCTTCCTAGAGTATAAAGGAACTGCTGTATGAGAATTATAGTATTTTACCTCGCTGGCTTGCATCACAAGAAAACTCCCTTTCAACCTCATTCTGACCAAACGTTTAGGTACCCTTACCATATCCTCTAGATTAATTGCTTTGCATGCATGCTATCTTGTCTGATCCTAGAAAGCTAAATAATTTTGTTGCCCAAAAGCGTAAATCCAGGGCAACGTGGCAAACAGTGATAACATAGAGAATTACTCTTGAATCAGACCAGATTATTACAAAAATCATCTGGTCTTCACACACATACAGGATCCAGCACTATTTACAAAAATTCCCTCCCCCTATCCTGAGCTTTGTTGTGCTGCAAAGCAAGGGGTGAGGATGCCAGTGCGAGACTGGCACAGCAGGGTGGGATGGTCCCATCCTGCTCAGCAGAGTGTGGTCTAGCTGTGTGTGGGAGGGCTAGTATCACAGTCAGAGTAGAGGTTTTTCCTTGCCTTGGCATTCTTTGGCTCTTGTTGTGGCATGCTTCAAAATTACTGTTAAGAGCCAGCTCACCTGTGACACCAACACTGGGCAATGAGCCTCACACATGGTGTAGACTCTGGGACTGCATGTCCAGAAAGATGAATCTTTCTCCATGCATGTCTGTAGCTCCTAAGGATATTCATAAGGATCAGTTTGATTCTTCAGACCAACTATAAATATACAAAAGGTCCACTGACATCAAGAGTTTCAATAAGATGTGAAAGAGACTGAAGAACTCCACATGGTATGCTATCCAAAGTAGGAGTTGGTGCTGCTGTTTGACTCACTCTATGCTAGAAAATTAAATGTCAGGGAACTTTGCTGGGTACTGGAATGAGATTATTACATATGCCAGGGTTATTTTACTAATGTAATGATAAACTTTGACTGTGCTTTCTGCACTTCTGATTGACAGGTGCAGATTGGGAGTTAGCACAGAACAGAGACTATTCCAACAGCTGTTTGCAAGAAACCACCCTACCAGTGAGGTTGTTTCCTAGCACATGTGTAGGCTGCTTCACACCAGCTGGCCACAGTGCTAGTGAAATGGTTCAGGGATATTTTTACTATAGCTGAAACCTTTATGTTGATTGGAATATCCCGTAGAAAGTAAATATAGGAAACGGTGCAAGTAATGCCATACAGGAGTGCCTATGTCTAATTACGCTCCCTGTCACACAGACAGAGTCTGTGTGCAGCAGCTGTGAAGGCAGCAAGGCATAGGACAGGTTTATGCTTCAAGTCAAGAATTCAATTCTTTAGTGAATGTACATAATGGTGTCTATAATAGTTTAATGTACATATCTGAGGACATGAGCAGTTTGAAAGCCTAAAGCTACATGCTACCAATGTTTGAGAAGATTCCTCGAAAACTGTGCAAGCCTAAACATGTGAAGCAGTCACTGTAAGTTCATAGGCCTTTTCTTGATGCATATTATGGTGTCATTTTTTTCCGAATGTGCTGAAGATTTTGTCTTTTTGTGTGTTCAGTAAAAGCATGTGTGTATGTGTATGCGTGTGTGTGCGAGCGCTTATTTGGTACCTAAGGGCTTTTTTGAGGGCTCCTACATGTCATGAAAGTAAATGGAAATTTTGGGTTTTTTAGTAGCTGGTTTTCAGAGGTAAACCTGAAAAACCATGAAATGAGTGCAGGCTAAGATCTGAATGGAGCACAGGAATCCCTGTAGTTTAATTCACGTGCTTACACCACCATCATTCACTTGTAGCCCAGTGTGCATTAGAGCTACTCTTTAAATAATGTACATGCAACTTGTTCTCTAGGCTAGAACACACAGATCAAGCTCATAAGCTGGAAGGCAAATTGATTTAAATGAATGCCTCCCTTCCCACATCCCAGAGTAGGTCATTACATTGATTCAAGTGTAAATTTGGCCTAGAGGATAAAAGGTAGTTCATGGAGAGCAATTCACAACAGAGGGTCAGATTTGGATGGTATCATAAAGGGCAAGTACCTTTACACTCATGAGATTTTCCTAGTGAAGATGGAAAAGCATGATTTGAAGTGGTATGCAGCAGTCAGAAGGGTGTCATAATGTGTCTTGGAATATACAGAATAATATCAGTCAGTTCACAATAATTATGAATTCTTTCCTGGGCTCAGCCCTTGCAAGGAAGCAATTTATCTTTCATCCAGTCCTCCCATGTTTGTGGTGACAAAAGTGAAGGGCAACCTAGAAAGAGTGATTCCCAGTAATACATTAATTTACCTCGGGGCAGATTTAGTATCCATATTATTAACTTTTTAATGACATTTTTATTGAAGCAGCACCTTAATGAATATAGTAACATTCCCAGAGTTATCTATAAAGATGGCCCCCATATCAGACAGATGAATGTAGCTATTCAATTGATTAAATAAAATCTATGATACAAAAATGGTAACTTTTTTCATATGTATTTCTGAATGATGCTCTCGTGTATGCAAACAATTGTGCCTGACATTTGGTAATTGTTATTTCACAAGATGCTATTTTATGTGTGTATATATATATACATATATACTTTATATTTGCAGCTGACAAACCAGTACTACCTGAATATCTGGTGCTGGATATTACATAAAAATATATAGCATGTAAAAAAAAATGAAAGAATACTTTTCAAGGCAGCTAATTATGCTTTTACCAAAACATTCATAGTGATGTCTCTGGACAGCTAACAAAATAATTATTTTGTAACGTTTGTACATGGATTTTTTTAAAAAAACAAAAACATCAAAAAACAAAGAAACCCTCTAGAAACATAGGCAATGTAATACCAGCACAAGGCAAACATAAATAGACCAGATGAATTTGCTTTGCTTGAGAACATGGCTGTTACTGAAGTACCGCAAAAAGCTTGGGAGGTAGAAGAGGAGATAGGGAGATGTGTAGCACCTAGTGGTGTCAGAATATGTGGTGTTTGAATATGTGAAAGCTACTCTGGTTTATAGTGGTTTGAGCCATGTCTCAGTGTTGCAGACTTTGTCTCAGGTAAAACTCCCAGTTGGGGTAGTAAGATTTGTACTCGGGTAAAATAGTTTAATGAAAGTTTATTGGTGTGTGTTGTGATAAATTTACCATTATGTTTCAGTGACATCACTTGATGATTTTTCTCCTTCTCTACACTGAGGGGTTTAAAAGTGTAATTAAGGAAATATTCCAAACTCAGCTCCCAAGGATATTGCAAGGACTGTCAGCCAATCACTGGACCTTGAGTTGAAAAAAAGCAAACAAAAAAACCCCCAAACCATCCCCTTCATATGAGTCAGGATTTGTACTGGAGCATACATCCACTTCAGCTGATGGCAACTAATTCCTTAAGACCTGTGCCAAATGTTTAAAAAAAAGCAAACTACCAACAAAATAAAAATTCTGCCTCAGTAGGTCTTTAGTCTTATTGCAGGCTTAGGTAAGAACATGGCAAGCCCCTCTTGTATGTATAATTTCCTGCTTTAAAATTAGAGTGCAACTCAACCTACAGATACTGGGTTTTGTATATAAGGCATTCTCAGCTGAACTTGTGTGAAGTGCATTTCTTACTTTGAATAAAGGGATTGGTGTTTTCAATGCTATCTACAACTGTGATATGGCTTTACAGATAGAAAGTCAACACATGTAATAGAAGGGTGATGTTAACAGTGGTATCCTAATACAAACCACTCTTTGCTGTCACCTGCAAGTGTAGTATAATCTCAAATTGATCTGAGAGTTTAAAATTAATGTTTTCCCAATATTAATGTCCTACCCTTTCTACTCACAGTTCCCTTTCATTCTTCAAAGATAGGTAGCCTTATATCTTGAAAGTTGTTTTCAAAGTGATTGTTGCCCATAAAGGGTTTTGCACTGTGTTAGAGAGGTATTAAATTCTTTTGCATTCAAACGTGCCTAAAGAAAATAAACAAACAAAAATCTAAACAAATCAAACAAAAAAGATATGCTGCCATCTTGCAAATTAGAAAATTCTGTAATCCTGTGTGCCTATGATTAGAAGTCTGTTTCTTCAGAAAGTGCCCATTGAAAAAGGAAGGGATAGACTGCTGGTCATGAGACTTGCATTATCAAGCCACTTTATGTATTACCTTATTGTATGTACTATGAAACCAATGCTTTTGTGTGCACTATGTAGTCTGTCAATGCAAAGTCCTTTCTTTGGTATAGGCTCGGCTGTCATAATGTATTTGTCAAAGTATTCTGTTCTTTCACTGATGCATATGAAATTATTGATGTCTTTGGTTTTGGTGAGGTATTTTTTCTTTGTTTTGCACCTAAAAAAGTTCTAAAAAAGTCTAAATAAAAAATCTGGTAGGCTACCTGATTGGTGCAAGATTTTTATCAATGTATTTGATGTTGAAAATAAAGAATTAATCAGAACACATTGTTTAATTTTGTTATATTTTGAATATTTTAAAAATATGCCTCTCTGCTTATTGTTTTCTAGTGGACAGCAAAATGTACACTGTTTTTAAAAGAATAAGAATGTGTCTGTTTGTGTGCATCTAAATGAAAGTGAAAACTGTTTCTTAGTTTCTTCACTTTCCCTGAAAATAATCAGAGACTCCATATCTAGAGTCAACAAAAAGCTAGGTGTAGTCTCTAGTAATCCTAATGACACCAGGGAAGTTAGCTAAGTACCTAGTACTTTATGTGCTTTAATGTTCTTAGTATTTTGGTTACTTTCCTTATTTAGACTTATGAAATAGATTATGTCAGAAGAGAAAAATTGTGTGAATTTGTCTTTCTATAGTTGGCTGCCACTTACCATGAGCTAGTTTATATCAAGGTAAATAGTACTCCTTTCCCAAGCAAAACTAGTCCTCAGGAAAAAAAAATTGTCTTGACTAAGCCATCAGGAAGTGATGAAGAGAAATGGAAGATACTTTTATTGACATAAGACCCCTTTGAACTCAACTCTATTCTGTAAAACAATCTCAAAATCATATTCGGTGTTTGCAAAGAATCAAATTAGTAATCTATTGCATTGGCATACATACTGACATATTTCAATACTTGTAGTATATATATTTATCAGTAACATGGAGAGAATATGGTCCCTATATTGATTATTTTTAATGTATTTTCTGTGCCATGCTGGTTCAACATAGGACTATTGGCTTATAGGTTCTTTTCTTATATGAATATATATGCAAAAGCGCTTTGTTTTCATGGGATGTTTCATTGCACTTAACTTGAAGGGAAAAAATTATAAGATGGTTACCTCAATTCCAAGTATCATCTCCATGATGAAGACAACACAGGCAATATACTTTGCTCATGCAAATCTCACCTTATTTGCTTGTTAAAAGCAAATAACCTATTCAGACTCTAAAAGAATGCTGGGGACTGTTAGGATTTTTAAGCGCTGAGTAAAACTGAACAATGGTTCCAAATAATGTGATTGTTTTGCAATACACTTCCATAACAAAGAACTTGACTGCAAGTTGCCTCTTCAGCCACAAAGGGCAGAAGTCAAAGGTCACAAAGGTCAGAGTAATAGGAAGAAATTTTGCATGTAGGTGTTCTCATAATAATAATTGTCAACGCTGATTCAAAATATGACACCATTTCATGGCTTTATACAATTTTTTAACCACAGGACCAAATGAACACTTACAGTTCATGGTGAAATGGCTTAAGAAGACAGTTGGTACATAATACCGAATTTAGATACTTGACCTAAAAAAAAGCAGCTAGATAGGAGAACATTCCTGCAAAATAAAAATATGGCACTCCTAAATGAAAAACTGCACAGATAAAGTCTGAACATACTTACCTCTGCAAAAGCTGTAACAATTTGAATGAGCTGTAACATGCTGCCTGGGATTGCTCACTGCCTGAGGTTAATATTCTTTTGCCCATCTCTTTCTGCAGCATGGCACAACAACACGGCATCACAGTGTTGTCACAGTGAGCCAGGAATGTGTTACTGGAGACTGTCTAGTCCAATTCCTGGCTCAGAGCTGGATCACCTAAAGAAGATTTCTCAGGGCCATTCCCAGCTGAATGTTGAATAGCCACAAAAGGAGATTCTTCTACCTCTCTGGGCACCCTTTTCCAGTGTTTGATGATCTTCATGTTATAAAATATTTTGTCTGTGCTCAGATGGAATACCATGTGATTTAATTTGCACCCATTGCCTTTTGCCCTGTCAACTGGAACAACTGAAAAGAGTCTGTCTCCCTCACTTTTATTCCCTCCCATGATGTGTCTTCTGTAACTGGAGAAGGTGGATGAGATGTCACCTTGCTCAGACACCCAGAACCCACGAGGAAGAATGTCTCTGCAGCCAGGCAAGGCACATTTCAATAGTCAGGAGTCATCTGGGACTCCAGCTTCATTCCTAATTTCTTGTGTCTGTTGGGTGAAGAAGTTTGAAAAATGATACAGGAAGGACATTCCTTTCAATTTCATTGCAGAGCTTTTGCAGCTAAAACTCCTGAGTCCATCACCCTCGCTTCCCTCACTGCACACACAACACCTTACGGAGCAGCTCCCCCAGGGGATCCTATATGGATGCACACAGATGGACACATTGGCATCCCTCACGCCCCTTCTTTCTCTTTTTGCTGACATGTGACATCTGTCTTTTTCTAGTATTTTATTCTATTTAACTAATTAGAAAGGTAAGACATAGTTAAGGTATAATCAAATAACATATTTGACTGCTTTTCTTTTCTGTTAGTTCAGGCAATCCTCATAATGCAATAACAGCTTCTTCATGGGCTAAAGCCTCTGTGTTCTAAGTCAGTGGGACACCCTCCCTCATTAAAAGCCTTTTGGCTGTGCTTATTCCCCAAAATTAAATGATAGATTTTTTTTTTCCTATCCAGATACTGCAACATTAAAAGCCCTGCAAAACAGTTGTTTCTTTGGCTGCAAAACCTTATATCTCCTTCCTCTGCATTACACTGCTTGTCTCCACCACCTACACAGTGAAGAGGAGAGGAAAATCTAAACATATAAAATAGCACTCATCAGAGTGCTCACACAGAAAGAATGCCCAAGAAGGGCACTGCGTACATGTTTTTTCTTATGCCCAGCCAGGTTCCAATTAACTACCATTCACCATGGCATCCTGCAGACACAAAGGCTCAAGTGTAAAAATGGTCATGAAGTCTTCAGGAAAATTGACCATCAAAATAATAACATTTGGCACTTATCTCAGCAGGAACAAGGCTAACTAGCTCTCATGTCCCTTTAAGGACTTTGTGCTGCGTATTTAGGTGTCATTCTGCTAATGTCTTCATTTTTGCAGGTGTACAGGTGATATGAAATTTATCTCCTGCTGTCTTCCATTCCTACACATTTGTGCATAACTTCAGAAAGTTACCATTTTAAACACATGAAAAATGTGCATGTGAGGAAAGGATGTGTTTTCAGGCATTTTTAGCCAGATTTTGCAACACTTTTGGGACAAAAGTATTTATCTTCTCTACAGATAAAGATTGAATGCTACTGTCTAAGACAAAAAAGAATCTGACAAGAAGCAAATCCTTATATTTTTCACTCATATCTTCAGAACTTGTGTCATCTATGGAAAGACGAACGAGTATGTTATCCTCTAGAGATGAGCAAAAAGTGCTGTCCATTTTGTGGTAAGAATCAGAGCATATAAAAGCTTGAAAGTTTAGCCATTCATAGGAAAGCAGGAAAGAGTGAATTCCAGTCTGCCCTTATAGGATTAACTTTTGCTTACATTAAATCTGAAAATAAGAAAAGAAACTACAGCTCAAAAATGTCTTTGTTTCTATCTATCTATCTATCTATCTATCTATCTATCTATCTATCTGTCATCTATGTATCTGTCTCAACCAAAATGCTACAGCATCGTGCTTTCTTCCAGTACTTTTTTCTTCCCTTGCCCCCATAGTCTGCATACCTGCCTGCACCATAATTCAAGTTGAGCAACGGAGTCAAAGTTGCAACCATGTTTTAACCTGCAGCTCTATGGCCAGAAAAGCTTCCCAAACAATTCCTGATTAAAAAACCTAAAACCATGAATGTCCCTCTTTTTGGATAGTCTTGTGAGCTCTTACATAAAAAAGTGGACTCAGGGGGTTTAATTCCAGCTGTTTTTTAAAACATCCTTTCTAAAAACAAAGGAATGGAAAAACCCACTATTTCAACATCCATAACAGCAGTCTCCCAGGAATTACAACATGCCAGAAAAGAAAAAAAAAGGCTGATCTGAGTAACCTGTGTGTAAGCTACATGCATATCTGCATGATCCCTGACCAGAAGAGCTCGCTGGTGCACCTCTCCCTCCTTGCTAAGGACACCTTTGATACAAGAAATGGACAATATTTTCCTAAAGCATCCTGTCTTTCTGAAAAGTTAAATGTGCCAGTGTAATTTAGACATCACTGTGGTCAAATCCATTTGCTGTGTTTCGGATCTTTAAACAGATTCTTACTTGAACAAAGCAGTTTTGACCAATTCATTTCTGGAATGATACACGAAACAATAGATGCTACAGCTTTCAGTTCCTATCTACTTTTAGAGCCATCATCTAACAAAATTCAGATTTCTGTCACTTAACCAGGCTGTAGTCTACGACAAATCTTCAGTGCTTCAGCTAGCAGTTATTAATTTCCTTTTATCTTGTTTCACAGATCTTTATCTACTCCTTTCTGGGAAGACAAATTAATTCTCTAAATAATTCCTATTTATTTATTTATTTGGGAATATTATTAGAACATTCTAATGTTCTTAATATTATGACCACAGCACAACTTCTCCCTAATACAGTTTTCATGCTCAGTCCCTCTGGGTCTAATTATGGCCAAACAGGGCAACAACAATAGAATTCAGCTGGCTGTAGTGCATTTTACAACATGTTGCCAAGGTTAAAACCACTCAGCCAGTGCCCAAAGAAGTTCCCTTATGTGGGGAACACTGTGCCTATAAATACACATAATCCAAAAGATCCCTGCACTCTCCTTTCCCCCTCAATTCATACAAATACTGCTTTAGATGAATTTGGCATTTGACTGCTGCCAAACTACCCAGCTTAAATCAAAACTCACTATTCTGCGTTTTTCCTTTCCATAATCTATTGCTTTAAACACCAAATAAAATATGGTAAGTGCCAGAAAGAGAGCAGATCAATGGTTTCTATTGCTTTAGAATCTACATTTCTTCTCCTTGACTTGTTCTTATTTCTCAGAATCCTCCTACAGTTGCTATGTCTTGATAGTCTCTGTAGTTTGAAGGCTGTGAGCAACCAGCGTCTGTTATGCCTTTGAACACACAGACACACATCCACGCAGATGCACATGATGATGATGAGCATGTTGAGAGATGCTATCAGTTGTAAACAGATCTCTCAGCCACAAATAACACAAGACCGAGGGCCAGGGATGACTGCTCATAAGCAAGCCCAGCATCTTTGTTCTCGTTCAATGGCCAGATGCAGAAGAACACTCTAAGGATGGAGAGAGCAACACTGCTTACAAGATGTTCACAAAGCTGGAAGGGTGACAAACCAGTGGTGAGAAACTATTGATCTGCTGCAGAAAGAAGCTGTTATCGCTGCTGGAGCAGGGTTGGGAATAGTAATGCTCACAGCTGTGAGGAATAAGGGCACACTACTTCTGTCGAGACCATTTGTACTCCTAACATTGTCAAATGTCTCTAAATATCACTTTGCAGACTGCCTTCAGATTTTGCAAAGCATGGTCCACAAATGAAGTTCCACAAAGAGATGCATGAAGTCCAGGGTAAATTGTGCTCATTATTTTTCACTATTACCAATACAAGCATAATGACACAGTGCCTTGATACTACAGTCTGGAGTCACTGAGCAACCTTTAAACACTCCCTAGCTCTGAGGCAACTACAAGCCAATAAGCAAGGTTCAGTTGCCAGGTATGTCAAGCTGGGGGGATGATTACACCTCTACAGAAGCTACTGCATTTATCTACAGTAGAAAAGGGACAAAAAAAATCCCCATAGTTATGATGTGAGCTCCCCAGGAGGCAGACTCTACTTTCTCTATGCTTGAACACACGATGTCAATACAGACCCAGAGTTCAGCAGCTCCTCCACTGCCTTCCTCATGCCTTGCAGCCAAGGCTCAAGGTGCATCACAGAAATCAGCCCTTGTGTTTGCAGAGCCCAAGTAGGTGATGTTTCAGAAAGAGCAGAGGTGTTGGGTTGCAGGCTTACCACAGACAGGGCATCTCAGACTCTACCTTGTGCACTTTACCTAGTGAGTTTTAGCATCCCACTATCAGGATGCGAAAGATGCCCAGGCTGCCAAGCTGGCTAGCGCCACTGGCTGCAATGCTTGACAGCTTTCTGGGTGTGTTTTTTCTCCCCTACAGTTGCCCCATTTAACCTGGTTCATGCTGTGGTCATAAATGTGTATTTTGATATCTCATGGGGATTTGAAACTCAAGCTAGACCTCTGAGTCACTGGTGCTCTTGGGATGGAACTTGAGAAGAGCCTGCTCACTTATTTAAATTTTGTCTTCTTTGTGTCAGTTTTTAGGATCAAGATCCAGTTCTGCAAAATCACATGTGAAGTTATAATGGAATTGGTTCATGGCTAGAATTCCTTTTGCAGGAGCATATTGCTCAAACTACTTTAACTGGTCTGATGCTGATTTGAGTTGAGACTTTAAAAGTATCAAAAGCAGTAACTCCAAAGTGGCATGCAAAGGGCCTCTAACCTGGTGATGCAAATTGTCTGTGATTCCCTTGACACATCAGCTTACAGACTGACATTCCTGTCCTTGAAGGAATAGGAAATTTAGGATTTACAAACAGGAATTTTTCCTGTCTATGACATTTTTCTAATGGGTCTCTGTCACCATCTGACTGCTTTATTCACAGGCATTGTAAAGAGTTTGCTGTTCACTGGGAGGACTGCTTTGTGTGAGCAGATCCCTTGGGGTCAAAAAAAGTTCTCTACATCAACTGTCAGTACATTGATAGTCAGATCTATGGCTATGGATCAGACCTGGAAAGTATGAACACAAGAAACTTTACTTTGAAACAGCTGGAAGGAAGCAAAGCATGGCAGGGATACTGTCCACCAGTTCACAGGCAAGGCAGAGGAGAGACAGTGCTTGTATGTCCTGCAGGTAATCATCAGCCAAAAATGCACTGAATTTGAAAGGACTACTGACACTTGACCATGTGATCTTCCTCATTCTTTACTTCCTGGAAAATAGCAGACAATGAGGCAGAGATCCTTATGTCTCCCTAAATGAGTCTTTTTTTTTTCCTTTACGGTGTTTTTAAAAAGGAAAACAAAAATATATTTCAACAAAAAATTAACTAGCAGACCCAGAGACTGGCTGATGAAAGGATGTCTAAAGCATGCACAGATCTAGACTAACAGATCCAGCAAACTACTGAATTATTCATGTAGGTGCACTGATTACCATTGATTAAATTATGTCACCAAAGTGAACAATATCAGAAAAGAGAGGAGGGGTCAATTTCATGTAGTATTTCATGCCTTTTGCAAGTAACAGCTCTTCCTTGTAGCCCAAATGTGTGTTCCTTATCTTTGTCTACTAATAATGAGTGATTATGAATACTAATCTAGCCTAGCATAACTTCTGAATAGCAATGAAGGAAACTCAGCCTTGAAAAGAACACATACTTGTGTCAGTCCAGACTTGTATCTTAGACATTGTGAACATACAAAATCCTTTTCGCAAAAATGTTAATGTTACACTTATCTGAAAAGGAAGCTTTATTTGGCTCTTCCAAATGGTGGAGTTCAGCTTGTGTTCCCTACCTCTGACCACCCTCTCCTCATAACAGCTCAAAGGATGACATGTCCAAAATAATTTTACATAATAGCAATTAATGCGCTTGTAGTTTTTTGTGGACTTTTAATTTCTGTCATGCAAGCCAATATATTCTAAAGTATCTATTCTAAGTAAAAACACTTAACTCAGAAGAAAAATTCACATTGTTTGGGTCATGGCTCCAAATTCTCCCAATCTATTAAAGAGCAGTAACTTAGAGCCATGCCCTGTATTTTTTTCATAATTGAGAATAATCCTGTTCTTTCAAAGTAGAATTCTGACTGATAAACTGTGGAGAGTGCCACTGAGTAGATTGCAAGTTTTTGCAATAGTTCTGGAAAGTTAATGAGTTTTCAATTTGTTCTCTTATTCTTCTATTTACACTTATGTTTTGGGCCTATTCCACTAAAATAATGATGGGCAAAACATAAAAATTTATCTCGGTATTGAGCTGCTATGGAGAACATCAGGAATATCAGATTATCAAGTTTTCAGTATACCCACAGGAAAAAATGTGCTTCAGTGTGGATTGGTACAACCCCAATTGTCAAAGATTGCACATGAGTGCATACACAGAAATACAGATGGAAAAAACCCCACACAGGTGAGAGGGAACTTCAAGAAGCAGCTTGAAAAAAAGAAAAACTTCAAGTGATGAATCATTAATCCAAAACATGTACTGCTTTCAATATTAGCACAACTTCTAATGTGATACTTTCCCAGGTATTCTGCCAGTTGTCATTTTCCAGATCTTGTCATTCAAACACATACCTAATGCCATTAATTTGTTACAGAATTTTTTAATTCTTTTTTTGAAGTGCATATGGATTTCTTCTATTTTTTTTTATACCATACATATCTCATTCTAAACTTAGAGGTTTCCATAGTTGTCATTAAAAAGCACGTAGACAAAATATTTTATGGTATCTATAATAAATGCAAAGAAATCAATACAAACAAAACTTGGCTTAGCAAACTGTACATACATAAATATGTTGTTTTTCAACTTGACATTCAACATTTTTTCCTCATAAAAACTTCTGCAATCTTATTTATTACATCCATTTTTTTTAAACCTTAAAAAAGTGCTTCTCAGATTTACACCTTGTGCATCCAAAGCAAAAGTTAGAACACCATGCCTGAAACAGAAACCACAGGGAATAATACATTGCCATACAAGATTCTTTAAAATTGTATGTTACAAATGCTCTAAAATTCCTTAAGCATTGGTTATTTTGTATACTGTAGATACTGAGAGGGTATTTAACAAAGACTGGCTAATGGGTTGTTTGGAGCAGCACACAGGAAAGGATCTACAGTATCAAGTCCTTGGTTATGCATAGTACAGGGCAATGACCTGGATATAAAGTGGCTAAAAGATCCCAAAAGCTGTACAGAAGAGGTTTCCCTCACATACATTGCATCCTCCTTCGTACCCAGGATGCGAGTATTGAAATGATGCTACTCAGGTAATACGTTGTGCACTTTGATACTGATACACTGATGCGTTTCCGCGGAGTGCCAGCAGACAAAGATATGGGCACAGTAGTGGCAACAGCAGACAGGTAAAGCTGCCATGCTGAACCCTGTCACCCTTTAAAACTATCTTGCTACCAGCCAGCACTCCAGCAAGGTTTCCCGCTGTCCCACAGGTCTCCTTCACAACGGAGGAGGACCATTCATGTATTTCAGCATGGGGTGGAAAGAGCGGGCAAAGTTGTTTGCCATAGCACAGCTGTAATCCTCCTCGGTCATGGGCACCAGGCACGCCAGCCCGATCAGGAGCAGCAGGAGGAGCTGAAGTGGCAGAGCAGCTCTGAGGACTCTGAGGAAGAAGGACGGGCACCGCCACACTGGCCCAGCCTCAGAAGGGGAGGAACCTGAGCCACCTCTTGTGGACCTGAGGAAAGAAGATGGGCAGCTGAATACACTAAAACATTACTGCAGCAGAGGTTGCCCTTGGGCACTCAACCTCCCCTGAAGGCCTATTTACAATTTGCACAGACTTTGATTGACAACTGCAGAGGTACTGTTCAGTGAACATGCTGTTTCCCTAACACTTTCAAGAGACCCCAGATTTCTAGACTGGGTAGGGAAACACCTAATGTTCACAAGAGAAGGGTCTTTGTGACCGCACAGTCCCTTTATCATTTATGGGGAAGACTCTCCACTTAAAGCAGTGTGCAATAGCGAAGGGGAAAATAAAAGGTGGGCCATACCTGACATATTTGTTCAATGCATGCTGTCTAAAAAGGTGGGCCTTCTTGTTTAAAATGGCCAGTTGCATTTCATTTGCAGAAGTTGCTACATTTGTTTATGTATAAGGAATCCATGAGGGTATATAATGCATTGAGATTCAGTTAATCATTTTCTGCCAATCAATACACCAATATAAAGGTAATGGGGACTTATTTTCTACAAAGCACATTGTGTTTTTGAATCTTGCACAGAATCAGCAGTTAAAATCTATCTGCTCAACTGACTTGACATCATCACCTTCCAAGTAGTTTTCTCCCTTATGTTGATGGATCTGACTTGAAATGGCACCTACCTATCACATCTATAAGGCAGTAGAGATCTAACACAAATATTTCCAAAGAGACACTTCAAAAATCCATTTTATTACTTTAATGAAAGATAAAGACATGAATTTAATTTTTTTCTTTTTGACTGAAACTGTCAACAGCTGGAAAGAGTGACCAGGAAAGATTAAATTTGGTGGTCTCTGTGTGCTAAATTAAATGGCATGGGAAAATACTGTCTTTCAGTGCAAGCCAAAAATGGAAGAACTCAGAGCCTTCAATTAACTTGCTTCAAGAACTCTGCTATTAGGACATTAGATCATGAATTTGGTCTCAGATATGTTGCTATAATACATTTGCATGGTTGCTATGATCATGAGGCCTCAGAAAATCTATGGTTTCCTAGAGTTCAAAAGTTCTCATAAGGATATATGAGAAATCAGGCTTATTGGCTGTGGTTAAATGCTCCCCAGTAAAGTAAGTATGGGGTGATGGTTCCCTAGTGGTTCTATGACTTCCACTTGCATTTTTGATTCTGTCTCCCTGATAAATCTGAATCTGTATGGGGAAGCATTCAAAAATGAAAATATAATCTTCAAAACAATGCCAAGCTTAGCAAGGGTTCCCTTTGTACGTGTTCAGAAAAGAATTATTTCTGTGCTTGAGAGTACTTAATTTTCTTGTTCATATATGTATAGCACCTCACTATGAGGACCTCAGCAAAGCAAATTTTAAAGTTCAGGTGGCCAACAGATACATAAACACTAATTTAGCAAATATGCTAAATTATTAGCTGGAACTAAATATTCCAGGAAGCAGCGATGATTAAAACATCAGGTCTTGTGTTGTCTGAATCCACACTATTGTAGCCCAGATGGAAAGTTGCTTATCGCACAACGTAGGATCATGTATTATAAAAAAAATATTGAAAGGACATGGCACATTAAACAGCACCAGAGCATTCCATACAAAAGCTCAGTTAGATCAGGACTTCTACTGTCTGAGAATACCAAGACAGAAAGTTAATGGACTGAGGCAGGAACAAAGGGAACAAAGAGTGCCTAATTACTTTCCAAGCATTTGATTGCACTATCTACCTATTTACAAGGCTCTCACTGTATAAACATTGTTAATCCAAATAAAAAAATGACCACATTTCTGCAGCTGCTAAATGGTGTTTGATAATGAGGGAAGTGTCATTTTCTTTATTGCCCCAGAATTACTCTGCTGCAACACTGGATGTCAGAAAGGGAATTTCCAAAAAGCTGAATAAAAAGGTAGCAAAGTTTTTTTTCCTGGTTTTTCTTTTCTTTTTCCTATGCCTTTAGTAGCACGATCCAGCACTTCTTGCTTTGTGCTTTACAAAAAAAAAAAATTGCAATATAAGCTTTCATGGCTGATCTCAAAAGGAATACAAACTTTCAAACACTAAAACACTTCACAGCAAACCATATTTTTCTGCAGTGAAGTAGGGTATTGAAGAATAATACTGCAATGAAACAATTCAAAAAGCAAACAATGAAATGTTACAATAACATCTTTGGAGGGGGAGTTATAAGAAGTTTGAGTGTTGTACTGCTTGTGTTTGTGGCAGGCACACCTCTGCAATCTACATAATTGAAAATGGAATGGGCCATCTTAGAGTGTTTAATAGATTTGGTAAGGATAGATGGTTAAAATTATACATTGTTAATAAAAAGCTCACTAGTTTTAAGGACAGAACACCCATTTTGTTTGGCAGGAGAAAGGAAAGCTGAAGTACTGTGCGCCACTTTGGGGGAAAAATCTAATTTCTGTTCTTGAGCTTGTCCCTTTAGCTGTCTCTTCTGATTGCTCCACCATTTGCCACTGAGGAGGCAAAGAGGTAGAGCCATCTGCTACTCACTCCAGTACACAATTCCTACTTAGTAGATGAAAAAGGGAAGCACAGCTGCAGTCCTGGCCAACAGTAAGCTTCTTCATGCCAAGAAATTTTATACATTAATCTAAGTGCAAGCAACAGTTACCCTTATTTTGAGAGTTTGTAATGTCAGTGATATTGGAACTCTTCTCTAAGCATTTCAAGAGGGGAGAAGCTAATTTACCAGGCTATAGATAGGATGGTCAAAGTGAACTTTAATTTCAGATCAGAGGGGAACCTTTTTGTAAAGATGATTGCTACTTTTTTCCCCAAGGAAAATATGGTTGATGTAACCAATCTGTATTGCAGTAAGCATCTGAAAGCTATCAAAAAGGAATTTATCATTCAAGTGAAGCTGATGGAAATAAAGTTAATTTAATGCTAAGTGACTAATGGAATGCGAAAAACAGGCTTACATTGAAAGAAGCACTGCTGGCCTAGTAGAGTAGGATGTTATTTACTGCAGTTAATCAAGAATGGGCCTTAATTTAATATCTTTATTAAAAGACTACTGCACAAAATATAAGAATATTAGATTTCATCTCTATGATGACAGATGCTGAAGGTCTTTGAAAATACCAGACAGGATTGGCTTCTTGCACAGCAAAAAAGTGGGTAAATCTAATAAGTTGAAGAAGCAGCAGTTGTATATGATATTTAAGTAACAAGCCCCAAGTGAGAGTGAGGGAGATAACTGGGAAAAGAATCATGGCAAACAAAACCCAAATCTTGTGTTTGAGCTACTGTGTAGCCATGAGTATAATTTTGTGGGCAAAGGCACAAAGAGTGATGTGGTTTGGTCTGTTCCAGGAAGAGCAAGTGACCTTTAGTATCCACTAGTCATTTGGGGAGGCTTGGGGAGAGCAGGAAATGGAGTTTGGTACTATGGCACCTAGACCTGAATAGAGCTGCTCAAGAGAGACAATGTAAACACCCCTGAGCAAACTGAACCACTATTTTAATCTTTTAACATTTTAATCACTTCAAAAAATTCACAGGCAAAGATCCAGGTGTGCACTTATGACAGCTCTATTAAACTGATGAAGAAAGAGGAATTGCTTCTTGGATTTTCTTTCCCACCTAGCATACGATTACTAGTACTGCTTGGATGAGACTCCAGTTAAATCCACAATGTAATGTCTAGTTTAATCCTGCACCTTGCTTAGCATCACACTATATTTGCTTGTCCTTTTGAGGTGATAATGGAGAAGGCAAAGTGATATGAAACTTACTATACACAAAGCATGGCCCCTCTAATTTTTTAGATGAAATTTCCTTCACAACTTCTTGTGTGATAAACCTTTTGGGATTGACTTTATTTCTCCTTTATACTAAACTCTAACAGGGTTTGCTGATCCAGTGCAAGATCAAACACAAAGTACTCTGATCAGAGGCATGTCAAAATATTAAAGAACACAGTGACAGCTTGTACCGCATTATCAGTTAAAACCACATTATACATCAACCGCAACCTGTCTGCCTTGCGCATTTGATTAAGTTTCCTATTCAGCAGTGACTCATTCGTATTCCATGCTTGTCTGAATGACAAATTGAACATTGTGTTGTGCTGCTACAAGATGTGTTAATAAACAGTGCTGGAAAGCCTTGATCTGAAAGGTGCCACAGCAATGCCACTGCTAGGACAGGGGTTGATCCCAAAGCTGCTCTTTGAGCCAGGGGCTCGCACCTACGACCAGAAACCTCAGAAGGCTGGCAGAAGTGGTTTGACTACACAGGAGAGTGGAAAAGCGCACACAATGTGTTCCTTGAGTACAATGGTGCCAGTGCAAGCGTGCTGATCTGCCAAAGACATCGCCCCTCCTCCTCGCTGTTAGTGGCTGCAGAGTAAAGCCCCTCTCCTCCCTTTCTTTTCTCCCTATGAGAAACAAAATGCCAAGCTTCATAGCAGACTGGAGCTGAATAATTAGTTCTCTTTCTCCATCAGACAGAAAGATGGAGTTTACGTAGATCTCCTATTTTCTATGTGGTTTCCTTTTGTTTCAAAGGAAAAAAAACCCTTAAAAATAGGCAGCTTAGTGCATGTGGAATCAGTACAAGATACTTATTCTGTTTGTTACATGTTAGTTTTACAACTATGCCACTTTACTCACAGTCCCTAACTATGCATGTAAAGCAAACTTTTTAAAAGAAGTGTTCATGTAAATATCTACATGGTAAATAGTTTTGCTCTTTACTTCATTTACAATGAGAATAAAGCATTGATTTTGCTAATGGAAAAAAATAATACTCTTAAGGTATATTTTTGTCCACTTGTTTGTGGCTCAATCACTGTATTAAATCTGGTGTTCACTGCTTTCTTTGACTCTAACAGGAGTTATTTAAAAAAAAATACTTAATTTTGTGTTTTGTCTTTCCAACATAAAATCTTTGACTTTACAAGCAAATCAGTTAATTTTTGATATGCAGAGAATAAATGAGATTTAAGTTAAATAAGATTTATTATTAGATTTCATAAGAACAAATATACGTTAATCACACTTTCTGATTATTTTAGCAGTGTGCAAAACACTGAAATAGCAAAAGATGTCCCTCTTACACACGTTGGCTTGCTCCTTTGCTTTTTTACTTTTTTTTTTTTTAAACTTCATAATTGTTGAGGCTAGTAAACCGATCAGTGAAAGAGCGAAGGTACACACATCACACTGACAACAACAAGAATGCAGAAGCACTGTTAGCTGCAGAGATGACAGGTCGCTGGAGACACCGTGGAAAGCAAGAAGCTGTAGCTGCACGCCTGCTCTCTACTGGTCAGACAGAGATGGGGCAGCGCTGCTCCCGGAGCAATGCAGGGATGCAAGCACTGGGTGAGCCATGGCAGTGTTAGCATGTTATACTGCAGGTCGTCTCAGGAGGGGACAGAAAGTGATCCCGAGTCTCATTACTCTCAGATTCTGACTTTTAGTTTTGAGTCTAAAGTATTGAAAACCCACAAACTGAACAAAACTTTTCAGGGGGGAAAAAAAAAAAAAGAAGAAAAAAGGAAACAAATAAATAAAGAAAAGGATGTTAGTATGTCTCATTCAGATCTGTGGGTTTTGTGAATTCTAGAATATGATATTGGCCTATTACCTGCCTTAATTTAATATCTAGAGGTAAAGAGGATGATAGAAAGTGTTTGCCATGAACTTACTAGCACTCCTCTTAAATCACACCAAAATAAAATAATCATTAAATATCATGAGTGTAAACACACACTCTTATCAGGCATATGAAAAATAAACATTGATTGCATGGGATTTCTGTCCAGCAAAAGCTGTAAATGGCCAAGGATTAACCTGTATCTCTATTTAACAAAGAATTTGAAGTAACTGAAAGTCCCTTTTGCCAAAGGATTAACAAAAGGGAAGTTATCACTGTGTAAGTCCTGTCCACCTGATGGAGTCACAGTGGGACCGAGAGGAACCACGGCCAATTTCTATCATCCTCTTGGCGTTCTAGAACAGAGTGCGGAAACCAGGAGAATAAGGTACCTGCTATGTGGACTGCTGACAGAGGGTCCAGGCTGTGAGAGACTACATTTGCCCCGTGGCTGTTTGCAATGAATAGGGGGTAAAGAAAGAAGAATGTTCAGTCCAGGCAAATAAAGACAAGCTACTGATGAAACTAAATTAAAAGTGCAGCAAAGGAAACATAAAAAAAAAATCAAATGAAGTGACCAATACCCATGAACCAAGGAAACTGGCTTTTCTTTGTGCCTAGCTGATTATGAAAATTATTGGAACATACATAGTGAACTCAAAAATAACAGTTCAGACATTATTTTTATGGACAGTAGCTCTGGGTTTCAAATAAAATCTCTAGAAATTTAGTTCAAATAATAGGCAATATGAAATAGATGTTATCTTATTAAGTTGAATATGGAAAAATATATAGATTTAAAAATCCACATGCAGAAAAATTAATATTCTCAAGGAAAAAAGGTACAAGACCCTCCTTTGGCAAGTTTTGCCTATCCTACACCCCACGATTTTGAAGGCCAAATAACTGTAGGGGCATTCTTGCACTCACAGCTAGTGAGTATTGCTGGATGATTTAATGGAGCTAGATGTTTATAATTCTGATTGTATTTCTTTTGTATTAGTATTTATTTATTTAGCATCAGCATATTTGGCAAGGAAATTCTAAACACTTTAGTATCACTTTAGTCTTCAAAATTGTGTGGATGCAGAACCCAGAAGTTTGAAAACTAGACCCAAGGAATCATACAACTCAGTTATGAATTATGGAGAAAAAAAAAAGAGTAGTCATGTATATGAACAAAGAGACAGACAAATCCTTATTAAAATATTAAGATGAAACCCATGATAATTCTACATGCTCTCTAGACAAAGATTTATGTTAAAATACTTCTCCATTTCCTGTAATGGTCAGGCAACCTTCAGTTACACCTGTGATATAAGAGCTATTAGAAATTACTTAGGTTTAAATTTAAAAGACAAAAGCATTGACCTCTGAAATAAAATGCTAAGGTTTATATTCCTTCTCCTTTGGAAAAGCCAGTATTCCTTTACATTCTCATACTAGCATCTAAAAGGAAACTAGTGAACGTAAACAAAAATTAAAAAAAAATAAATTAATTTCAAGAGCCATAGATTTACCAAGACAGAACTCAGAGACTTTACAAAAAAGTGCAAATGGAAAAACAAAACAAAACAAAACCAATCTGATTGTCTTAAGAACTAAGGAAAAAAGCAAATTAATCAACCAATAGAATTGCAGAAAAAGACAAAATAATTGCAGTTCTAATTTGGGCTCAGAGTATGGAAGTGTTAAGTATTAGGCATGTATTGCTATATTTCTTGAATTTTGTGCCAGCGATGTAAATGGACAACTCCAGAGTTGCCACTGTAGCCATTGATTAGGTCCTGCACAGCTAGCTGGTTTGAATTATGTTTTTGTGCCCTTCAGCTCTACTTAGCCCTTCATCCAAAGTCTCAATAAGACCATCTGCAACCTGCATCAGAAATGACAAAAGAACTTATTGAGATTCTTGATGAAGCAGCTCTGAAGAGAAGGCCAAACAGAAATGGAGGACTGATTATACCAGACAAGACCAGACTTTGGGGTGCTGCCATCACTAGAGCAAAATACAAGAGACACGACATGCCATACCATGGTAAACCAACCACACTGACAGCCCTGGTTTCAGATAGTATTTACCACTTCTGATTTCATGCAGGATGGGATATGCAGCAGGGTTGGGGAAAGCAGCTGTGTTTTCCTTTTGGTTTATGACATTTCCTTTCCTAACAAGTGGGAAGGGGTGACTTCCAGCTGGCTAGAACTGCTGTAGATATCTAGAGTTCCCACCCAAGAGGTGGAAGAAAATAATTGACATGAAATTACCGTTCTCTGTCTGCTTGGAGTGCTTCTTCCAGATACAGGACTCACTGAGCCTGATGTGTCTAATTCATCAGAAGACCATGAAGACAATTCCTAAAGTTCAGAAGGAACGGAGCTCAGAAATACAGCAACTAGCTGTACAGGTAAGCAAACTAGAAAAATTACCCTGAGTGAAATTCCAGCAGAGTTATTTCCAAACCAAATAAAATAAAGCAGCTAAATTTTGTTACCAAATTTTAAAAGACTAAGGCATTAAATGTTTTCTCTGTCAGCCCTAAAGGAGAAGAAAAGCAAACAATAGTTAAAACTTCCTTTGCTTAGGTGACACATTTTCTACCAAAGTCAATACACAGGAAAAAACAATAGTCCTTTGTTGGCTGTGAACTACAAGAAGAGTTTGGTAGTACCAAGATTTTAATTAAACAGGCAGAAATCCACTAAAAGAACGGAAGAGCTGAGTTCTTGTGCTTTAAGCACTCTGCTAATCCAAGTCCTTTTAAAAAACTGAACTAAAGGAGAGCCTTGAAATCTTTACTCTGTAGCTGTCACTGCTGGCAAAGACATATGTGAAACTCCCCCTCAAATATGTGAGATACACAACTTGAAAAGATTTGGACTATAACTCACAGCCTAAGAGGCACATATAAGGGACTCCTTACCCTACTACAGAATTTATTTTATGCTTTTTTTCCCTCTCTTTCACAAAGTGTGCATTAACTTCCTTTCCAGTGACAACTGACATATTATAATTTTCAGTACTGCTGCTTGAATAATTATCTCATATACTTTGCCAGTTGACTGATTCAGTAATAGCAGGGTAAACAAACTGAGAAGTTCAGTAATTGCTACACCAAATAGAAAAAAAATACTGAATTTACCCCCTCCCCCCCATATCAGAAGAGATCTTTACAATATGATGTTTAAGATTACTTTATGATATTTAAGATTATATGTTCCATCTTGATAAACACTGCAAACCACAGAAACAGAGCAGCCAATAGCAATGACCAGAGAAAGGCAGTTGGAACAGCAGGAAACACGCTCAGTGAACAGAAAGAAATATAAAGACGTGACTTACCAGCTGACTGCTTGAAATGTCTAGAATTTTCTCTAGGTCTTTAATATGACGTGTAACCTCTTTCAAGAGCAGCTTCAGTCTGTTTCCAATGACATGTACCTTTTCTTTGGCTTCAAGACAATCCTTGCCTTCAGCATTGACTAGCAATTGGCAAGACATATCTTGCAGTGATGCCACCTTCAACTGAGACTCCAGCAGCTCACGTCTGATTTGCTGTTGCCAAGGCAAGCATCAAATTTTTTTAATAGTAGTAAAAAAAAAAAAAGTAGAACTCACAAAACTCAACATTTTAAGCCAAAGAAATGGGAAAAAAAACCCCCGAGAAGCAATATAAATTCCTAATCTGACTGGAGGATATACAGCAGACTAGTAGTTGCTTAAGATTTAAAATCACATGTTGTGCTACTAAGGAAAGTGAGTGGCATTCCCTACCAAGGCAAAGTCAGTCACTGACACTGGTCTCACAGCTCTGTGTTAACACACAATGTGCAGTGCTAACCCCCACGAGAAAGAGAAATTTGATTAGATGTTTTTCTGGTGATCTCCCAAAACACTGGGAGAGAAAAGGGTGATTATAGTCCTACCATAAGAAGTCTGTGATGATCCTGCAGTATTTCTGAGTCCAGATTTGGATTGATGGGCACAATCTCATTTTTTCTTCTGTCAATATTCTCCAACCAAAGCAGCAAACCATGGCTCAGTTCGTGGAAATCCTACAAATGACGAATCATGGTTTTAACAGGGTAGTAGACTATTCCAGTCAAACTCAGGTTTTTAGTTTATCTTCTGATACATTCTACTAGCTAAATAAAATAACTTCCAAGAAGTATACAATAGGCTATTATAACACTATTCCAGAGATGACAAATTTTGTAAATATTGGGCTGTAAATACATGTTTTAGGTAGCGCAGGTGTACCCTTGAGAAAAACACACGCCAAAGCTGTATGGCTTTCATGGGTAAGTTTCAGATGGATCGTGAGCACACTAGGTAACTAAATGGTTTATAATTTCACTATAATGTGAAATTATAAACCATTTAGCTGCTGACAATTTGAAATAGGCACAGTACAGACCTGGCACTGTATTAATGCAGCCTGCAATGAGCTGCGCCAGTCTTCGATCATGCTGCACACGTGCTCCCAGCGCACGTTCATCTGAGACAGGCGCTCCTGCAGCTTCTTGCTCTCCTCGCTGTCAGACTGAGTGAACTCTGAGCTGCACAGGTTGATGGACAAGATGATTGCTTTGCGGTTATCAATTGCCTTCTGCAGCTCCTTGATGGTAAGACAAAGGGAAAGAAAGAATGGAAATTGGTAAATTGTGACTTTCAGAAAAACAAAGTAGAGAATGTACCACAAGACTGCAATGCTTTGCCACCAGCAGCTGCAGAAATGCATTATACTGTAATAGTCCCTTTACTCTGCCTATGGCGCTTCTGGGCTCACTCTGTGACTCTGCAAGTTTCCACTCTTTAACATCTACTAAAATTTTACTCTAAGCATAAACAAGAGCAAGCCAACTAAAGTTGTAAAGTCTTAAAAGCCTGAAGTCAGAGTTGAATTTTAAAGATCTGGCTCATGTTCCAGATATTTTAAAGACAGAGCAGATCCAACAAAATTTAAAGATGTAGCACAACTGTATTTTAGCTCACAATAAAACTTTTGCCCTCACTTCTCAGTTTTGCTGATAAACATAAAAAACAACTTATTTTCAAGTGGAATCTTCTGTCATCAGTGTTTTAAAATAAAAGTTTTTACTGAGAGAAACAAAAACATACAAAGAGTATAAAGAACTTGAATTTATAGAAGCACAACTTGTATAAAAACTCTGATATGTTTACATTGGAAGCCACAAAAGAAACCCCACCTTTGTTGGTCTGGAGGGTACTAATGGGCTTTCAAAGAGACGGTGAGATAAGAAGAGAATTCTTATGAAATGCCCCATTTTCCACCTACTTTACAGCATTTACTTAAAAGCACAATGTCACAATAACCTTTGCAGTACTTATGGCAGCTATATTTGGATTACAGTGAAGATGAGCATTGACATGCTTCACATGGATCACCGCTGGAAACAGCCTTTGCTATCCGTTCACCTCATCCCTGGCATGAAGCACAATGCATTTTGACATTGGGTCACATATTTTTGTGCCCATGCTTGTAAGATACTAGTAACTGAATGTGAAGTTGTAGACCACCACATCTGCAGATTTTTATAGTTGTGAAATACACAAGAGAGATGAAAAAGTAACATTCAGATTTTGATTCGCCTGAGATGACAGAAGAAGAAAAGGAATGTTGCGAAGTGGCATCACATTTTTCCTGTGTTGCACTGGTGACATGGGGTAAGTTACAACACCTTTGGACTCCTCATTCCTCCACACAAAGTAGTAATGTCTCAACGAGGCATTTCTTTTCAACCAGCTATTTTGTTACCAATTTGAGTAGAAGAGAATTGATCTCACTTGGCACTTTTTAAAAATGTCATCAATTTGGGTGACATCAGGAGTTATCTGTACATTCTGGAACTACAGAATGCCCACAGAACTACTGTTCCAAAACTTCATTTGGATAGCCAGTGGCACATTTTCCCTCCATCAGGTGATTCAGCAAATCACTTTCCCAGTTAATTTACCACCAGCATCCTGCTATGTGGAGAAAACCAGCTGCAATTATTGGCAACCTCTTCAACATACCTGTTGCACTTGGTTTTAGAAGGTAACCCATGGAACAGAGAAATGAAACTCACTTTCAGTTTTTTAATCCTGAGCTCAATAGTTTCTATGTCAGTGCTGAGATCAAGGCGGTGGAGCTTCTCCAGTTCCTCTTCAGTTTCTCCCAACCAAGCCCAGATGCTATTAAGGTCAGAGTTGAACTGCTGCCATTGCTGAAGGTTCTGCTTCATCCTCAGCTCCTTGCTTAGAGCTTGAGCCTGGATTAATTCCCATCTTTCAATTACACCTGGAATTACAAACATAAAATTCAACAAAAGCAAAAAAAAACCCCGTTAGATTCACACGCACAATTGCATAAATCAAATACTGTTCAGAACAAAAAATATGCTCTGTAAAAAGCCTAAGCCACAAACACTAACCACTTTAAAAATGAAGTTAGATTGAAGAGAGTGATGTTGGAGGAAAAAAATGAAGAACCCGGATGATTGCAGTCACCAGGCAATTTTATTGCTTTCTAATGTCAGACTTCTATGAGCAGAATTAAGCTGATAAATGCAGGTCTCTAAACCAGGTTATGCTGGCAAAAAAAGACATCTTAAATTACAAGACAAGTGCAAACCAGATAAGAAATATTAATACATCTAACTAACCACGTATTTATTATTTTCATTGGTAGCTGTACCTATCACTGTTTTATGCTCACACCTCATTACATTTGCCTTAGCTACTGTTCATGCATTGGATAAACACCTGCACTAGAAAGAAATAAATATGGGGCTATTTCTTCTTGCTAGTTATCTTGAAATGCTAAGGCAGAAGGCAGAAGTTGTATCACTCCATCAACTCAAAATTTACAAATAAAAACCCACAAAAAAAAAGGGACTATATGGGTAGCATATCTTGTCAAGCGAAGAATGGAGATGATGCCTTTATAGTCTCTGGGATTACATGTTTTCACAATCAAATGCCTCTTGTTCTACAGCTGATGTTTAAAACTAGCCAGGTGAATACTTCTATCAGGTGAAAATAAATTTCTTTACTGTAGGCAGATTATCTTAAGAGGTAAAAGTTAATATTAGAAGAAACAAATGCTGGCCTAGGTGTTTTGTACAGCAGTATAAGCAACTTTTTCATGAGAAATCTTAAAAAACCCAAACCCATTGCATCCACAGGGACCTCTTGAAAAGCTTAGGCTTATGTCTCATGATATGAAGGAGTTCTTAAAATGAACTTGTATGCCTTAAATCTTCATATGGCATACACAAGGAATACTTACTACTCCTTACTATTCCTATTAAAAAATGTTAAACAGAACATGGTAACAGACAGTCATGTAAATATATATGTCAGCAAATAATACCAAGTGTTTATTCAGAAAAGCTTTGCATGTGTGCTGCTTTCCGTAATTGCTGCTCATTAAATGAACTACATGTTACTTACCAGCTGTTTGTGTTTCAGTACTGTTCATGTTAATGAGTCCTGAAAATTTTTCTTCTTCCTCCTTCAGTTTATATCCAAGCCTTCTTACCGAGTCTATGCTTCCACTGCATTCACCTAGCAGTTTCATCTGTGTTAACAAACCAAATATTCCTTTTCAATATGCGCTGTACAGGACTAATTGTATGAACAGTGAGAATTACAATGCAACTTCCAGAAATTTCCAGAATTAAGTATAAGTGTGAAGAAAAAGATCTATTATTTTAACAATCTGCACTGATACTACAAAAAAAAGCATATACAGATGATAAAGGCCTAAAGCACAAGTTATACAGAAATAACTTAGCACAATTATGCCAAATCATTCTAGGTGTCTCAGGTGCCATCTTTTCTAAATTTTAAGACACTACAGCAAAGACACTAGAAGACTGATAAAGAAAATTAACTTAAATGTGGAAATATTACTATGCATGCAGGCAGATAATTTTTAAATTCTGTCCTTAATAAAATTATTTGAATGGCTTAGAGAGAGGTTTATCTTTCAGAAAACCTCTCTGAAAAAGCTTTTTAATCACGGACTCTATACATGCAACCTTGCTTATATTGTGCATGATTATAATTCATTAGCAAGATAAATACTGTGCCTGAAGCTATAAAACATGCTTTTAAAACCAGAGGAACTTCAAACAAGGATATCATCGTTAGATGGATAAAAGCATGTGTAAGAAAGTACTTCTAGACACCTGCAAAAATGTAATAGGAAAATAAATTCCTTAGAGTCATGTTCCTCTAATGTATTTGTTCCTCTAATGCTACTGTAAACATACTAATAACATAAACACCAATAGCACGTGGTTAAGGGTAGCAACCACACAAGTGACTCTGAGAAGGAGTTACAGCTAATTGCTCTGCTGAAGCAGCTGCATTTCCATCAATGGCTGAGCTAAGCTAAGCCTGCAGTGCATATCTGACTGGGGATCCAAAACACACGCACATATCCTTTGTAAGTGGAATCCAATTCTGGTCCTGTAGGTGTCTTGCTACGGATGATGTTTTCTGTTTGCTGTATCTGGAAGCGACTGGTGTCCAAGGCCTTGTCCAGCTGTCGGATATGTGCTTCCAGGGCACCTGGTTCACCTGTATCAATACCAAAAAAGAGGGACTGTCACCCCAACTTTTCCAAATTTTTTTTTTCCTCCTTGCCCAGGCAGAATAGATATTAGGAATACTGTTTAGATTAGACAGTGAAGGAGAAAGGTGGCAGCAGCAGTATGAGTGGTACAATGCCAAAGCTAAGTGATAATTAGTTACATTAGAGAGTGTTAGCAACCTTCAAAAGATGATACCAATGAACAAGCTTGTCATAAGAATACTATAGAAGAGTCCACAGTTTAAAGTAGGCATGAAAATTATTCTGGAGTGATTTTTCCCCCACATTGAATGCTTTGTCTTTTTTTAAAATGAAAGTTCTCAGCATAGCATACTCTAACATCACTTATTTTGGGAAACACCTTGCTCCATTTTACAAGCACTGTCAAATAAAACCCTGTAACCAAATACTCCATTTTTATGATCTAAATCCTTGTAAAAATTTGGTAGCTTCATTTCTCTTTGTATTACTACTCCCCACTAAAAAGCAGAAGGATTTGCATCTCCATGAAAGGATCCTATGTGTATACAATTTTAGAGACGAAAAGTGGCATACAAAGGCTAAGTGATACTGTTATATTGTCAAAATCCATAAATGACTGGACATCTTGGAGGCCTGCAGCAAGTAGTCCATGACTGCTCTGGGCAACAACACTAAGCAGCAAAATTTATAGCATTTTTCCAGTTATGTACTTGACAAAGACCATGCTTAAGATATCTGCAAGATGGAATTATTAATTCAAGCCATTGGGAATCAATATCAATGTTTTTGAAGAAAGACTAACTTGTAGTTTCCTTATAGGGGTCAGCTGAATTCTGTGATATAAATTAGCTACAGACAATGCTAATGTGAAGCAGGTTGCAGCCTAGAGGACCCCATGAGATCCTTCTTATCCATATTCTATCATGATGCCTGATTTCCATCTGTTTACAAAGACAGTTTGAATTTATTCATAAAGACACAATTAGAAACATGAATAGAGAAGGGGAGCCTTCTGTCCACCAAATTACAGAAAATGGAGCCTCTTGGATGATTAATCTTTTTTCATATATAACAGCACCTCATCCCAAATGGACAGGACAAAGTGCTCAACATTGTTTTTTGCTCATTACGTTAAAAAAAAAAATTCACAGGTCAGAAAAGTAAACATACTTTTCCCATAAGTAATGCTACTACTCATACCCTTAATCAATAACATTATTTCACTAATTTGGGAAGTAAGTAGAAATGGATGGTGAGCCTGAAGCTTGTGTCACTCACAGACACTAAGATTTTAAGTGTTTAGTTTTCGCAATGAAGTAATTATTTAAGAAGAGGAAAATTGTGAAATAATGAGAAAAATTATTTGCAAATGCATCTATTTCCTCCAAAAGAGTAATCAAAAAAATGAGAAAGAAGGTTTAATCTTGTGCAATGTGAAAATAAAATAGTTTTCCAATATACGATATTAAGATAAAGACAGTACCTCAACTTGACATTTTGGATCACATGAAACAACAACTAACCTAAAAGTTTATATCTGCAGGATAATCCAAGATGTGGCTGCTTAAAAAAAAAAAAAAAAAGCAAATCTGAAAAATTAGGTATTGTTCTATACCTTTTCCTTCTGCCTTAAGATGTAACAATGTGTTAAGTCTGGTTGATGGACACCAGAGAAAAAAGACCAATAAGATCAGGATCAGTTTAGTTTAGTTAGCCAAGGTGGAAGGGCTAATACTTCAGACATCATTGTTTCATCCATGCCTCCAATGGTACCTTTAAGCACAATGGTAAAGCAGGAGGATACTTCTAAGTTAATATGCCAGTGCTGCCATGTAAGAAATATTTATATTGTAAGTTGTGAAAAGATAGCAGATGCTAGAAGAAGAGAAAAAAGTTACACTTGTGCACCATGGTATTTGCATCTGGCTATGCTTAGTATTTTATGATGCCTACCAGAGATATTTTTGAGGGCGTTTTCTGTGAGTGTTACATAGGCCTCAAGAGTTTCAGGGATCTCTACATCTGGAAAAAATAAAAGCACATTCTGAATTGATGGCTCAGCAATGGCCGTCTCCTTACAGCAGGAGTCCTTTTCATGGGATGGATTAAATAAATTGTTCCAAAAGTAACCATTCTCTCTGGAGAAGGAAAATTATGAAGACTGAAACACAGGGAGGCTGCTATAAAGTCTCTTAAGATCCAGGCAAACCTGACTATTACCAGAGCAATGACCTGGAAAGCAAAAGACAGCCTCAAGATCAGAGTAAAATACGCTGGTATGTCTTATCCCACAGCTAGCTTCATTTGGGCAGTCTCACTTGTTAAGATTTATTACACAAAGCACAAACAGAAAGAATTTCTAACTTCACTGGAGAACAAGACCCAAGATCCCACCTCAGACTAAACACTCATTTGCTGGAGTCTTGCCTGCATCAGGGCAGAGTTAGGATTTACTTGAACACTCGATGATTTTCTCTGTGGGTCTCTTCCACAGCATTTCTTCATTAGTTTGTTCTGCACTTTTTGCCATATCCAGTATAGTTTCTTGCAGTCAGACTAACTTAGGACACAGGGCTGTTACAGATGACATATCCCATCTGGCAGGCCTCACGCACAGATATACAGCCAATTCCCTGCCATATCATGTACGCCTCTGCCATTTTCCAAGGCTGTCGTCATCCAGGAATCTCCATCACTGTCTCTAAGGCCAGAGGGCCACTGAGATCACTTAGGAAACTCTATTTAAAGTCATCAGGGGCTATTTAAAGTACTTTTCCATGAGAATCTTGGCCACACAATCACACATATAACATTTGCCTTTTTTTTTACTCGGAGAAAACAGAGCACTCAGTCTGCCACCATACCTGCTATGCCAGCTGCTCCTCTCAGGTAGAAGTCTTTTTCTTGTCCTCCGTCTTCTTCTGAGTGCAGCGCCCGTGAAACGGCTGTCTCCAGGTCCCTGCTGAGATCGTAGTCATGATCCCACTCCAGGGGGATGGAGTCCACGCTCGCAGGGGTATCTCGCCCCGATCGCTCGCTCCTCAGCGGCTGGGAAAGAGGCAGCGAAAGGTTGGAAGAGGGGTGCGGGGAGAGAACGCTGTCCGCAGATTTGTCATGCCAGCGTATGTCAGAGAGATCTGCTGATTCATCCAGATCCACCTCTCTGTCTGAGAGGTCGTGCTCGTCATCTGTTAGCTAGAAGCATAATGCAAACAGAAGCGATCAATGAAACGTGCAGAGGCACTGCATGGTCAGCCTGGGTCAGTGAAATAAAGCAGCATTAGGTGACAGGCACACTGTGTGGTTTTCGTTTTGCACCTTCCCTTCATTATTTTTGAGGTGTACTAAAAAGCGAAAACAACAAAGATCAAAGTGCCAGCTCATTTTAATTCCTTGAGGCACATAAAGTCTCACATAAGGCAAATATCTCCAGACTTTTACTGATGTTACTTCAATGCAAATATTAAGTTAGAAAAACATCTGGAATCAATTAATAGTAAGCGTAAGTGATCTTTATAATGAGTATTGCTCTCACTCTGTTATTTCATATTTTGAAACCCCTGTATTTTGTTCCTTTAGTTCAGTAGGATGTGAGATACCAAAAATGGTTTTCCTTTCACTTTCTCCTTTTGTTTTCTTTTTCCACTTTTGAGCTTATGTTCCATTCTGGAGACAAACTTCTCTCTCTTCTGATGAATGAAATAATTTTATCATTGTGCTTTTAAAAAACACCGATTCACTAAGCTGCCAGTCAAACTATCTGACAGTGCTGGGAGATTGTCTTATGACCAGTACCACAGTGCTACTCCCATTAATAAAGTTTTATGAATCTCCAATTTGCATGCATTTTCATGATGATTTACAGAAATTCCAGATTTCATCAGCTTGCTCTCTGAACAGGACACAAATAGCATGTAATGGAAGGGAGGCAGATGGTCAGGGTTGCAACAAAATTTAACCACAGGAGATTTGGAAAGTTACTTAGTTTCATTTCAACATCTTTCCTCATTTTCACATTTGTAAAATGGCAATGGACCAAACAAGCAAAATCACATGTAAATATACACACAGGAAGGCGGATAAGTTTCTTGTGATAGCGCTCCACACGCCCGAAGACCTCTTGGCAGTAACGACGCAGCTCATCGAGTTCTTCTTCAATCACAGCTGCATCCAGGGGCTCACTTTTCTCAATGAGTTGCTCACCTTGCACAATTATCTGCTCAATTTTGTTGTTGTTCAGGGAAATTTCTTGCTGGAAAGCCTATGTAAAAGAAAAGCCCATGCTTTAACAACAAAATCAACATTACAACAATCAGGGTAATTAAAGATGCAAGTATTAGGAGTTTTATAGAAAGAATGGTGTGGGTAACAAAAAGAGATTGTGCCAAATACTCTTGTCATGACCCACAATGAGCAACTAAATTAAATTTAGTGTTCCACAGTCTTTCAAGCCAAAACCAGTGATTCTTCACGGTTTACCATCTCATTCCTTACTTGTTGAATTTGGAAAGAAATCTATTTTCTAAACAAGCCATGCCAATGATCAAATGTCTAGAATGAACAGAGATGCTAAACCTAGCACAGTGGAATTTTGGAAAATGTGACATTTGGTATTGTTCTCTCCAGAGAAGTAGTTTTCTGATGCAGAAATGGTTGAGAAATGTAGTAATTATTAGATATTAGCAATAATGCAGACCCTACATAAATATTTTTTATTAATATTTCCTATTTTGATGCAGGAAAATACACTATCACCCCTGGCTTTTCTTTTTACATTTTTCACAGATCAAAGATTTTCTCTTTTGAAAGAAAAGTATATATTTGAATCTGACGTAACTCATAATGAGGTTGAAGTCTCAGCCTGCAAGTAAAGGAACCATATCAGGCTGCATTTCTGCATAATGTTTCTTAAAATTATTTTCTCATCATGCATGTTTTTTTTTTTCTCTCCCTTCTTTCATTCCTCCTTCTGTAACTATCCATTCTTTACATTCTTCTTGTAAACTATCATCCTTTACCTTAAGTTGCTTTATCTTTGCTTGGACATCACACTCTGAGAAATGCTCGATGTTGGTCAGCTGCAGGTCCATCTCTGTCAGCCATACCAGGATACTGTCACGTGCTGTTTCAAACTCCTCACGCTGGCCAATAAAATGCTGGAGGGTGGAAAATTGAGTGGCATGAAAACCCTCTGCCATAGTAGGAAATTGACTTTCATCCCATCAAACCAAATTTAAACTCAGTACACCTTCTTTCATTTTCTACATGCTTTCTGAGGTTCCGTTTTAAGTAACACTATCTAGAGCTGCAATTAGCTGACCTAAAAAAGTTATCTTCTGTGAGGAAGATGGTGTTTGATGTCACCAAGCATTTTCCTATGGTTTATTTGTTTACTTTGGACTAAGTGAACTGATGAGCTTCCTTCCTCTTCCGAAGGTAGAAAGCCTCTCAAAACCACTGTGCAAATGCATCAAACTGAAAGCTGCTGAAGTACCCCGATTCATAACTAGAGTAGTGAAATTGAAGTCTTAAAAATGGAAAAATACTTTTAGCCGGCGCAGGATGGAGGTAACTCGCTTTTGTAAATTGTCCCATCTCTGGTTCCCCTCATGAACCATCTGCTTGAGGCTGCCGTTGGAGTCAGTGCGGTTCTCCCGTGCCAGGCGCCGATACTGCTTATTGATCAGCTCCAGCTGAGTCAGGCTTTCATGCACTTGTCTCTGGAAAGCCTAAAGCAGTATGAACAAAAGACACCTTCAGAATTTTAGTTACTGAAATCAGGATACATATATAGATGTCTGGCTTTATTTTCACTCTTCTTCTGCACTCTGACTTATGTAAGCCAATAGATTCCACTGGTTGGAGACATCTCCTGAGGGCTACCCTATAGAGATGCTGCCTTCTGATTAAAAAAAGCAAAACCAAAAAAAACAAGAAACCCCAAAAAGTTCATAAAACTGACAGGGTTCACTGAATGAGGAATTGCAACATGAATGTCCATTACAAAGGCAAAACCAGTATAAGAAAACCAGCTCCTCTTTCTGCGAAATTATATGCTTTCTGTATTTGAGAACAGAAGTACAAACAATGAACATGAAACTCTTCTCAAAAAAAAAAGGAACAGAAATCCAAGATTCCTGTGGCTTCATTGGATTTCTTTTCACTTATTGAATTTGCTGAAATACAAACATTGAAGAGATTTGAGCAATTGTTTATTCTGAAACACAATACTAAATGAGACATCTCTTTATATTTAGTATACTGTTGTGCAAGTAAGTTTTGTCTTAAAATATTCACAGAAAATAAAATGTCACACATATCCATGCCAACTTATGTCTGGGCAAATGTTTGCACCATGCTCTTTTGGTGCTTGCTCTGCTGTTACAAGGGCCACAGAGACACAGCTGAGGTGCACAGGTGACTTAGCCCATGGCCTTTATGTGTGACTAGCAATCATGAAGCTTGGAGGAAGACCTTGTAAAGAAGTTACTGAATTAATACTGCTATTAGTACTACTACCACCACCACCAGAATATTTTTTCAAAAATCAACTTGTTTTTATCTTCATCACTGAAATAGAAAAGCAATCAAAGGAAGACCTAAAATCCTAGATTACACCAGCCCTCTTTTGAATACAAGTATGGTTTGGATCCCACTGTAGTTCTACAAACTTGCTGTCTGATATTCCTCACAATGCAATAAAACAGTCCATCTCTTCCAAAACGAGACACCTCCCTTAATAACGACTGTAGAACTGGAATAGATAATATACTTCTGTAGAGAAATTTTAATTAAACACGTGAGTTTTCTATGTAAAAAGATATACACTTCACACTGCACCATGCAAAGCTAAAAATGAGACAAGCACACTTCTGCTGTAATACCAGAGAAGGAACTGGTTGGAAAAAAGATCAGATTCTGTAGAGTCCCCTCAATATAATTATTCTCTTCATTGAATGGCCATAAAATTGGGTATGGGACAACCAAAAAGGAGCAAATACGCTTGCAGCTAGGGTGAAACAATCAGTGGAACTGAATTAATTTCAAATTGCAGAAGTATTCCTCTATTAGAGGCACAATTCTGACTGTATTTACTAATCATGAAATCTAGAAGTGTGCAGTTGCTGTTTCACCTGTTACCAGGCCTTCTCCAGCAAAAGAACAGCTGTTTATTTGCCTTCCATTTTTTTCATGTCAGCTACACAAGAATCCATCTGTTGCATTCCTTCCTGTTACCTCTTTCCATTTCTCCATAAACTACTGGAGAGGAAGGAGTTTGGTTTTGTACTGACTTCAGTGAGAGCCATCTCTGACCCCTGTGCTCAAGAAGAGAAAGGTTCTTATATGGTCTGATGAGTTCTTTTTGTTATGTGTTGTTTTTTAATTAAAGTGCAGAAGAAAATGGAGAAGAAAATAAAATTAAAAAATGCCTAGTTAAAGTAGAAACCTCCTTCTGCCAGTATTTTTAAGTGGCTGACTTCACACTGAATTCACAGTAAAGCTGCTGAACGCCATTGGATTTGAATACCACATTGCCTTCCTGCTATTTGGTAGGCAAGGAAATCAAGTGCTCAGGAGAAAAAAAAATAAGAAAAAAAGAAGGACAAAAGAGAAAGAACCAAACTACTGGGAAAGAAGGCTTTTGGAGAGGCTACACTGTTCTCTTTTCATCTTGCTCCTGCTGACACTCCATAGACAATAAAAAATGCACAAGTCTGCTGTACAGGAAAGGTCACCATAACAGCTGAAGTTCAGTAAAACAGACTTTGGGCAAAGTCAATTCAGCTGTAAAAATCAAAGGGTCAGTATACTTGTGGTATGGCTTCTAATACAGAGACTTACTAAATAATAAATTTAAATCCCAATCACCACATAGAGTGACAAAGGGAAAGAGCTCTGAGGCAGAGTGCTTGGGACCAGGAAGCAAACATTTATATACCATGGTCCATAATGAAATCTGGCCTAATGAAGTCTGTCTTAAACCAAAACCTGGTCAGTACATTCATAAATGTGAATGTCAATTATAGAACACAGCAATTAACAGTTTATGGTTTTTATTTAAGCATTAAACCAAAACCTATCAACTGTGCTTAGACACTGTTTAAAATTTGCATTTCTTCTTCACAGCAAATACTTTACAGTGTGTGACTATTTACGGAATTGCCTAAATAATTTGTTCTCTTTCTTCTCTCCCATCTTGTCATAGTCTTTGCAAATATGAATCCAAGCAAAACATTTTCCTCTGTGACTCACCAGGTGATGTGCGTGTGTGCTTTACACACAGGTTTACTTATAATTAGGAGAGAAGCCTTCACATCGCAGTGGACACAATGGAGTCATGTAGCAAGCTCCTAAGCACTGGCCAAAGGGACAGCTTGTCAGTTTTGAAGCATGCTGAACTTTTTTAAGTCACAGGGGACACTATGTGGACACATAACAATATTTGCAGGAACATGAATTTCATGTATAAGGATCCAAAGGGGGGATATTCTGCATTATAGAAGAGGCTTCAGAGAGCTGGCTTCAGGGAGTAATGGAAAGAAGAGGAGGGATAAAATCAAAGCAAAAGCTAGAACATGCAGCATGCATTCAGAGGCACTTGGTGAAGGGAGATTTAGGAAGGCTCTGGAACTCTGACTGACTGGACATACTAAAAAGTTGCAGAAATAAAAAAGGTGAGGAATTTGGCTTTTGTGAACAAACAGTGCAGGTACCTCCGGCTGCCACTTTCCACTGTCTTTTTATCTTAGGAACCTGTGACTGAAGACAGCTACAAAATCATCAACTCCACTTTATTAATACAGCATCTCTGCTTTAACTTGGTTATGGGAAGGAAGAACACCAGCTGGCTTCTGCAATGTGATCAGTAGGTATTGAATTTCAACCACCATAAATCACCTCAAATTTCTTCAGTTCTTCCTTAGCAACAGTGTAAAGCACACCAGAGGAGCTTGGGAAAGCAGCTGTCCTCTCAGAGGTTTTTAGCCACTCTTCAAATCTAGAGTAGTCATCTAAAAATTTTTGCCATAGCCGCCAGGTCTCTTCAATTCTGCAACAGACAACAGAAAATTAGAGAATGTTTGAACTGATGGCCAGTTGACCTACAAAACTTTAACCCGTCATCTGCAACAGCAAACTAGCACTGCACCAGACAATAACTGACTAATAATCTAACTCAGCCAGCCAGACTGATAAACAGACCACAGGGAAGGCTGGCTCATTCCAGACTGAGTGAGAATAAGATGAAGGCTTTTTTTTTAGTGCATCTAATTTTGGAATCAGTATTAAAAAAAGTTTTAAGTTTGTAATAGGAGCTCTAAAAAGCTGAGCACACCCTAAATAACTTCTGAAATGCAGAAGTGGCCAGTGACATCAGTAAAGCTGCTCTTTAATAGAAATAACTGTTTCTAGTACAATAAAGATACTAAATACTGATAGTTCAGTTAACATACCAGTACAAATCCACCAAAGCATAATGTGTACTCTAAGAAAGGAAAATAGTTCCATGCATAGTCCCACATTAACTTAAAATAGTTCTGAATTGATGTGTTGGACACAAAGTTATGAAAGCCCATGTATGTTCACAACAGACTATGTCAAAGATTGAACTTAAAAATGTAGTTCTAAGTAGAACTTATAACATAGAACTTACAGATATATACAATTCAAAAATTTCCACGTCAATAGTATAAAATTACTTAAAGATATGAATCTATGGATACCTAAAAGCAATAAATGTTTTGCAAAAAATAAACAAGAAACTTTACTAAATACATTAAGAATATTCCACAGAATGAAAGATCATAAAAAGTTCAATTCAGCATTTTGAAACATCAAATTCTTCCTAGAGTTTTTTATATGACTATATAAACATGACAGAAATAAGGCTGATAACTTAAAAAGTTAAAGAAAATATCTTAAATACAGGAGTTTAAATCTGTAAACATGTCTCGTTGCTAAGTCAGCACATAGTACATAGCATTGCCCCAATCATTATTGCTGTTGAAATCACCACACTACCCTGCATGGGAAGTGTGGTGATTTCCATAGGGAAAACAATGGATCTTCTGGATACGATGGTCTAAGTACGTGCAGTTACCCAGACTGCACCCAAGAGTCCTGGATGCTGTGGCCCTCGTTTACTCAGCACAGCTAAGGTGGACAGGTGAAGAAATTCCATGTAAGTGCTCAGTCCTAAAATTCTTCCAAATTAACAAAGTCAGACGTAAGAGAAACTGCTGAGGAACACCAGCTACATATAAACCCTAATACCTGGAATAACATTTCACCCATTCAATAACTAGTTTCCCATCAATCTCTGTAGTTCTGGTGTAAATTTAAGTGTTAAATTTAGGTCATGTGTTAATTTTAGGTAATGTTTTCTAAATTTCGGAGTCATTGCTATCATCTAAACTTTCTCTAGTTTCTCTCTCATCATATCTACGAAGCACGGGAAATAATAAATAATTCTATTGAAGAACTTGTGAATGAAATTTGATGACTGTTACCTGTACTTTGTGTAAAGGCATGTGCAACTCAAAATTTCATTTTTTTCATAGAGGCATAGCAGGTGTTGGCTTCTACTTAGTGTATGATCTTTTTCTGAACATTACACTCTTTTATTCAGTACTGCAAGCATTTAATATACATCCCATCCAGTATTTCTGCCTGTGGAAGGAAATACTCATCTGTAGGTCTTTTAGACTTACTTAAGTCGCCTTTCCATTGACATTGCACAAATATTTCTCCACCTTCTGTCCAGATTGCGTGTAGCCTGCTGGATAGAGTCACACTCTGCTTCTGTGGCACAAGCATCACAGTCATGAAGAAGTACTTCACACAGATTGAGAACAGATGCCACGCCAGTGCTGTGTTTCTCTATGTCCCTCTGGAGTTCCTGCAGGTGAAGAGATTAGTTCTTAAGAGAAATTGCTAAACATGCATCCATGCAAATGTATTTATCTTCCACTCATTTAAAAAGAGAAAAAAGCTTGCAAACAGAGGAAAAACATCCAGTAATACCAATTAAGAGAGTGCATCTACACAAGTGGTGATGCGATGTGGTCAACAAGACCAGGAGAACCTGGCAGCATGCACAGCTCCCCCAGGGACTACGAACACCAAACCATTAACTGAGACAAACTGCTAGAGCTCTGCATGCTCAGCTGAGCATCTTTCACACACATTTAATCAACATCACCAATAAATGGTAGAATTATTCTCAGCCCTTCCCCATTATCACAGAGAATGTAAAGCACAAGTTAGTAAGAGGTGTGACAAGGAAGTACATTCTAATGTACTGCAAGGGTTTGGCAGAGGGACCCTTCCTGAAAATGCTGCCCCCCATATGAGATAGCCCCAAAGTGGCACGTTTAACATGGAAATTGGCAGCAGCACATGCTGAACAGTGCACGTGTTAGAGATTTTTCTTCCTTCAGGTTTCCAGTTCTACAGTATTTTCAGTGGAAATGGAACATGAAAATTCCAGACACCTAAAGAAAATGCACTCACACTGTCTTAGCACTTATTGTATGTGACCAGTATTATTCTTCCTGATGGTTTCTTGGTTTCAGTTGTTTGTTCTACACTGATGATAATGTTTCCTCTAAAACTAGTATTTCACCTTAGTTTTGATCTCCAGATTCAAGTTAAGACAAAACACAGAAGTAACTGGCTGCTGCTGTTGGATCAGTGCAATGAAAAGAAACTCTGAATTTTGTCTACATTTGTAATAAATAATCAGAATATTAGATGGAAAAATCAGTATGGACGGTAACAAAGCCAAGACAACTTAATTCCAATTGTGACAAAGAAATAATAATGTAACTGTATGAAAAAGTGCTATATTGCATCTAAAATACTAGCTTCAATTCTGATTCAGATGAAGAAAGGAACCAATAGGACAATTAGAAATGTGGAGGTTTACATAGGAGAATGTGGCAGCTTGAGGATGAGTAGAGATAAACTGCTCTATAATTTTGCTATTGAAGGGCTATGGCATGCAAAGGGAAATACTGTGTCAATACATCGTGTCCACATATATTTAATGTCTAACTAGAGGAAATTTTCTTACCGCTAGCAACATGACCTGAAAATGTCTTCCAGAAGGAAATGAGATCTAAATGTCAAATTAAAAAAACAGGAAATTTGAAATAGAGCAAGGTGGATCTATAGCAACCATTTTTGGTTGTTTGTAATAACTGGGCTTTCACTTAATGAAGTAATCTAGTTCATCTTCTCAACTAGAAAGTTATTGTGTAAGCATCTACTTGACAACATCAAATGGAAAATCACAATCTTTTATTCCTCAGCAATGGCCCTCTCACTTCACTTGCCTGAAAAATACTTTCATTTTAATGTCAAAATGCTTATTTTTCTTTCTATCTGCCCTGAACTATTATAGAAGGGTGGATACTATAATCAGATGTCACCCTTTATGAAACACACACTCCAGACAGCAATGAGACTTGAGGTTAAGTAAGTTCAGGTAACATGATCTCCTTTCTAATGTTTTGGTGTAAAGCAGTAGTGAGAACCATGCGTCCCAAGCACTCCTAAGAATTACACTTTTTTTATTCACTTACAAAACATTTCCACAAGCAATGTCTAGACTATTTCTTCTCCATAGTCTAATATTTATTTCCCAGATTTAAAAATATATTATGTTTATTAGAGAACATTAAGCCTTTGGTTAGTTCACAAAGGAGTGTCACTTTTATGCACTGCTGTCACCTATATACAATTTTTTTTTTTTACTTTTTTTACTTTATTTGCTCAGAAGCAAACATCATTTTTTCACATTTCAAAAGGTAGGAGATTGAGAAAATAAACAAACAAGTAATCCCTTAAATGAAGTTCATTACCCCAGGAAAATACTGCACTGAAGTTACCCTACCTTCCCCCAGGATATCCAGATTCAACCACATTTTTAATTTCATTAGAGACCAGCAATCTGCAAAGCTGATGCTTGGCTGAAGTAGAGGTTAAGAAGTAGATAATGGAGTTTCATAAAGGAATTTGTCCCTTCTCTTTCATAATATAACATTTTTAACCTAATTCTGAATATGAACAACTAGGAAGATAACATGACCTCAGTCGAAGATCAAACATGGAAAAGAATGCAAAGTCACTAACAGAAGAGACAGGGAACAAAGTATTTGAGAAGGTAGCCTTCTGAGGTGTGATGAATAGTGATATAGTCTCCAGCTAATAAAAATACTGCTTGCCATGCATTGAAAGTGGATGGGCTGTTAAAATTATTATCATTATAACCATGTCTTGTATCATTATCATATCAAATCATCACCATGTTTCCAAATACAGCATCCACCCATGGTAAGATTCACGTCTACTTCTCCCCTTTGGAGTTCAAATTAAACCACTCTCACTTCTACAGAATATCACTGTAGGCTACCACCAGAAGGAGCCAGTGGAAGGCAGAGATATTCAAGTCTCTGTCCCCAAAATAAATCCCCCAAGAACTGTCTGGGATTGGATGGGATGTCTGCATAGGGATTCTAGTAAATAATCTCAACTGTCTACTTTGTTGGTAGCAATGTTTAGCCCTTCCCAGCACTTTATTGTCTCAGAAACACCATTCATTATTGACACTTCTGTGTTATAAATTACTATCCCTATGTAAATTCCATATAAAATATTAATAAGTAATTCTGAACAGAGCAGTAGCACATCAGTTGAGGAGCTGGCAAAATCTCTGAGGGAGTTCTTGGCTCCCAGTTCTACCCTCAGCTTAAAGGAGCAAAATGCCCATTTTTACTCTTCATAAAATATCCACAAAAGATCCTGCCTTTCCTCTTCCCACACATTTCTTTTTCCTCTGGAGAAAGGACCCAGGAGAACATCTAATTCCTCTCCAGTTGGAAACAGAAAGGTATTTTTTTCAATAAATAACCAACAGGAGCACAAAGGACAGCAGTTCTCTCCAGCAATGTGCTTTGAGGTAAAACTGCACTGGGCAGTCAAGTGTAACAGGAAAGAGAAAGTATAGCAAATCATCTTAGACGTAACATTACTTTCAATGCCAAAAACCAGCTGAATTCACATTTTTCTACATATTTTAATCTAGCACTGCATAAAGGCTTTGTGTAGTATAAACCAACCAATTTTAACTTCACATATATAGCTCATGCATCTTTGCGTGCAAAGTGACTCTCAAACAAGCTGCAAAATAAAACTGAGTTAGAAAGGTTGCTAAAAATAATAATTTTCAAGCATTTGGAAAATTTGCAAGGTCTAATAGGTGTCAGTTTTGCCTCTGGGAACAGACAATTCAAACAAACAAAAACCACAAGCCCCAAAGGAAAACAATTGCAATAACTCGTTCAGGTTACATCTGTTGGTGCCTTACCTTTCTTGGAAATGTCAATCAGCTCCTGGTGGATTCGATGTCAAGGCCAGCAGAAGGCTCTATAAGTGACACAGTTAAGTACCACTTGCCTTGATATTTAAGCATTTTGCCTGATGCCCTCTCAACTCAACTGGGTATGGGCAGCCCAAGGACACTCTACTTTGGCTCTCCCCAAGTCACTGTTCACCTGGTAAATGTGTTGTATTTTACCTGCTGCTCATTTAGCTTCCTTTGTATCTCCTCAGAGTCACAAGTTTCATAGACGATAGGTTTGGACAGCTCTGACTCAATGTGGGCAAGCCAAGATCTCAGACTACTCATGTTTTTATCCAGCTGCTGCACTGCAACAAGGGTTTCCTTCAACTTCTTTACCCTATAAAGAAAAATAAATGGCAGTATTAAGTACACCCTGATGGAAAATTTTTACAGCATGTGTTTCAGGAAGTTTTTAGAGAAACTTCACTTAGATGGTGAATTCTTCCGTAAAGTCTTCCTTTATTACATAACAGAAGTATATTATATGTGCATTGAGTCCTCCATTCATAGCTGCTGGTTAAGAAAAGCTGAGTGCTTACAAATGCCACACAACATTTTCAAAGATTCTATACCTTTATCAGTTGACCCTCTAAACCATCTCAGTAATTTAGTTGTGTATTTGACCAATAGATGACAACTGCTCTTCTTAGAGAGTGCACTGAATGAACAGGCCTTTTTCACACCCATGAAAACGCTGAACTGAGTAACACAGAAGATTTGGGTTGGAAGGGATCTCTAAAAGTCATCTAGTCCACCCACTCTGCAATGAGCAAGGACATCTTCAACTAGATCAGGCTGTTCAGAGACCCATCCAGTCTGACCTTGAACATTCCTAGTGAGGGGGCACCATCTGGGCAACCTCTCTGATCAACCTGTTCCAGGGTGAAGACTTGTCCTTGCATAAATAAGTTTCAGGGCAAGAAGTCCAGCTCAGAATTTGGGGAGAATTCTTGAATTCTAAGGGCTGCTTTAAGTTAGTGTTATTGGACTATTTCAGGTTTAAAGAGATGAAATTGGAATGGAACTGCATAGTGATTTCTAGCTACTATTTTTCTTGGAATCCTGACCCGGGAAGATCAATGAGCAGGAAAAACGAAATAGATTTCTGTTTGTTTGTGGTTTGTATTTTTTTTGTTGTTGTTGTTGTTTTTGTTTATGTTTGTTTGTTTTTTTCAAATAAAGAGAGTATTAAGCTTAGAGATTGAATAAATTCAACTAAACTTTCATCCTATCTCAATAATTTTTCCTTCCATCTGTTTGAACTGCAAAACTGTGCTCCAGTAATTCTCTCCTTCCTATCCCTGTGTTTCATAAGATACATTTTTAGTGAATCCTGAATTTTTTTTCTAAGGTCTCTCTTTTTCACTGCTTGTGTGGTACCAAAAACAATCTTGAGTAATGTTCCCTTTTATACTCCTACTGTTCCTCTACTTAAGTATTTCAATATCAGAAAGGTTTTAAGAGATAAATGCAGTTGGGAACAGACTGACTAAATTGAGTTGAAAAATACAAGATTACCAGTTTTGTTAAAGAAACAAAATGCCACCTGACTATCCTATAATTCAAATTAAGCAATTCACATTTTTCTCACAATACTAACCAGCAAATTTATCAAGTGCTTCCATACTGAAAGCAGTAGTTGCAACTGACCATTAAGAGAACCAAAGAGATATTGATGTAATCTTAAAAAAAATAAAAAAGTTACATCTTTCAGATTTTCTTCTCATTATAGTCCTCCCTTTAGCTCACACATGGCTAAACTGTGGTTCTTTATAGCTAAAAACCCTTAAGAACAGTCCAAATACAGCTTCCTTGCCAGTCTCATGAGCAACAGCTGTAGGAGTTTGATCTGTAAAAAAACCCACCTGGTGACTGGAAAAAAATCTGGGCAATGTGAAAATCTGTCTATGGTGGGACTGAAGTCAATACAATTATTGTATTGTGAAAGACTGCCTTAGTCCTCATCATGAGGTTATGTATCATGACACAGCCATGTGTTTAGGCTTAGGGAGATGGCAGGAGAACACCCACTGAGGGCACCCTCTCCTTGTCACCTCTGGTTCTACATACAATATTTTGTGGGTTTGAACCAACTGAAACTTGCCCATAGGGTGAACCAAGAAAGTTGGTTATCACCCTTCTGGAAGGCACGTACAGATTTTCAATATCTGATGTTATTGAAAAGGAGTGAAATCCTGCCCATTCTCTGCTTATATTTTCAAGGCTTGATGCTACTGATCTTTTGCAGGCCTGCTGGAAAGGGAACAATGAGTCATGCCAGCCCTGTGGAGAAGCAATGTCACTCGATCATCTGCAAGACCAGGATTTTTTTGTTTGCAATTGTGTGGTACTCTAATCTCTGTGCTGGATTTCATCTACATATTGCCTGCAGCAACTATAAAGTCCATCATTTAGAAAGTGCCCTCTGCCTCAGGCAAACTGCACAGGAGTACCTCCCTGCCAGAGCATAAAAAACATTCTGGGCCAACTACCACTATTTTCAGTCACATGATCTAAGTTACTTCAGAGACAGAAAGAAAAGCAGCCTGACATACTAAAACAACACCCCAACCAAACCCAAACCCTACAGCTTCCTTCCTGTACCCCCACTATGTCTACCCTTAACACTGGTTTTTATTTCATACTGAGTTTAACGTAACAGGTTCCTTGCCCATGGTACAAATAGAAACAAATAAGCAAGTGATTATTTTAGTCTGCTGAGAATTCTTTTTTTGTTTTGACTGAACTGCAGTACAGAGTTGTGCCTCCGGCTACACTGAAAACGTATCTGTGATCAAATAATAGATGCAATCCAACATGTCTGAGTTTTCCTTCTGAATTTCAGCAAGCAATGCTGCCTATGCTCTAAAAGCTCTGCTTAAGAGAAAAAGGTCAAATTTAAAATCAGGTATGTGGGATCCCTAGCCAAGTGTCATTTTGATGTTTTGAGATTTCATTTGCAAGATTATGTTTCATGTGTTAACGATTCCAATAATCATTTAATGCTTTTGCTGCAGCACCAGACAGCACAGTAACTGCACATGTTACTGTGAGACACTTGAGATAACTTTTCTCCTTGATAATAAAAATTCTGCACTGAAATCAAAGGGTTGGAACCGTGACACATGGTTTGAAGGTTTGTTTTCATAAAACACACACTCCAGTCTTGTTACAATTTACAAATACTTAAACTCTCAGGAAAGAAAATGTAGCATAATTTAATTGTTTCCAAGGTTTACTGATGAAAAAAATCATCTAACAATTTGAATGGGCTTATGATACTTATATTTTCATATTCCAATTAATGTGCCCCAATGTCCCGAAGAAACCAATAACTTTAAATTGTCTATTAATAATGTCTATTATTCTACATTGGGCAAAGACAGTGGGAAAACAACTTGGAGCCAAAATTAACAAGCAGAGATATGTTTAATTCTACTAGTCCTAAAGAAGAAAATCTTAAATTCCACTTAAATCTAAATGGGAACAACTGTAAGTACAGAAAAATGCATCATATAGAAGTCATAACTACTGCATTAGTCATTTAGACAGCTGCTTACTAATATTAAACTTTAAAAACAACATGAAAAAAGTCAGTAACAGCATGTTGCCTAAGTCTGTACAGTACACATCAGAAAACAGAAAAGGTGCTTTTTAAAAAAAATATCTACTTGGAACAGTAGACAAAGCTTAAAGTAATACTCTGAAATAGTGAGAAATGTTGCACTACTAAAATCAGCTTTGAAAAGATCAGTTAAAAAATAATCTTTTTATGAGTAAAAAAGTAACTATTTTCAAAAGTACAGTGCTACTCTCTAGTAGGACACCAGTAAAGCCAGTTGTATTTACTACTACAATCAATTTGTTCTTTCAAAGACTGAATTTCTAGAATTCTGAACAACAGCTAAATTTCTAGAAGAGAGAATGAGAAAAAGGAAAAAGAGAAGCTGAATCAAAAAATCTAAAATAATATCGGCTGAGTTCAAGTATTACATGCAGATACAGAACAGTTGTTAATATGAACAGTACAGCCAGGCTTTGATAGTTAAGTTTAAAACACTCTCTTTACAGCTTCTTTCCTTCTCTGCCTTTTGCTTGTAGTCATGCCCCTTTGGTGACACAAACATCAAGCAGACAGATACAATCTGTTTATTCTCATGTGTGTACATGCTCTCATATTTGAAAACAGCAGTAAAATCAGACTACAGTTTCCCTCAGACAGCTAAGAGATTTTACTAGTTTTACGTCTCCATCTCTATGAAAAAATTATTCTAGGATCCAAAAGTACTAGCTGTAAAACAAAGTATGTAGTTATCACTGTCAACTATTTTTCAACTGAGCAGAAAACAGTAATTTCTAGCTGTAGTACTGATTTCTACATATCAATATTTCAGTTAGCTTCCCAGCAAGCCAGGACTTCAGAAAGAATAGTATCAATCAAAAGCAAACAAAAATAGCTGCCTGCCTTGTGATATCACAGTTACAGTCTGGGAGGTCTGAATCCACACTGCTGTCCTCTGCCATCCTCACAGCATGCAAGTCTTCCACCACAACCATGAAATTTTCCAGTATTAAAAAGAAGAACTTCCACTCCCAAAGCCTGCAAACACTCTTTTGGAGGGGGGAGGAAAGGGGACGCACTTTGCTGGAGATTACTGTACAGAAAATGTTTCATGCCAAACAAATGTTAACAGCCGTTGCTTGATAACATGACACTGGATGGTGACAAGTGGTCATGTTTCTAAATAAAACCTGCATTCATCAACATGTGCCAGATTTGATCTCCAGGAATGTGGTCTGGGAGTGGTAGGGGAAAGGATGAAAACACATACAAAACCTTCTTTGCAAAGCCTGAGCAGTTGCAGCAATAGCACCATTTCCTGGCTGTAAACAATGGCAACTTTTTTCATGCGGCTGACATATCAAAAAAATTCATCTGAAAGGATTACATGGTTCTAGAAGGGAAAAAAATTGAAGTCTCTGGGGCAGAGACAATTCTGCAGCTGTCACTTCTGCAGTTACAGACCTCCTCCGAATGGAGGGGCAATTAAGAGTAATGGGTAAGGGAACAGAATGGGACAAAGATGCTTTTACAGGTGACTGGAGAAGTTTCACCACACAGTATAAAACTGACAGGAAAAGACTGAGACTGGACAATTATTACTATAAAATATTACTAAAGCACTTTCACACAGCACTTTCTATTAATTCATAGATATAGGAAAAGAAAAATGCTCCAGGCAAGAGATTACTGTAGCATTGCAGAAAAGTTTGCAGGCTCTAATAATTTATTAATACTGTCAGGCATCTAGAACATGAAAAGATGTATTTTTTTCTCAGTACCAGGACAACTAATATGCCTTTACTAGCTGAATGAAGCCAAAATTATGTTATGTGATACACTCCAAATTCCAAAGTATTGTAACAGAAACACATGCCAATTTATAAGAACATATTCTAAAGGGCCTCTGGAGCATTCTAAGAAATTACCTTGGGGGATTTCAACCCTTTTGTCCACTGTTAATTAGACATCAATCCTAGCATTTTGTGCATACATTAATCAACAGCTTGGGCTTTAATGATTTCCAGCCTAAGATACAGCTGAACTACCAAAATTTTCATAGTCTAGCATCAAACCTTTCCAATTTATTTCCAAACTTCAGCAAGTTTGCAGAGTTTTTTTTTTCACTTCAGTGAGTACTGGAATGTAAAGAGTTATATGTTTAATTGCATACAATAATGCTGAACATGCCAGTTGAGAAGGCTAAGTTGAAATTATCTGGAAATGTAAGTAAATAATACTTTACATCCATTAGTTTAGAACTAGGACTTGATAGTTCATGATAACAGAATGAGAGGGCTTAAGTGTATAGTATTGCATCTTATGTCTCCCCACCTGAGAATGATACAAAATCCTAAATCCTCACCTCTCCCTGCAGTGGGGACTAATCTGCAATACTGCATAGACAAGACAGATAATTTTAAGATGTGTTCTGCAGTTTCTGAATGCAATACCGTTTTGCTAGAAATTTCCTGAAAGTAGTATTTGAACATTCCTCTGAGTAGGCATTTCAAAAGAATAACATAAAAATATATCAAATATACTTTAAGTTCAACAATTGGTGATGTATCTCATCCACTGAAACCAAGCAGGCTCCTCGATGGTAATGCAACACTTCCTGATTTAATCCTTCTGTGACAAATATATGGTGTTCATTACTTTAAAATGAACTACTATTAAAGGAGCTGGAGCCACTGGAATGTTTCTGCTTACATAAAATTTACTGCTCCCATGCTAGCAGATTTCAGAGCAAGAATGCACTAAAACCATATGGAAAAAGAAGAGACAAAAAAAGACTATGGAAGTAAACAAACCTTTTGCTGCTAACAGGACTAAACTATTACTAATGTATATGCCCTTACATAAAGAAATGTGAATAATAAAGTATATGAGCTATTTATGGAATTCATTAAGTGCAAAATTGTGAGAAAATGATTGTTGGTAATGGAAGGAAGGCTGTAGCACAACTAAACAGGAAGTGTTGAAACAAATACATAATATTCTTTACATATCAAACCACAATCCAGTATTTTTTTAAGTTCTAAAAATTCCTGTATACTTTTGACCTTGAATAAAAAGAGTCTTTAAGGCTGTGCATGCATCTACCTGCAGTTACTCTTCTCCAGTCATGAAAAAACATGATCTGGCAGAAAACTTAAGACTTAGTTTTGGACCTGCTCTTCTTGAAATACAAAACCACAAAAGCACTGTTTTGATTCCATTGTCAAGAAATTTTTAGAAAAACTACATCTGCATCCAGTTTTAAGCACCACGTAAAGTAAGGTGGTACTAGAGCAAGGCTCACTAAATCTGACTGCAACTGATCCTATATTGTAGAAACATGGATCTGTTAAGTTTGGAAAAGAGCTTTAAGATCAAGTCCAACTGTTAAACTTCTACCATCACCATATTATTAAAATGAAGCTTTTAAATGACTCTTGAAGAAATGTGGTCCTGTACCATAAAGTAAAACAGCAAGTAATTTTCACAGAAATATGTTGATGGTTAAGAATAAATTTATTTCAGAATTTATGAAATTTATTATAAAAAGGCCAACAATAAAGTATTTTAAATGGATGATGTCTAGCAAATTAATCTGTCCCACTTAAAATTTAGAAATGAAACAACTGTCTTACCTGGCTGCAATAAGGTCTAGAAGATGCTGCCACCTGTCATTGATCTTGCCAAGTTTGTACTCGATCTCTGATGCCTTACTCTCATGGCTGGCTTTAGCAAGTCTCTCTCCCATTTGCTGAAGCTGGATTTTGTTCTTCTGGGCTACAGCAATTTCCTCTTGATAATCCTAGAGAGTAAACAGCAATCAGAAGACAAGTACTTATTCTAAATATACTCCTCTCTACACTACAAAAGGAATGGTGCAAAAATACAAGTGAATGCTGTTTTTTCAGTTGATTGGTACAGTGGAGTGACAAGCCTCCTATATATTTGATGGATAAACAAAAACAACTACCAGAAGAATGAAAAAAACCTACCCAACACAACCCAAAACACAATGCCTTCTATAAATAAACTATAGTTTAACTCATTACAGGCAATTCTGATTGGACACTTAGTGAAGCATTCAGATGCCTCTGACCTTGCATTCACTTCATTTTCTGGTGTTCTGGGAGGTCCTATCTCAAGAAAGATAATTAGGAAAGATAAAAGGAAAATGCTGCACAGTGAGAGAGCACAAACACCAGAACACATCAGGGTAAGGTAAAACCTTAATTTCAGCTAATTCACAAACAACTAAACAGTTAAAGAAGAGTATATAAGTGTGCACTATACCTTTTTAAGTTTCTCAATCATTTCTTCTATGAGGATGTCACCATTTTGAGACACCTTACTTTCCATTTGCGTCAGCCATTCACAGAGCTCCTTGTTCTTCTCACTGAAGACAGCCCACTCATTCAGTCTCTCACTAACTTGTTGTCGACGCAAGGAGACCTGAAACCATTTGCAAAGAGTAAATGAAACCAAAATAGCAAATGCATTTAAGACATACTTAAAACGCTTGGTGCCTCAATGTGAATTCCTCTAGCCTTGAAAAAGTGTTGCAGCCACGTACTTGCCATTGAAACAAACTGGAGTTGTACAGCAAAAATTTCTGTGACTGCCTGTCAGTTCAGGGGTAAGCGCTGATCTCAGATTTCCTGTTAGCTACATCCTATGCACAGAGACAGGCACCCAAGCGTTAAGCTCAGTAGTCTGTCAATATCTTGTTTCATAGCATCTCTAACCTGAAGTTTTCATCAGAAGATAAAACTTGTATTTTCTTACAATTCTTGCTCACTTATAAAATTTTATAAAAGATTATTAGTTTATTTTTAGTCTCAGTGATTAAATTAAAAAGAAAAATGCTTTTCACCAAGCATGAAAAAAAAAAAGAAAAAGATACAAATATAGTACAGGCCAAAGTCCAAAAGTCTGTGCCATTTGTGCACGAGCACATGAATAGAAAGCTAAATCCAAGATACACTGTATTTTGCAAAAGTAATTTTTTACTTGAGTCTCAATACACTAATATCATAGATGACTACTTCCTGTGTGCAGGCATGATATCTTGAGAGATTCCAAAGCACTGAGGCATGCTCTGACACGAAAGATTAGGCATGACACATCAAACAAGCAAATGTTGCAGTTAAGACAGAAGGAAGGAAAACATTTCTGCATTTAAGAAATAGCTGCAACTGTGGTACCGTCTGCAGTGGCAGACCAAGGTGAACACTGAAATCAAAACAGCAGAATAAGCTAAGCAGCAAAATCATCTCTCCAGCTTCAGATATTGGTACAACTACTTACTTCCTCCCCACTGCGACCTGGGTTATTTCTGACTTTGTATCGTAATTTCAGCTGAAAAGATGAAGCTCTTTCACAAATTAAAGTGACATGCTTTTTAACTGTGTTAGTTTGAACAGGGGCATACACGTGATCTTGCATTTCCTTTTTGTGGTTCTAAACTTGATGACAGCTTTCCGGAAATAAGCAGCAGATGAACAAAGGGTTGCACTAGGTTACATCCTGAAACACTCAGCATACTCAAAACTAAGATAAAACTTCTTTACTTGGCTCCTTCTTTTACCATAAACATATAAGCAGTGACTGAATCATAATTTAGATGTAGCTACACTTGCTCATTCAAATGCAACTAACTCATAACAAGTTCTGTGCTCGTAACTGTGAAGCATTTTTCCTACTTTGGGGGTTTTTGAAACCTTAACAGGTACTTTACATAAGGTAACTATTTCAAGTTAGGCCCAGCATATCTGGACTGCAATCTTTACTGAACCACAGAAACAACATTAGGATCATCTGAAAAGCTGGTTAAGGAAGACTCCACTATCTGGAGTGCAAATCAGAGGCCAAAAGCACACTAATAGCATGATGCACCTGAAAAAGTTAAACAATACTCCGCAGCTCCATTTTGCAGGCAAGCAAGTCATCCTCAAACTATAAGAAATGTAGACACTGAGGACTGAAGTAGGAGAAGGTATCAGCAGAACTGAAGGTACAATAGGGCAATGTTGAGTGGGGAGAGGACAACCTTTCTGAGCACAGGTCTTCCACCAAAGCAAAGTGTAACTATATTATTTCTGTGTTTTTTCCCAGCCAGCCAGTCAGTCACAGTGTGAACATTTGGTTGATTTTTCAAGGCTGTTTAAATATGACCTCACAGACATTACAAATACAAGAGATCTAGAAGCACTAGCAGTAACAAAAGGAATATTTCAATGGATGTTTCCCCTGACTCAGAAAGAATTCACTTTTGAATATAGGTGTGTCTACATGAATTTTTTCTAAAAGCTGCCACTTGGGTTCAATTTTTTTCCTAACACTTTTGTAGCCTGCATATTGCTCCCATCAGTGCCCAGTGCTGTACTTGCCTGGTGGCACAGCTCTTCCCACTGCCTGTGCAGGAGCTCTATTCGCTCACTCAGGATTGAGATATCGTCTGCGCTGATATGCACAGACAGCGTCTCCTTCAGCAGGGAGAGGTTTGCAAGGTCATCTGTCCAACCTTCAACAGCATTCTCTAACTCCTTAAAAGGAAAACACAAGGAAAAAGGACCAGTTTGCTAACAAATAAAAACTTGACTATGTTCATGAAACAGACAAGCAGTGTTACCCAATAATTTCAGTCACAACTGAACAGACCCACTGTGTCAAGCAGACTGTTTCAGCCCCATCTCAAAGAAAAAATGTAGCAATATTTTCAGAGTTATGATGGTATTAACTCCCCAGCAGAGAATGAAACATCAACCTTGTAACAAGAAGTTGCAAACTAAGATACTACTCAACTCTCAGGAAGTTCCAAGGTATCTGGGAAGTTCAAGTACTGGTTTGGACTTCTCTGTATTGAAAATAATTTCAAGTTTGTAATCCACGTCCAAAATGCAAATAATATAACCTAGAAGTATTGTCTAAAATCCCCCATAATCACTTCACCTCAAACAAAATCACTCAACCAGAAATTTAGATACCATGAGTTTAAATATGAGTTTATAATTTCTGTAATAAAACCACACTAATATAAAGTCCTTCTACAGTATTTTTCAGACCCTGTTCTGGTATCACTTTGATCAGATCTATATTTACCCTGAAGGATTTGCATTATGGTGAGACCACTCTGGTATTATGGTGTCCATATGTTACATGGACCATTTCTTGTCACAGGGATGGCTGACAGGTTTGCATCATCAGTAATATGAACCCAGTTAACAACAGAAGAGGCTATGCACAAAGGCAAACAGAGATGAGACAACAATCAACAGAGAAGTGCTTTACCTTGCAACGAATCTGCTCTGCATGCAATTCATCATGGTGATCTGGCAATGGCTGAGAAAGCTTTTTCTTGAATGATCTTAGCTTCTCCAGGGAGTCTCCTATGCCCTTTTCGCATTTTTCCCAGTCCTGAAAACAGAATGTTTATTAGACTTCAGTTCTGATCTGTGTTATATTTATGTAAGTTGATTTGCCTAAAAATAACATGCCCTGAAAACTCCCTTTAAATAATACGAAAAGTCTCAGAATTTGAGTCATGTGTAGAAACGTGTAGAATTTTTTTGTGTGTAGGTCTCTGCTAGTAGAAATACACAAGGTCTTCTGTTATTGAAATTTTGTCTAGATCCAACTCCATCCTTTCAGCAGGCTCTCCCTGACAAAATTAATTTTTCACTTCCTTTCTTGAATGCCTGTATTAAACACACCATTACTCTTTTACAAGAGCTTCATTCAGGTACATTAATCTCTGTGAAAAAAAAAAAAGTGGTTGGGGAAACTGCAAATTCAGTGCAGATTTAAGTAGCATCTTTAAATCAGCATCTTCAGTATCAGTATCTTCTTTAAATCAGGATTCTAGCAGCTACACCCTGCTTTAGTGTTTGTATACTTTACAAAATTTTTAATGTGTTCAATGCAAACAAACCCTGTAAAGCAGCAGTATGGTTTTACCTGCCTCACCTGCTTGTTAAAGCCTTATATTAAGACAAAAAGATCCCTAATAAGCCAATCAGCCCCCAGAGAATACCAGCTGTGTGAAACTGCAAAACACAGAATCTGAATTGAAACTTGTATTTTATCAAACTAAGTCTTCTGTTTCAAGATATTCTCCTTCTACCACTGCCTTTGTATTTCCTTCCTTTTTTTTCCCAGTCCATGTCAGTATTTCATGATCATCTTGATGAATAATTAGACATTCAAAGAATATGACCTTGAGTGAAAATAGCCTGTGATGTTCTCAACACTCTTCACCTGCTGCAGCATGGAGTCCCTCCCATGGGAGAGAATCCCCCATAAACTGTCCCATGAGCTCTTCCTGTGGGCTGTAGTTTTTCACAAACTACCCCAGACAGAGTCCCTTCCATGGATTTGCTGCAATCCCTCAGGGACAGGCTCCAACAACAGTCTGGTACAGAGTCAGAGCCAGCAAAAGAGCCCCAGTGTGGGCTTTCCATGGGGTCACAGATTCCTTTGGGCATCCACCTGCTCTGGTGTGGGTCCTCCATGGGCTACAGGTGCATGTCAGCTTCCCTTTAGACTTCCATGGGCTGCAGGTGGATTTCTGCTCCACCGTAGAGTTCCATGTCTCTACCATGAGCTGCAGGGTGATCTCTGCTCTGGCTCCTGGAGCACTTTCTATCCCTCCTTCACTGACCTTGGTGTCTGCAAAGTCGCTGCTGTCACACTGTCTTGCTCCTCTCCCTTGATGTAATTACTCCTGCACAATATTTTTTTTTCCCAATCTTCTTAAATGCGCTATCCCAGAGACATTACATCCCACACACACACCATCACTGTTGCACTCAGCCTTGGCCAGAAGTGGGTCCATCTTGGACCCAGCTGGCACTGGCTCCCTCAGACTCAGGGGAAGCTTCTGGCAGCTCACAAAAGTCATCCCTGCAGCTTCCACCTAGAAAAACGTCACTCAAACACAATACAAATATGTGCAAAAATGGAACAAAATTTGTGCAAAATAAAATAAATGTTTGCTCTATTTTGAAAATAGGAGTGGTATGGATATACTTATTGGCAGTATTCTGGAAATATCAATTACAATATATCCACTGACATGCAAGCCTATTATGAAGTATTACCACTTCCAGTTTCAGAGGTGGTGACGGGAAATTGTTAGTTCATGTACTGTAAATTCAGTTCCTGTATTTGTGCTTGTCCACTGAGAGAGCTTTCCTCAACCAGGGCTCACAGTGAAAAATGACAAACCTGCTGAAGAAGTACAGAAGGAATTGCACACTTACTTTTAGCAGCAAAGTAAGCTGTTTCTTCTGTTGCTCCAGCTGAGTGCTAACTGTCTTCCAGCGTTCCTGGATTTCAGTAAGCTCTGCCTGCAGGACTGCCTCAGCTCCACTGTCAGCAGAGAGCAGCAGTTGCTTCCCAGCCTCCACAGTGAGGATGTAACTTCCTTGCTGCCTTAAGAGAACTTTCTCTTTGAGCTGAAAATATTAATAGTTTTCTGTCAGCTTTGTTCTTTTAATTACAATTAGCACTTAGTTACAATTCAGTAATTCACTCCCAAGCCCATATTTTAGTCGGTTGCATATCCTGTCTTATGCATGAGCTATGGCCCAAACACTTTACCCTAACATTTTCACAGTCATTTACTGCAGCAAACCTTTAGAAAATTTCTCCAAGGAGATGAAGACATGAAAGACTTCTTTCTCCCCATTAACGTCAGTACCTCAACTGCTCTTAAAGAGACAGACTTCCTCTAGAGCCTCTTACGCTTATAAGGGTTATTATTATTATATCTATCTTCCAACTAAGAAGCTTGAAGACACCAAGCTGCTTACTAGATAGTATTAACCTCTCATAAAGATGGACACTCAAGGAATCCTTGTTATCTAGTATACATTCCGCAAGCAGGTCATCACTATATTTTTAAGACATGCTGAATCTAAGACATTTTAAAGACATTTCAAATGGTGAAGACCGTAAAAAAGGCAGGGATTTTTTCCTTTTTCTTCAACCACACTGCACATGTGTTTCAGTGTAAAACTGAACTGTTTGGCTGAAAGCAAAAACAGAAGCAAGTGCAGCTGGAGAGCGAGGGCTCAGTAAGTTCTCTTTCACGCTCTTTATGAACTCTGCCTTTGATCCCGTCACACTTCTGATGTTATACCAGTTCCAGAAAAGAACTGGCAGAGCAGACAGGCTGAATCTAAGACATTTTAAAGACATTTCAAATGGTGAAGACCGTAAAAAAGGCAGGGATTTTTTCCTTTTTCTTCAACCACACTGCACATACCTGCACTTCATCCAGCAGCACTCTTGCTTGCTGCAGTGGGAGAGGAGCAGTGCCCAGCTCGGTCACCGGCTGACAGGACATCTCCAGCAGCCACTTGCGCAGCTTCTCCGCCATCTCCCTGTAGCGCTGCCACTGGTGAATCCGGCTGTCAATGATCCCCCTCATCTGCTGGGCTCGGCGAATTACTCCTTGCCACTGATTACTCAGAAGAGTCAGGTTCAGATTAAATTCATCCCTATTATAAACAGATAAATAATAAAAAAGACACAGTAATCTTCATACTTGGATATGTTTGCTTAATGAAACACATTGAAGTGAAAAGGAAGGTGTCTGTCAGCCAATTACAAAACACTAAGAGAAAAGCACTGAAATCTTGTGAAGGCTGACTGAGGATAACTTCACACTTCATGTACTAGGAGAGTTAAAGGGGATCCAATTATTGACACCTTAAAAACCCCAAACCCTTAATGCACAAAACTCTTCTACTTCTTCCCAGAAATACACACAGAAAACCCATAGGTTTTGCCAGTTTGGATTAGTCAAATTCATAGTAAATCATGGAGATTTCACAATTCACACCCAGATTTACTACTGAGTTCAAAGCAGGCAGTATTAATAAAATTCTCACATTCCAAAAACCAGTTCATCTTTGTACTATGATAACCTTAGCAAAGTCAGTGCATATGCACAAGTGTGAAGCCACTGGTGTTCCACTGATTTTCATTCATTTGATCACAAGCATTTAAAATTAAATCCTAGGCAACAGTGAGTTCCTATTCTATCACATTAAGGCTGCAGGAGTTCTTAAATGGCAGCAGGGAATCCTCCTAGTGGAGGCAAATCCCCAGGTGGCGTAAATCAAATGTAGTGTCACTGCAGGCTCCTTTGGTGAAAGTGACATTTTGAAAATACATCAGAATAGATATATATGCAACACACTTGATATTCCAAGACAAATCTTTGTCAGAGAAGCAGCCTCAGAAGGTTGTTGAATTCCCAAATGCATTCACATGCTCATAGCATTTTAAAGAACGATGCCTTAAGATCTGGCTAATGAACAGCTTAACCACAGCAATAGTAACTTCCACTTCAGAAGAGCATGATCTGAACACTGCCATCTGCTACCTTCTCTGTTTGGAAGCCTCCCACTAGTCTAAGTATAACTTCACATAAGCAGCAGCAGCAGCAACAATACAGCAATGTCTACCTGTCATCCACCTGTCCTTGTTCTAGGAGGTGCTGCCCATCAGAGATAATTGAATGCAAAATCTGCTGGCGGCTGAACATCTCTGCCTGGAATAGCTGTTGTACAGGAGACAAGGAGGTTAAAACAAGATCTCACTTTTTAATTCTGTCTGTATGCACTGATAAAAATTAATTTTCATGTATTTAATCTCATTTCAGATTAATTCAATGGGAGTTTTGTCATGACCTTAATATAAATATATTGAAAACTCTCATTTTAGAGTTATTTGCTGCTTCTAGTAATCATTTTGAGTTCCTCAGGACCAATATTATAAAGCAAAATTATATCAACAGGTGATAGGTTTTATGTTTCTGAGTACAGCTGTGTGATTTGCATTACAATCTACAACAAAATCCAGATAGGGTATTTTTTGTTTGGACAGAAAGTTGCTTTTTATTTTTTGACATGTTTAAGAATTTTATACTCTTTTGCTTTGTTATACAGACCATGTGTGATAGTGTTATATAAACTTTTAATACACTTTTACATTGCCAATAGAGCCTTAAAAGAAATAGACATCTATGTGTAGGAGCTAGAAATTAGTTTTCCACTTCTTCCAAGTTTTCATATTTATTTTCCAATTTTCACCACAAATAACAGCATAATAAACCTCACAGTACTTTTAAAACACTCTTATTACTTAAATGTTACTTAAGACAAAAAATTTCCTAATTAGTACTTAAGCAAACATATCGCAAATTCATTTGCTACTTAAATTTATTTTTAAAACATCTTTTTATTTAGTAATGGATCATGTCTCTATGTAGGATTCTTCAGGAATATTTTTATGTTAATGAAGATACACTCAGGCATCACTGGATCAACTCTATGTTCAAAAGGTTTACAGAGAGTTTCAAAGAAAAAGTATATTGGTATGAAGCTTGAGGGTTTTTTTTCCTTTAGTTAGTGATGGTATTTGCAGTTGACAGAAGTTCACCCTTGCCTGAACAAAGAGCCATTACTCTCCCCTACTCTTATATGGCATCCCACCAGCTCAAATTGTGATTGTACCAATCCCTGCATCTGCACCTGCCAGCAGAACACCCACTGGCACCTGCGCATTTAAATCCCTCAAGCACACTGCATGTAGTTTAGGTCTTCTGGATGATGCAGTAATTTTTCAAAATGAGATTTTGCCTCTCTGAATCACGGAGTTAACTCTGAGGTGCTACTCAGGTCATACATTTTCTCATAGAAGGAAACAGTGTTGTCTGATTTCTTTACAGAAATATTTGAGACTGTTCTTTGAATGCCTTGGCACTTATCATTGAACCTGAATCAGAGGGAAACTGAATGCTATTATTATCTCATGAATGAAGCCCTGATAGTGTGGCACTGAGAATTTCAGAAAGCTGAGCAAAAAGGCAAAAGTTTTACTTTCTGTCATGTCTATTTTTGTCAAGTTAGGGGACACAAAGCACAGGAGGTAACAGCATCTACCAGCATTGTTGACAGATCAAGACTAAACAGAACACAACTACTGCAATTGGTTAAACAAGTCCCTCACCCAAAAACCCCAACCTTTCCCACCCTCCCCTCCCTCCACAGCCCCAAAAATCTGAAAACAAAACTAAAAACCAGCAAAACCAATTCCTTCAAAAGGGAAAATTTTAATACTTTAATACTTTAGGACAGTGAAATAAAAACTTATCAAGTATGAGAACTCTGCTTAGAGTGGATGTACTCAAGCCCTACACAAAAGTAGAGATATTTCAGTCCTTTCCATATTTACACTCTGTACATAAGAGGGATACTCTGTTACCTGGGACCTCTTTTCACCCAAATTTATTATCATATGAAGATCACCATGAGTCACAGAAACAGGAGTTCAAACAAGGAAAGGAGGGTAATTGTTGAAATGCACAACACCTGCACACTGGGGAAAAATTTGGTAACTGAGTTGGCAAGGAACTTCCTTCCCCCTCCCCTGCCAGCACTTTCTCAAGTGCTTGTCTCAGTGCACTCCCAGTGCAGGGGAGTCCCAAGCACTGTCCCATGTACTGGAGAACCATGCAGCAGTGATTACGAGATCATCCTGGCAGACTGATGCAGATGATTCTGAAAAAGCTTTCACCTCCACCTTGTGAACTCCACCAGGAAGATATTTCTAAGTAAGGCCACTGAGGTGGTTGGGGTCTTCTTTGGGTAAAAACCAGCAAAAGATATGAGTCACTGGAAAGGCAATAATAGAGCTGGAAGCATTTCAACATCTATTCTAGGAAATTCAGGTGGAAACAAACTATTTTCTCATTATTTTTAAAAATATGAAGAAAAACAATGTGAAAATGCATCACAAGAAGTTGAGATTTGACCCTTTCAGCCAAAAGTAGTGGGAAGAAAACTCTTAGTGACTATCAAGAAGCACTGAAAAGGACATTTGGTAATGAATACATTTTGATTATAAAAAATCCCAAAAATAAGGTAAAAAAAAATTAAAAGGAGGTCACTTTTTTAAGGATGAACTGCAGTATTTAGAAAAAACATGTATTAATCATCTTAATTCTGAGATGACTTTACAGTTGCGAAAAAAGGGCTTAAATAGAATGCCCAAGTAATGTTCATCTGCGCAGATCAAAGTTTCAGGAAAGAATTAAGCTGAGATTTCAAAACAAACGAATGCTAGAAGATTGCCCTAACTCCCTTCAAATAATTATAGCTATGACTGGACACAACAAAAGTAGGAAATTATCCACTTAGAAATGATTTCTGGAAATTCAAATCTCAAAGACCTGAGATGTTTAAACTTACAGAGACTGTCCAGTTAATGCTGGCAGCAATGAAAGGAAATGAAATGGATGACATTTGTGAAAGCAAAGGCAGTTAGATGTTAAGGCAAACATATGCTAAAAATGGTTGTGAATTACGTTTTGCTATCAGACACCCATTCAAACATTATGCTATGAGATATAAGGCAGGAGAGGGGGAAGGACATAACTCTTCCTGTAATCCAGCCTGAGTCTAGGGGAAGGTCAGCTGAAAAAGTTGTGGGAACTGAAACTACTGGGGCCACATGGGAGCTCTGGTATGAAAATTGACTTCTTTTACTTGATCTTTAACAGGAATCTTGGCAGTAACAATATGGGTAGAGAAAAAATGTGCACCACTTGACTTCACAGAAGAATCATAAACTCTGAATCTAGTAAAAACTCTGAATCATTTTTTCCTTGCAGCAAAAGCTGTGCTAGCTCCTGATTTGTTACAAACAAATGACTGTAGCAGCAAAGACCAAATCAGTTTGCTCCCCAAGGAAATGTTATCAAATGGAGGCTCCATGGTGAATTGTATAACTCAGTACATGCCAGAAAGATCTTCCTTTAACATGCTTTTCAAATGCTATATGCATTGGTAACTTAGTAAAAAATAAACAATATCAGAATAGAGATTTTCTCTAGTTATGAGTGAAGGCAAAGAGCCAAAGAACATGAGCATTGTTAGGTTTTTAAAGGATCTTTGGTTTCCTTGGTACAAACGAATCTGAAGTAGACTAAACGCAGGGACACGCACTCACAGGCACAATGATGCATTACACACACACTCAAGTCCTCCTCCACTGGCTATTATTGACATATTACATATTTGCATGCTTCTGGTTTTAAGTTTTCCTCATACGGTGCACACAAATACAAGGCATGCTATTGTATCATTCAAAAAAAGAATGTGCATTCCTCCTGTGTATAAATAGTATGTGTATTAGCGATGTATAAATATACATGATTACTTGCCTCGTGCTCCCTCTGTTGCTCCAAAAGCCTTTGGTAGTTTCCTGAAACCTCTACTGCCAACTTCTGCTCAGTCTGAACTAATAAATCCATCCAAGTCCCACATTTCTCCAAGAAAGTCTGCTGCTGCAGCAAGAAAGACTGCAACTTACTGAAAAAAAGAAAGAGAGATGGATTCAGGTAATTCCAAGTCAGGGTAACACCTTTCCCACACAGCTGCCTCATTTAATTTATTTACCCAATACTTAGAAAAGTAGCAGTCCTACTCGTTTCAAATCCTGTTAATTCATGGCAAAATGAGCATTTCAGCTCAATGGCTTTGCTCTTTATTTACAAGTACACCAAAGAAAAGGAACTTTGGTCAATCAAATACCTGAAACATTTCTATATTCTGCAAAAGGTATACTTTCTAACTTATTAAAAACTGTAGAACAATCATTATTTATCCACACCTGAATCTCTCTGTAGTCTGAGAGGAGATCAAAGACCAATGTCTGTTCAGGTTCTGCATCCTTTTGATTTCCTTGTCATTCAGAGGAAGCCTGTAACCCAGTTCATTCAGACGGTCCAAATCAGGGGCCATGCTGCTGAACTTCAGCATTTGACTCTGCAACCAACAACAAAAGTGATAACTGGGAAGTTCAGGAATTATATTATTATTGACTTGAAAATTATGAACTAGCACTTAGTTAAATTTAGAACGGCCTTGGTTGCCACCAAGTGGTAAGCAATCTCTATGCCAAGGAAAAAAAATGCATTTCCAGTATTCATCTTCTGGTTCCAGACCAGGAGAAGACTTGTGTCCATGTTTAAAAGTGTGCAGAGAAGTATACTCAAATTTCACTGAAGTGTTTTGCTGAACTGATGATTTACAGCTCAGAGCTGAAGAAGCAGGCTGGTGTTCAAAGCTGTACAGTTATACTGTCAAAGTAAGTGACTTTTTCCTTGTTTCTTAGCCTGAATTGTAGGCTGGTAAATTCCCAATGAAATTATTCCACTTTTTATTTTTAGGTTTTTGTTTTGCTGTACAGAAATACTCAATTCACTCCTCAAGGAAAATGCTCTGCTTTTCAGCATGTACAAAGTGGAATTCTGTCTTTAGTTAATCTTGATAGAAAAATAATGGAAGATTACAATGACAAAAACAGCCTAGATGGCAAAGTTCAGCAACTTCTTGTTATGGCCTCTGAAAAAAGGAGAGGACAAAAAGAAGATCCACAAAAAGAAAAGTGTGCAAGACCTTAAATGGAGATCAAACAGTCCACACTATGAATGTTTCTTCAGTATATCAAGTTACCCAAATGTATAAAGTACTTCACATATAAAGGAGATACCAGTGAGACACAAATTGAATAAATTCAAAAAGGTTGAGAGAAAAAAAGATTAAGGAAATACTCAAAACCTGCTAGTTTCCATGCCCATTTTGATCTGTTAATATTATGCTAAACAGTCTGACTGCCCTTTTCATCTTTACTCAGGGACAATGTGACAATCATTCCTTGACTGCCATCAAACTTCAATTTCTCAGTCTTACACTTTTCATGAGTGATAGTCCTTTACCACCTACAGAATGCACATATAATATCTGTGCATACCCTCAACAACAAATAACCGGGCCAACAGAAGCAAAACCCCAGCACTTCCTTCCCTTATTAGTCACCTTGAGTTGCTCCATTCTACTCTGTATTGCTGAGACATCAGATGAGTGACTGGGATCCTGTTCTTTCAATGATTCTTCTGCTTCTGTTATCCAAATTTCAAGGACTTCCAGGTTCTTGGCAAAGGTTTGATAGTCCAGGACTCCAGCCTTGAATACAAAAGGATCCACAGTTTAATAACTTTGGCTTCACAGCCTCCTCATTCACATTACACTCCTGTTTATCTCATTATAGATTTGCAAACAGTTGAATTGAGGTAACTGGCTAGGAGCAATTGTAACTGCTGCTTTGCTTGCAGACTGTGGAATGAGTTGGATTTTTTTAGGTTAGAAGAGGATTTTTGATCATAGCAAAGAGAACATTTCAGCAAAGTGCATAAATGTCTCCTTACCTTGAAATTGATATTTTCTAACTTTCTTTTATGAAAGAAACTCCTATGTTTAATTTATTGCCAGCAGAGAGAACTAGTAACTCTTATCACAATTTAAAATTAAAAACCTTTTTTTTGTGTTTTGTCTCCTCACAGTACAGTGATACTACAAAAACATCCCAGACACTGCTAGATTTCTTGAGTAAACCCTCTTTTCTCTCAAACAGAAGCTGCTACCTTTGTGGCTTTTTTATCCAAATTGTTTCCTATGGAGTACATTCTTCCACTCTTTTTTTCCTCTTTAGACCCTGGTGACACAAGCAATTTGGCAACATCTACTAAACAGGCTTTGACACAAATTATAGGTGTCAGTCTGACCACTGACATTAATAGTAATGGCAAAAAATCAGTTCCACACAATATTCAGAATCTCTAGTTTATTTTACTGTTGAAGAAATAGGTGGGAAGAGTGGGTGTCTTCAGGGGAGCAGTAGCTGTGGATGCAGCTGTTAGCACTATTGTTGTGTGCTGAAAACATGCCCACCTTGGCATTCCAGACAGATGTTTTCCTGCAGGAGGGTTGCTATCCTCATCCCAGAATTTGGACCTTCTTACAAGGTCTCTTTGCTGGACTCGAGCATATTTTCTACTCTCAGCTTTGGTTTCCAGGGAAGTCTAGGAAAAGCTGTCTAACAGGTAACACTACCCTCTTTTCCCAGGCAGATTTAGCTGATTTATGTGTTTTCAGGAACCACAGGATGATCACATTTGATGATTGTAAACAGTGTCTGCATACCTGAAGTGCAGCCTGCTGCTTGCGGAGAGCCTGTTCCAGGGTTGACAGATTCTGGCTCAGAGAGAGATGATCAGACTGTATGGCTGCTGCTGCTGAAGCCTCCACCTGGCTTTTCAGCTCCTCCCCCAGTTCTTGAAGAACAACCAGAGACTCCTGTGCTGTTTTCAAATCTGTGAGTACATCCTGTTGCAACATATTGAATAAGGACATGATAGTTAAAGCTGGTACTCAGGCACTGTAAGGAAAACTTTTATTTACAACTGCATTTCAATATGAAACTTTTCTTAACTTACAGTTACATTCTGTATGACTTGAAGAATAAAAAAAAGATATGTCAAGAACCTGTACAGAAAGGAACGGAAAAAAGTGCTCAACTACCTTTGAGCAAGCCTGAGTTGTTGATGAGGCAATAACTGTTGAAAGAAACCTTTTGAATTTACTGACATGATGGTCCTAAGCAGTGGCAACCCTCTCTGTGAATTGATTCAGGTGTAGGCCTCCCTTTTCTTCCTGCTATGATTTACCAGGAAGGCTGAAAAAATAACTTTTTTAAATGATCTAACATAATTGTTAAAGAATGGGACACCAGGAAATAAATTATTTGAACCAAACAATTTCATGGTGCCCGATCACGGCAGAAAATGTGCCAAAAGATCATGAACATGTTTATTTTCTAAACACTAACTTAATATTTTTTTTCTCACTACAATTGTTTTGCTTACATTGAGACAATTCATATTTTATTTTTTTGGTCAATGACACTTAACATTAACTTAAGCTCAAAAGAACCAAAATGTAAGCACAGAGAGCAGATAAATAATTCTTCTGCCTTGAGATACAATCTCAAAAAAGGAAGAATCTCAACATTTCAGAGAGAATGGTGTCCTTCCATAAGGAAGAATAAAGACATCTCTATCATTCTGAAAATGTGAACAGTCTTGATTGGTGGGAATATAGTCAAAGAATTTTGAGTTTCATTCTATTATAAGGAACTCCAAAGACTTGGTAGAGATACTTTCCCAAGCGTGAATACCTTCGTTAAGCAGGACCTTAAGACTGAATCAAATGAGGCAATTTATCCACCTTCTCCAGACAGAAGACTTTAGACACAAGCTTCTGAAACAACATCACAGCAACTAATGGAGGCATCAAAATTTAGAGGCATTCATGACATTTAGGTAGCAAACATACAGCTGTCTCCTATGCCTAGGCTGCATCAGTAAAATGAAATATGTAGTATACAAGATTCCAAAACACCAACTAGAGAGTTTAGCCATGGAGAGCCTCTTGAGATTTTTTTTAGCCCACAGAGCTGAGAAAAGCTGCAAAGCTTGACTGAACATACATTGCAATCCCGAATCCAAGAAGTAACTTCATCATCAGCGATGTCTTTGCTGGTTGCAGTCTTCAGGAGTTCATTGGTCTGCTCTTCTCGCTGGTGGACCGTGGAAGAGCACTGCTGGTGGCAGTCCTTGTACCTCTGCCACAGCTGGAGCAGAGCCCTGCTGGCACGCAGCCGCTCTGCAACCTCCTGCAGGAGGTTGTTCCACCTGGGGATGAGACTGCGTGAGAGATCGAAGCCTGGGAATCCACAATAACAATCCATGTCCCTATTTCTCTCTGCTATTCCCCATGGTCTCTCCACTTTTGAGAAATTTGGTAATAATCAAGATCCAGACACTTGGGTAGCAGAGGAAATTCCAAACCAAGGAATTTCTCTTTCAATACCAAACCAGGCTGTTCTGAGCTGTCACAATGTGTGTGATGCGTGCTACACCTTGGATGCTGTTTATTAATGCTGGTGGTCAGAGCTGCAGCACACTTTTTGCAGTGAACTTCCTCCTCCTGCTATTTCCACTTAGTACCCACAGCATCAGAAAGCATCCATGACCAATCATGCCTTGCCAACAGCAGATTTCTGTACAGGTCTAAGAGGCCCAGAACAGCTGTAAACAAGACACCATTTCTTCTTATGCCATTTTCTCCCAAACTCTGACACAGTAATTAGTCATAAAGCTCTGTGTAACTTGCTTGTAAAATACTCCCAGACATATTAAAAATCTTTATATTTCTATTATCCAATTAAATATCTAATCTGCCTTCGAATTCTTTCCTATAATAATTTCCCAGTGAATTTTTTTCTCTAATAGCAACCAGGAACACATGCTTTCTCAAATGTGCTCATAGTTAAAAAACTGCCTAATTGTTTCCTTACCAAAGAAAATCACAGTATTTCTCAATTATTATTAAATTATAAAAAGCAAAGGTTTTGGAGCAAAACTTCTGCCAGACATCACTGAAACTGTTAAATTCTATGGTATCTTAATAATCCCTCCTCCCACTTCCAGTTTCTAGGACAGGACTGAACACAGATTAAAATGAATTTGGTGTGATTCTGCTTTCAAAAAAAATCCCAGCTTTCCACCACACTATCTTTTTTCTTCTGGATCCTCCCTGTATCTGAGTAAACCCTTTTACTAGTTCTTGCCTGAATTCAAAGCTGGGGAAGCTGTTTGCCAAGGTATTGGTGAGGAGCTTCCTGTCTATGATGCCTTTCCTACAACTAGAAATAGCAACCTAAAATTTGAGGAAGCTGATGCAAAACTATTGAAACACTGCAAATGAAGTTTTCAGATAAAGTTCTCAAATTTCAAGTGCAGTATTATTTTCCAGCATAGTATTTATGAACCTTGGTTGGCAGTCAAGCACAAAGTAAAACTACTGACATTAATGCTCAAATGCTCATTGGAAAATGTATTTCATTTATTATGACCAGTAAATGAGAGTTTTACTTCAGTCCTTGGCAAGAGGAATAATCCTGCCTGTTCCAATAAACCCCTAATGACCCCAGGAACTTAAAATAATAACATATAAGAAAAACAGTGATAATGGAAAACTGGATAATGGATAAATACAGATTTGCTACTGAAATTAAAGTTTAACACAAAGACATTTTCTACCTCATATTCACTTCTTTCAAAGTGTTGGTAAGTGTTTCAGTCACTGGTGGGTGACATTCTTTCAACAACTCATTGGTCACAGCACCAAATTTCTGTAAGCTATTCTCTTGTTTTTCCAATTCATCTTGTAGGCTCTAAAGCAGAATAATAATGAAACAAAACAAAACCACGAGTTAATAAAACTCCACAATGTAGAAGCATTTCAAAACAGTATGCACCAATTGTATTAGATTATGAACAAAAACTTGATTTCATGTGTCTCATATAAATAAGTTGTTTAATATAAACATGCTCTAATACGTTTTTTTGTTTTACAATGGTAAATTACTTGATCATGTGAGTGTCTCAGCTCCTGGAACATTATTTTCTTTGATCATCAATCTACTGCAAGGTTGGTGGGGGCCTAAAAATGTGATCTCAACATACACCTGTATCTCTGAAGCCTGATGAAGTAGCACAAGAAACTCTAGTTTTTATGGCCATTAGCATGATTTAAAACCTTGTAACAATTTGATGGTATGGCTCAAAATTACAAAGAACATCAAAAATCTAAAAAGAAAACAAGTATCCCAAATAAATTTTTCTGCAAAAGGAAACATGCAGTGGCTGGTTTATAAGTATTCTCTTAATGTCATGTGATTTTAATGGGCCAGTACGTCTTCTACTTCTTACAAGTCAAAACCTGCAGTTATCTGCATTCATGCGATTTCAGACAAAATTAACTCTTTTCACCTGAAGTTTATCAACTTGGACTTTCACAGCTTCCAGAGAACCAGTAAGAAGATAAAAACGGGACAAGGAGTATCTGGCTTCTGTCAGATAACTGTTCAGTTCTTCATAAGACACTTTGTAAATGCTCCACTGATCAAGAACGGATTGCAACAATATCTTCAGCTGGCTAACCTGGGAGGAGGGAGGAATAAAGACAAAAGTAAATTAAAAGCATTCAAGCTATTTTGGATTTGTTTAAATTATTTTCTTCCTTTGGATCTTGCATGCTTCTTATCTTAAATGCCTAGTCTAAACCTATTGGGTAATGAAGATTTTTTACAGCCATCAGCTGGGCTTACACTGGGAACAGCATAAAGTTCTATTTCGTTTTATAAAGTTTGGATGGAAGCGTCTGTAAAGATGTCAAAATTCATTTTACTTTGGTCCAAAGCAGGATCAAAGGAAATTTCTTGAGACTACACATATCCCTAAGGCAGGGAAATCAGCCTATGGAAATCAGGCGAGAGGCTTGCACTAACACACTGCATTCCTTCTGAGAAGGCAGATGTCAATCAAACTTTGAATGCTGAAAATGAATGCTGATCTCTTCCTTTTTCTGTGAGACCTGTGGAACTGAAAATAATTTGAAGATAATTTGGTACCTTTAAACTAAATATCAGGAAGCATCTAAAAAGCTTCACTTACAATGACTAAAAGCATTGTTGAAACAAGAAATATTATACTCATTTTATGTGGTGTGTGCACACAAACTTGGGGATTGATGGCTAGAGTGATGGAAAGAGGGGCATGATTCAGAATCTCTTCCCCTACAACCCAGAAGAAATCCACTAGTGCAACTGTTAATTCTCCCTCTCCTCCATGCCTTATTCCTAGAGGTGTAATTTTCCCCTTAAGGATTCTTTTACCATGTGATCCAAATTGGCCCAGGAATGGTTAACTTCTCGCAGTGTATTCATAACAGCAGAAGCGACTTCTTCTTTCTTGTTCTGTACCAAAGAAAGACCACTCTGTTCTACATTTTCTACTTCTTTTTCCTTTGTTCTTATTGATTCTTCTAATTCCTAAAAAAAAAAAAAAAAAAAAAGATACCTAAGTATTGCTTGTTTAATTGGCTAAATAATACCTTGATATAGAAAGGATGCCCATAAGCTCCTTAGTTTAAAATATAGGAGATATGCAGACATATTTTGACTTTTATTCTCAAGGCATTCACAACTCATCAGCAATTTAATGAATATTTTATGTTCCCTTTAAAGTCTAACAGTTTGTTGTTGATTGAAATAGAAGCATGTCCTCTACATAAAACTTCTGTATAATTTTCTTCTCTCTTGTAAGAATAGAAAACTCTTTAAAAATAGCCATTCCTCGCTGGGAAACTACCTATAAAATTTCATATCATGGTGCAGGCAGATCGATGAAAGTCCTGCAGAGCTCTGACTCATCTGGAAGCTCTGGGGCTTCAGGCAGCACAAACACTGAGTCTGAGCAGAGAGGGGCAGTAAGGCTTGCCCCTAAATTCAGGTTTCAGGCCAGCACAGATTTGTGTTCACCTGTCAGTATGATACAGAAAGCAGACTGTGAGGTGACAGCAACCTTGTGTTTACACCATGTGATCTCAGGTTATTGTGTAATTTTCTGCAAACCTCCCCTTACTGAGAGAAACAGATCAACAGAGAAAGAAAAGAATACAAGAGAACTCTGGTCAACCTGAAACTCCATGTCTTTCAATAAATTTCACTCCCTGTGAATCCCAAAACACAACAATCGAACCACTGCCATAAGAGACTTTACATTGTAGATAGCTGGAAAAATTTCTGGAGTAAACAAAAATTATCCCAGCACAAATACAACACACTTTTGTCTATATATATATTTGGAAAATTTTTGGAGTAAACAGAAACAACACACTTTTGTCTATATATATATTTGTGTGAGCATTTTTGTGGCAGTATTTATTCTCAGCCTTTATTCTCCTGTATTATTTCACCTTTACTCAAACATCTAGTCAAGACCTTGTTCTGGAGCACGCCAGAGTAATGTATCATTTTTTTTAACCACCTGACAACAACACTAACGCTTCAAAGTTGAACATAATAAATTTGACTTTCCAAAAAGTGGACTTTTGCACTGGAAAAGTAATTTAACTTTATACAAGGTTGTTCCAAAATTCAGAATAGGCAAAGTTTCAAACACCAAGACCAGCAAGTATTTCTAGTTCTCTTTAAAAAGGGCTTTTTTATTCATCATTTATAACTCATAACTAAATTAAAGATGCATTATTTTGACAGGAAAAAATGTTTAACTTCACTTATTAATATGACACAAAGCAGCAACTAACACTGGTTAATAAATAAACTCCAGCTTTTGTACTAGTTCAACCGGATATCTGGGAGTCTCTGACACAGTTACTTCTTAAACAATTTGTTTCTCTGCTGATCAAAGTCTTGCCATTCATAACTAACTCCACACGTGTATTTGCTAACTTCCCTGACCAAAAGGAACCAAAAAGGTGATAAATCAGATTCAGCTTTGAACTCCAGCCAAGCACAGACTGTTGATTATGTTAGGCTATGTTAAATCACCCTTCCTTCAGTTGTATGAGTTTATTGTGCTGAAACCATAAAGATACCTGAATTAAAACTAAGCACTTCAGACAGATTGAAAACTCAGGTCAGGAATTTCACAAAAAAATTTGACCTCTTAACATATCTGGCCTAACCACCCTATTTGCCTTTACAGAAACAAAGATGGGCTTCATATAGTGGTGAATATATGTAGCAAATTCTTTTATACATTTCATTTAAACTTAGAGCTGTTCTCTTTGTGAATAGATGAATGCTAGGTTATATTTGTCCCATTAATTCAATTTCAGAAAAAAAATTGACCTCTTAACATATCTGGCCTAACCATGCTATTTGCCTTTACAGAAACAAAGATGGGCTTCATATACTGGTGAATAAATAGTAAATTCTTTTATACATTTCATTTGAACTTACAGCTGTTCTCTTTGTGAATAGATGAATGCTAGGTTATATTTGTCCCATTAATTAAATTCATGCAGGACAGACACATAAACACATTTCCTCAATCCCTTTTATGGGAATGAGAACACCCAGATTTTGTGCATTCAGTTGCCTGACAGTTCTATTTTGATTTGGCATGAAATTTATTATATGGTATCTGGTAGGACAAAATTATTTTGAACAAAAATTATGTGATGCTGATACTGTGTGGAGGTCTTGTCTATAAATTCAAAAGTATACCTGTAAGCTTTAACTCTGTAAGCTTTAACTCTGGCCTGACAGCTCCAGAGGTAAGCTTCTTACTATTTAAATATGTGCTGCTCTGAGTAAGATGTTCAGAGACAACTGTGATACCCTGTGATACCTTATACAACTATGACACTGCTGTGTCATCCTTGTATGAATTCCATGTGACAAACTGTGGTGGTTTTGAACTTATGTGCATTATGTATAGCTGCACTTTGCCTCGTCTCACCTTTGCACATCATAATCATGACTCTCTTTTCTTTTCTGGATAGTTATAGTTATAGATTTGAAAAAAAAAAACCCAAAAAACAGCAACAAGAAACAATTCCCAGCCTTCTGAATGAAAGCATAAAACTTCCTTGGATTCTAGCATTTTTTTCTGAATAGTCAGGTGGAACATATAACACAAGTGCATTATGTATAGCTGCACTTTGCCTCGTCTCACCTTTGCACATCATAATCATGACTCTCTTTTCTTTTCTGGATAGTTATAGATTTGAAAAAAAACAAAAAAAACCAAAAACAACTAGAAGGAACAATTCCCAACCTTCTGAATGAAAGCATAAAACTTCCTTGGATTCTAGCATTTTTTCTGAATAGTCAGGGGGAACATATAAGATGGAAAAAGAATGGAAAAAAGTGGGGCATAGAGGAAAGACAGTGAAAAGGCAGAAAAACCCACAAGACTGGCTAAACAGATGTGACAACATATTCCTGACAGTCTTGTTCAGTATGCCTGGCATGCTTTGAAATGTCCAGTGTAAAAATAATTATGACTTCAGTTGGTCTTAAGCAACTTTGAGACATTATGGCTCCTTCCTCCTCTTTTATTGCTGGCATCATAGGAATAAAATCTCTCTGTCAGGAAGCGTTGAGTAACTGACTTCACCAATATGAAGATTTCACATGGATTTATCAAGTGTGGTTTCAAACTCTTGGAAAGAGAACACTATTATTTATAAGTAGACATTACCTGACAGTCTTTCAAAGCATTCTGCACTGAAGCCTGGTCTCCAATTTTTTGTTGCTGTTTCAGTTTCTTCTCTTGGGTTTCAAACCAAGTTTTTAGGCACTGAACATTATTTTCATATTCTGCCCAGGATTCCTGCAGGCTTTCCAAGAGCTGAATCTGCAAAGAAAAATGAGTATATACTTCCTTACACAATTATCTTTACTGTTGGGTCAATTATATAAATAATTGAAGACCAATGTAAAGTAGTGTCTTCTTGGAATTCAGTGCTTTCAGAATTTAAAAACAGTATACACATTCAAATTTGCATATATCTAGTATTTTTAATGGAATTAATAATAACCCTGGCTTCATTCAGCTTGGGGAAAAGAGGGCAAAGGAACCATCTCACTGTGCTGTCCACTCCTTATAGGGAAGCATGGGGAAAGTGGAGGCAGACTATTCTGGGAGATATTCAATAAAAGGAGAAGATATTACAGTCACAAGTTGCAACACGGGAAATCCTTATTGGGAACAAGACAAAAACTTGGCCCCCACCAGAGTGGTTAAGCATGAATCAGCTACCCAGAAGAGTATGTGGAATCTGCCCTGGGAAATTTTCAAGATTCAGATAACCAAGTCCCTTCTGAGCGAACTGCAAAGTTAGCTCTGTTTGAGCAGGAGATTAACCTTGACGACTTGCAGAGGCTTCCAACCATTATAATCTTATTGTTCTGTGCATTTTGAAAGTTCACACCAGAGCAGTTATGTTTTGTCTTTACCTTTTCTGTTATCAGGCCTTGCAGGATCTGCCAACGTCTGTTCATTGCTCCAAGCTGTTCTGCAAAATCAGTTTTGTCACTGCGTTTACTTTCAACATCCTGGCTGCTGATTTGTAGCACTGATTGGTTCACAAAGTCCACGGTCAACTGTTTGCAATTTAAATCTATCTTGAAACCCTAGGGTAAAAAACCAAAAAACAACGGAATAAACAAAGCAGCATATAAGTACCACAATTTCTCACCTTCCTGCAAAACAGAGGAAAAATGTTCAACAGCTGCATCTTTATCACAATTCACCTAGAAGGGTTTTTTAGCAATTGGCGAGGAATTAGAAAACAAGTCCCTCCCACTGCAAGAAAAGAGTGGGTTCAGCACCACTTGATGAAGCTTGATAGGCACAAGTTTCTGGGACCCGATGAGATGCATCACAGGGTCCTGAGGGAGCTGAACAATGTTGTTGCCAAGCCACTTTCCATCACATTTGAAAAGTCTTGGTGGTCAGGCAAATACCCAATGAGTGGAAAAGGGAAAACATTGCTCCTATCTTTACAAAGGGAAGAAAGGAAGATCTGGGGAACCACAGATTGGTTAGCCTCACTTCTGTGTCTGGGAAGATCATGGAACAGACGCTCATGGAAGCAATGTTAAGGAAAATACAAGCCAAGGACGTGATCTAAGACAGCCAGAACAGCTTTACTAAGGGCATATTGTGCCCTTAGTAAAGTCCAGTGGCCTTCTATGGAATGACTGCACCAGCCAACAAAAGAAGACTGACTGATGCCATCTACCTAGAATTCTGTAATGCTTTTGACACAGTCCCAAATGATATCCTTATCTCCAAATCAGAGAGACATGGGTTTGAAGGGTGGACTATTTTGTGGACAGGGACTTGGCCGGATAGATGCAGCCAGAGGGCTTTGGTCAATGGCTCTGTGTCCAGGTGGAGACCAGTGATGAGTGGTGTCCCTCAGGGCTCTGCTCTGGGACCAGTGCTCTTTAATACCTTTATCAATGTCTCAGTGAGATCAGACGTATCCTCAGCATGTCTGCAGAGGACATGAAGCTGAGCTGCACAGTTGATATAACTAAAGAATGCGATGCCATCCAGGGGACCCCAACAAATTTGAGAACTAAGCCCATGAGAACCTCATGAAGTTCAACAAGTCCAAGTGCAAGGTGCTACACCTGGGCTGTGGAGATGAACTCATTGACAGCAGCCCTGCAGAGAAGGATTTGGGAGTTGTCATGGATAAAAAGCTGCACATAAGCCAACAGGGTGTGCCCACAGCCAGAAGGCAAACTGCATTGTGGGCTGCTTCAAAAGAGGAGCAGCCAGCAGTTCAAGGGAGATGATTCTGCCCCTTTGCTCTGCTCTTGTGAGACCCTGCCTGGAGTACTGCATTCACTTTAGCAGATCTAATAAGGACCAATAATGTGCATATTGCTTTGGATTTTCCTGGGAATTAAGGTAACCATACTAAAAATTATATTCCTGCCGTAAGTAAATAGCAGAGTAAAAGTAATTATGCCTTCTTTTCCACAGTATCAAATTTTTGCAGCTCTAACTTGCATACAATTCCAGCCACTCTACAAAGTTGGTGATTTTTTCCCCCCTAAATTACTTGTATTGTACATATTTCTATACATTTAACTGCGGTAACAATGGAGATAATTCAAAAGGAAGATTAATAATATTGCCACTCAGTACCTTGTACTTCTGGACATAACCCTGAACTGCTTTCTGTCCTACTACATTTTTTATATTTTCTTCATCCTGCTGAATTACATTTTCCATCAGCGAAATCCAGCTCATAACTTCAGTGATGGCATGGCGAGAAGGAATTTTGTCCATCTGGAGCTGTTGAGATAACAGACTTAAGAGCTCATGTTGTGAAGAAAATGGGTAACAATTCCTTGCTTTGCATTAACACAGTTTCAGTAGTTGATAGAGTACTGCTTGCCTGCATTTAATTACTCAAGAATTGGCTCTATGACACTTTTAGGTGGACACAGATATTTTGTATTACAAGACAATTCAGAGAACTACAGAATGACATTGTCTTGTTTACTATCCCAAATTCAGTTAAGATTTGTGACCTTTCCTCTCACCGTAAATCACAAAGTTATTATTAACTCCGAGAGCATTCTAAGTTATAAACTAAAGCAACAGCTTACACTGATAGCAACTGTATATTAAAACAACTTTTCAACCGGTATAATTCTCTAAGTTCAGTATTAAAGCATTAAAACCCCAAAACTACACAACCAAAAGCATTCTGTGCCTACATATACTAGCAATAATCAATAATGTTTTTAGGTCTATTTTGTCTTCCACAGACTTGAACCTAACCTATTCAGTTCAATTTGAACAAAACCACTACCACAGGGCACAAAGATGTGAAATTCCTTTTTCCAGAAAGCAGACCAATGTGTTGAAAACACCCTCACCAGTTCTTTAGTTAGAATGTAACAAATGTAACTATGTAAGTCTGAAAGTAACACTGATGGGTATTACACAGGCAGGATTTGAAACTAAGTGTCAGCTTTCCCACAATAAAACAACTTTTTTCCTATCTTTCCTCACATGGACAAACTCAGAAAGGAAGCAACTAGTCAGTGCCAACTGTACAGTCTTAGTTTTCTGGAATATCAAAGGCTATCTCTGGCTTTCTTACCTGGTGCAACTTCTCTTGTACTGCTGGGATTTGTGTGAGGAGCTCTGTCCACTGGGTTTCGATGTGGGACAATCCTGCACGCAATGCAGCTGTATCTACTTTCTTAAGCCTGAGCAGCTGGTTCCCAGTACTCAGGACAGAAGATTTCTGTGATGACTTAGTATCCACCTCTTTTGAAAACTCCTGTAAGCAGAACCATTTTTTGTGAAAATAATTAAGTATTTTTAAATTTTTCTTACTGTTTTAGAACCCCAAAAAGGTAAGAATATCCTCCTTTCCCTCTAAAATATGTACTTTCTATTAGCACTCACCAGCTATACTTCACAGTAAGTTAGAAAAAAAATTGTGTTCAGTCATAAAGCCATTTTCTGTTTTCAGAATCCTCTAGATTTACAATTCCTGCCTACAGCAAAGAAGTGCTTAATGTGCATTCACACCAGCTGAAGAACAGCTTACCTACATACTCAATGGTAAGAAGAAGCATAACCATTTGATTAATCAACTGTTTAATTGTAATTGGAGAGAAATTGGTATCCCAGGTTCATGATCAACTCACCAAAAAGGAGTTCAGGTGGTCTCGGACTGTTTCCAGTTCCTGAGGAACAGTCAAAGACTGCTGGCTCCAAAACTCAAGTCGCTCCTTTGCAGATTGCAACCACTGTGTCAATTCATTTGATTCACTCTGATACCTGGCAAGATGTTTAAAGAAGACTGAAACAGTCATTGCCACTTCTTGCCTCCAACTGAGCAGGCTTTCCTCCATGTGTTAGAGGAAGATACTGAATGCCAGATTTAAAATTTTAATTTTATCGAATTTCAAAATAAAATTTAATTTTACAGACAGGCATGACATCAGGAAGTTCCTATTTTAGCCACTATGCTCAAAATTTCTAATAGGGCCTGAGTTTTGCCTTTAGACAAAAGTTTAATGAAGGACAGTAAATAGATCCCAAACATCTTTGGACAAGCTGCAACCCCACCCAATGCACATAAATGGATTTTTAACTTCCATTAGAAGGCTCAGTCTTCCTAAATCTTCACAAAAAAATATCTCAGAGCAGAAATTAATTTCCTTTTTTTCAGAAATCATCTCCATATCATTTCACATCCCAAGCAACTAATGAGATAACAGAATATAAGTGGCCACACATTAGCCAGGGATTCATAGACAGAGCTTCTATACCAACTAGATAATTAATTCCAAAAGTTGCATATGAACATTCATTAGTAAGGTACCAAAAGCTCTCTTCCATATATGCAGTGACACAGACAAGAACCCAGAAGCTGCCAATGCATCCACTAAAACATGCAGAGGCAACTCATGTTACCCAGCGAAGCACACAACTTTTCTTACACACCTGTATGCACATGGGGATTCTGAATTAATCATCTAAGAAAGCATTTTCAGATTTCCTGCCACCAGCTTTTATCTGCTACATCTTTTATAAACAATGAGAGAGCATGTTCTATGGAACAGAAGAGCAGTCAAACTGACATACATCTCAAAGTACTTTCTTTTAAATGTTGAATCAAATATGTCTGGGTCCAGAATGGCTTTGACTGAAAAGCACAGGTGAAGAACTTTGTATTTACCATTACATCAGCATTACCTTGTCCAGTGCTTCAGTATTGTCTCCAGCCTGTGAAGCTCCTTGGTGACTTTGCTGGTGTTACTTAACCAGCGTTCTCCTAGTTGGTTCAGCTGACCTTCGAGTTCTGAGCAGCTAACAGAAAAAAGGAGCCTCTTCCCATCATCTAGCACTTGGTATAATTTAGGCTGGTATTCAGTCAGGTTGGATCTCAGATGCTGTAATGACAGAGGAGTTGGTTAAATAACTGCAGGTCTCTGCTACCACACTTTCTCAACATTTAGTTTCCTTTTATTGCAATTTGTTGCTTATGCAATGTCACCACAGAACATCAATTTTTTCCTTTGCTCCAGCTCTAGATCTCCCCAAGAACCATCACGCAGGTAATCTGCTCAAAAGCTGAACATGGTGCCACAAACCCAATCATGTCAATATGTCTATTGGTTCCTCCTAATGATGAACTCCTTCTTTGCAAAGATCTTCTAAACTTGAAAATAATCTTTGTGGGGCAACACCATTTCTGATAGAAATCAGAAAATGTGGATTAAAATACCACAACTTTAGCATCTGCTGAAAATCTACCATCTACTGCAATGAATGTTAAGATGTCTAATATAAATTATTATAACTTATTATAAATTATTAACAGTGGCTCCCTCTTCAGCCCTTCCAATGCCTATCTTCAGCTCTCTGGACATCTCACTCTTTTACTAATTTACCCTCCTGCTCTTCATGGCTAAAAAAAAGATCATCCCATCCATCCAAACCCCTGAACACAGAGACAAATTTTTATTGCACAAGAAAGCAAAAAAGATAATGAAAAAGGAAAGGTTGTTAATAGTATTACCCAAAATGAGACAGATTAAATTTAAATGGTAACTTGTGTATGGCTAAAGAATTTGTACATGTGGGCAAATATACCTGTTAAATTCCACTATCATTACCCAAATAGTATGGATATTAAAAACATCTGTACATTGGTGTAAGTTTGAGCATAAAATGTACACGCATTCCCGTTTTTCAGTTCTGATTAAAGTAATCTGAATATAAAAGCTACAAAACAAACAATATTATTGTATATGAACTTTCTATCACTCTTATTTCCTCTTTCACAAAAATACAGTTTTTAATAAATTTTTTAAAATTACCTTTATATATTTGTGAGTCTGTGTATTTACACAGAACATATATACAAAAAATCCTAGACAGAGGCTTAAAAAATTCTAAGATAATAATAAATTTATTATGATGGATTTTAAAACTAAATGTGGCCAATTGATAAAATCTATGACATGGCAGAATAGAAGAATCCAGATTTGAACAACCTAGTTTATGTAACTGAAAAGAAAAAGAAAAAAAAACCCAAAAACTAATTTAGGGTCAGGACAAAGACACACAATGCCTAGCATCAAACAAAACCAAAACAATCACAGAACAGATTGCTTCAATTGTCCTCATACCATATGAAAAGCAGAAGGCTGTCTGGTAAAATAACCAAAAAGATAACAACACAAAGTCAATTTTCAAGAAAAATTTGACAGACATTTTTCTGTAAAACAAAAAGGAGAATGAAAAACCCACACCTAAAATGTCTAGTATAACGAGACAAAACCAAAACACTAGACCAAAGAAACAGGATGTGGTAGAAAAACTGTATTTAAACTACCTGTTGCATTTGGGGACGAAAGCAGATTGAGGAACCACAGGCTGTTCAGCCTCACCTTGCTCTCTGGAAACATCATGGAGCACATACTCCTGGATTCCATTTTCAGGGACAAAAAGGACCAACCAGCGACCAGGAATACTCAGCTTAAATTCCCTAACAGCCTTTTATAACAAAATTACTGTCTCTGTGGATCAGACTGACTTGGGGTGACTAGCTGCGTGTCTCAGTACAGGTCAGAAAGGAAACTGGTAGTGTATTAACCTGGCAGCTTATCAGGCAAGCCACAGCACGGGTCTATATCAGTACTGTGGAAATCAGATGAAGTTATTTCATTATCCTCATCTAGGTGGTGCTGATGAGGCCAAATCTACTCCATCTGACTGTGCTGTGACCCATGTCTCACTGAGCTGAGGAAGAAGGAAGTAGTCAGGGTCCAGTGTAACAACTAAGTTATTTAGGAACCTAGAGCAAATGTACTTCACAAAGAGGCTGTGGGAAATGTGCTTGCTTTAGCCTGACAAACAAGGGCCAGTCTAATAAAGATCCACAGCTGTTTGCAGTAAAATTAAAAAGATGATAGAGGTAAATTCTCCTCAGTAGTGCCACACAATATAAAGAAGACAGTGGTGACAAAGCTGAAAGTTGTGTTACTGACTGGGCAGTACAGAAAACCTTTTGTAGTAGGCCTTGGTGCAGGACTGCAACTGGTCCCTTGGTCCGCTCTGGGATCTCCTACTTTTGAGGTTTCCAAAGCTGTTGCTGATCCAGCCATGACAACTGTGATGCTTCAAGTGGGAGGCTGGACTAGATGACAGTCAGAGATCCCTCCAACTCCTCTTTTCTGCAGAGAATGTCGACAAAGCACCAACCTGAAAAAGTGTAATCCGGTCTCTAAGCCTGTCCTCCGTCTCTTCTACCAACCCAACAGTGGGGATGTTTCCTTCAACAGACTCCAGCTGTCTGGTGAGTTCCTGGTAATCTTCATCCAGATGCACCCAGGTCTACAAGCACAAATTATCCATGTATATGGTGAATCTGGGTATCTAGAAATTCTATTACTTTTTTCTTTTTTAAAAAAAAATCTGAAGCCCTACAGTTAGCTATGTGGTTGTGAAAGTACAGAAATAATACTACAAACGTCCAGTGGACCTGTAAAAAGACACCATCCCTGTGCCAAGCTCAACTTTTGGTAAGAACACATGGATAAAACTGTCATGCTCTCCTTAACCAGATAAAGCTAAGCAGCTCTTTAGACTTAGAGGAACACAACTTGTGCCACCTGAAGGTCACAACAGTTAAATAGAAAAGACTGCATGTAGTCTATCAGTGCTTTGTGCGTATGACAAAATGGACTGACGCTCATCAATTCTGTCCAAGCACAGGAAATCAGCATTATAGAATATCCTGGTGGCTGATCACAATGAAAGCATAGAAAAGGCCACAGAAATTCTCACCTCTAGAATATATTCCAGCTCCACACCTCGTTTATGAGCCAGCTTTAATACAGCTGAGGCTCGTGTCATTATCTCTGAATGTGACTGAGTTTCCTTCAAGAGGGCAAGGGTACTCATCTTTCTAAAAAGTGTTTCTGTCAGGATCATGTGAGACTCCAACCCTTGAAAATATTCCTGAAAAATTCAGATGTGAGGGAGACAGAGAACAGAAAAGAGGAAGTCCAATTATTACTCAATTCATTACCACTAAAAGAATATTTTAAGACATAAGCAGTACAATCAAGTATCTACATAGAATTAGGTAAACTTTTCACTTCAAAGCATTTCATGAAATTGAACATAATTTAAAGAGGACAATTCAAAGAAAGGAGTCAGTCATTCTTTCCACACAAATTCCATCCTGACCCTCATTCCATAAACAAAACCAGCTTAAATCAGATAAAGAGCCCCAAAAATTTCTGTCTAATGAAAATGTGGAAAATAATTGTCCTATTTATGGGTGCTATTACCAAATGTAAATTTCTGTTGAAAATAAATGGAGTGGTGGATGAAATTGCTATGTAGCATGACAGGACAATACAAAGAACTTTTTATTAGAATAATGAACAAAATGCAATCTATCTGGGTTCATCTCCAACAAAGCATTTGAAACTCAGTCTGTCAGAACAGTTCACTGGCTCCAATTTAAAATATAGTCTAGCCCACTGTTCTGAAAAGCTCCTGAATTTTTAGGAACAGAAGGGTAGCAATTTGCTCTTCATAAGTGTCCTGATTTCAGCTGGGATAGAGTTAATTTTCTTCTTAGTAGCTGGTACAGCAATGTGTTTTGGCTTTGCTATGGGAATAATGTTGATGACACACTGATGTTTTGTTTGTTGCTGAGTAGTGTTTACCCCAAGTCAAGGACTTTCCAGCTTCCCTTGCTCGGCTAGTGAGGAGGTGCATGAGGAGCCTGGAGATACCATGGGCAGGACAGCTGACCAGAACAGGTCAAAGGGGTATTCCATACAATAGAGCATCATGTTCATATACACACATAAACTGGAGGGAGCTGTCTGGAAGCTGCTGATTTCTTCTTGGGGACAGGTTGGATATTGGTCAGGAGGTGGCAAACAACTGTATTGTACATAATTTATTTATTTCTCTTGTGTTTATTTCTCTCTCTCCTTTCCATTACAGTTATATTGACTATTGCAATTATTTTTATTATTAGTGCTATTAGTATTAGTATTCATCTCTCAACCCACAAGGCTTACCTTTGCTTCTGACTCTCCTTCTCCCCAGGAAGGAACACATAAGGAGGAAGCGGCTGTGTGGTTCTTAGTTTCCCACTGGGGCTCAAGCATGACAACAAGCTTACAGTCGTTACTAGTCCTGAAATATGTCCTGGTTTCTTACCTTATGTTTTTCAAGCAGTGACTGAACCTCTTCCTTGGAAGAAACAATCATTTTGTGGTCACCAGCCATTTTTTCTTGGCCTGTTTCTACCAGGTCAGCCAGGTCCTGCAAAGCCCGCTCATACTGCCTCTTCAGAGCCATATTCTGATTCAGATCACTCCGCCTGGATCCAATGATCATCAGCAGCTCATCATACTTATCCTGGGGGGAAAAGGGCAGCAACAGTGGGTCTTATTTCACACATTACAGGTTTTCCTAGAAGCAACCTTACTGTCCCTGTGTTTTCTGTGAATACTAGCAGAATAACATTTATTTCAAGACCAAAAAGAGTTTGCAGATATACTGACTTAATTGATAAATTAACTTGCCATTTAAAGACAGAAAAACTAAGCAAGACCTGCAACTCTCTGAAGTACCTGCATTTGGGGAAAAAAAATAGCAGAATTCCAAAAGCTTATGTAAGTAGCAAAGATGTGGCTTAATGATCAAAAACAGTGACTACCATGCAATGCAGATGTTGTTTACATTTTACTTTTATAATGCAGAGAATTGCATGGATTCCATCATGGATACCATAGGCATTTCAAAGTCAGGTTTGCTTCCTTCTCCTTCCCCAGATCTTACTGGTAGCAAGCAAGATACATACAACTTACTGTAAAAACCAAAACAAGGCAATACTTTTGATCTATACAAAAAATTCCAACAACAAAAATATCTCTATGATCATCCAGTGTTACAACAAAGTGCCCACCCTCAGACTGCAGCTGGATCTCCCAGCCTTAAACAGAATTTTGTGAGAAGCAAAACTGTCAGAAAAAGCCAAAGAAAGGCTTTTCCAAAAACTGTAATGAAGTAGATGGGGAGCATAATGGTACATAAACTGAGAAAAAAAAAAGAGAAGTACCAAACCAAAAACCAAACCAAAACAAAAAACCCAAACAAACCAGGAGGAGGCGCTAAGACCAAAAGGATAAAGAAATGGTAAAAAGACAAATTTCTTAGTGATTTATTTCTTAGTCATTCATTTTAATTGATATCAATGTCTAGTCGGCTTTGTAACTTTATGGTCCAGTTTCAGCTGTTTTATTTGCTTCCAATTTATTATGACATCATTGTAAATGGTAAAATTCATTCATAAACCTTCTCCTTGATATTTCCTCAAGCATTCCCCTGCATCAGCCAAACTGCTCAAAAAGGACTTTCAACAGGTATACAGAAGTTGTGGATCAATTGCCCACATGGATTGACATGGGAGGTGCTCTAGTAAAAGCAGAACCTTTCCAGTTTCAGGTCTCACTTCACTCTCTGTCTCCCTTTACCCCCTTCCCTCTCTGAATGATAGATGTGAGGCGGTACTAAACCGTAGATCATGAGAATCTGGTGAGAACAGGGATGAACCTTCAGCAGACAAATTTATGTTTACATGCTTAACGTCATCTGTGTGAGAAGGGAGTGGATGAGAGCTGGCAGAAAACATGGTTTTGTTGATTTTTACAATTAGTACTGCTAATATCAGAGATGTTAGAAAATCTGAAGAGGCAAAATTGTAAAACTAGGCAAACCAGAAAAAACATAATCTTTTATACATACTGAAATGCCTTAAAATTCCATTTCATAAACTGCCTGATGAACAATAAAGAAGCATTCCTTTGATACCACAGGTGAGAAAGGTGATAGGATGGACAGGTCAAGGATGAAACTATTGAACCATACCTGAATCTTAGACAACTCTTGTACAGAAGGTTGGTCAATTTGTAGCTTGTCTACACGTTTCTTTAATTCATTGATTCCAGCATCTAGTTCCTTTAAACCTTCTTCTGCCTGCAGTATGACCTGTATATGAAAATTACATTGCTTAGTTTTAAGTTTCAATAACAGTAGTGTAGCTGGCCTATGATCAGATTTTTTTTCTGCTTGCAGTACTAATCACACCTTCAGTGTGCTGAAATTTTAAAGGATGATATTTTAAAAGATGGATTTTAAAGGAAGGAAATGTATTAATTAAAAGTTGGGAGAGCCCAGTTTTTTTTCTTAAAGTTAAATAAGCATATCATTATTAATTTCTAATACCAAGCTGTTTTACTATCATAAAAAATACTATGCTTAGTGTTTTTTATACCAAACATAGCTATGAAATTCCATGCTTTTAACTATGCAATAGAGGCCCCAAATAATTTTTTTAATTAACAATGTTATTTAAAGAGTTTTTCTTTATTAACAGTCATTCCTGTCATCTCTGAGCACCAAGCAATCAACCATCACAGCAGAACCCACGTATGAATGCAAAGAGCTCAGTGTAGTTCCCTTTCAAGACTGGGATGGGGCCAACATTACTGTCAATGAAAAAGACTTGTACCTCCCCTTTTGCAATTGGAAAACTACAACTTAAGAACACAGACTGGTATTTGCAAGTGCCTGAAGGTGATGAGTTTTTTCCAGTGGAAGCTACAAGCATCTCTAGGTGTCTGCTGAAATAACATGCAGATTATAACAAAGCTAAAAGTGCAAGGTAGAATCCTGTACTTAAAGTCCTTTGTTGAGGCCCTTTCTGGAAGCTTCCTATCCAAATATTTTTAAACTATGTATGTGAAGTAGAACTCCTGCCTTTCAGCAGCATGGAGTTTGCACAATACAGTCACTAAACTTCCATTTCATGCAATTGAAGTCACCAGGCTGATTAAGGGCCTTACTTCTACTTCCTAATCACATACTGAACAAGCAGCAATGCTTTTAAATCTGAATGTTTTCTCAGACAAGGGAGATTTTCTGCAACAAATAATTGCACTTTCTTCTGTTAACACATTGTTTTCCTAGCTGGTAGTTAAATTAATCATACTGGAAATAAATTTTTGTCAATGTTTGGCATCACAAAAGACAGAAAAGAAAGACACAGTGCGACCTCTTTTTTTCACACAGAAGACTTCAATACTTCAACTCCTTCAATATTTGAATGTCAGGTATATAAAGTCCAGTATTTCTGCTTAGCTGAAGGGTAACTCTCTTCCATTTAGCCACCTGCTGGCACCAGACATCACTAACAAGAAATATCTATAAAAAGTAGCCTCATTCATTTTTCTCACTGGCAAAACAGAAACAAGAAAACAGGATATATTTTTTCATATAAATAATTAATTATTAATCAGGCCATTCCTGATAAAGAAATAATAATTACTGCCTTAAATTAAAATGAGTAACACTAAAGACATCACGACAAGCCAGTGAGCAGGAAAGTGCCCTTGGTCCTTAATAAAGTTTAATAGTCAAACAATTTAGCAAAAGTCTGGACTTTTTTTGTTTATTGAAGTTTTCTTTTTTTCAAATACTGCCCAGAATAAACCTAACTAGGTACTAGGTCAGCTGCGGAGATGAGAGAGACACTTTTGCTAGGGTTTTTTTGTTGTTGTGCCTTTTTGTTTTATTTACTTATAAATATGTGTAATACACTCTTGGACATACTTATTTTCCTATACTTAATGTGAACACGTATGTTCTCCCATTTAAAGAAACTGTTCTCTAGAATCCATTTATACTTTGGATAAAAACTTTACCTCTTCCCCTCTCCCCAACTGACAGATATGTGGTGGTACCTGCATTTGTTCTGTTTCTGGTCTGTCAGCTGCCTCCGCTAATTTCTGTAGAAGTAAGTATTTGTTATCAGCCACCGATGTAAACATGAGCTTCAGATCATTCTACAGGAGACAAAACCAATAAATTACAGCCAGTCACAGCACAAAACAACTGAAAAATATTCCATGCTTCAAGAAGTTTAAAGCATTAAATATTACATGGTGGCACTACAGCATAAAAACTATTCAGAAGGATGATAATTACCCAATGCAAAACCTTTAATATTGCTGAAAATCCAGTTACGGAGACTAAGAGCTAAAGGGACTCACACTTAAAACATATCCTGTGAATGCACTTCTACTTTTGCCTTCCAATTAAATGATTAATTACGAAGGGTCATCATCTTCATGTAAAAAAAATTCTTGTGCAGTTTATTCAACCACATACGATTGTAAACAAGCTTGGTTTTACTTTTTAAGGCAAGTTGTTTTAATTACAAACACGTAAGTAAACAAGACCTCTGCACATTACAGGGCTGAAAAGTTTTAGACGATTTTATCAGAACAGACACTGAAGTATTACTTAACAATTTTGCTTAAATACAATCAATCATCTTTTTCTTGCACTCATCTCAACAGAAAATTATCAGCACATTTTTCTGAGACTTTCTTAACAGAAAATTATCAGCACATTTTTCTGAGACTTTCAGCATAAGAGGTACATTAATGATTTAGTATTTATTTTTACATTCAGTAATTATTTTAAATACCGAAAACCTCTAAGCATAGTGCAATTAATTCTGATCAGCCTTGATGTCATCAGCAAAGGGAAGTCTTTCATTGAGAAATGAGAGATTGCTGAGGAAAGATTATGGTGTTAGAAAGGAAATCTAGTAGTAAGAATCTATGCAAAGATGACCCTAATCTAAAGACAAAAGGATTTTTCTTTAAATTCATGGGTTTTTAAATTAAAAATAAACCCTACTGAAAGGCTTTATATATTAATGACAATGATAATGACAACAAAAATAATAATAATAGGAGATAAGGCAGACACCAAGAAAGATCTGAAAGCATTTCTGAACTCTGAAATTTTTCTGAAAGTGCACATTTGTCCATTTGTCAGCATTTTTTCATACTTGCACAGACCTCCTTTTGTGTAATGCCAGCAGGGTGAGACAGCACAGGAAGATTATCACTTTACAGTAATTGCACGAGTTTTACAAGCCTTCCAGTGGAGAGTTTAAATTTTGAGTAATTATTAGGGTATCAAATTTTGTATAGCTTGTGAAATTTAATTTTTCAATAAAAAACCTGTGACAACCTTGTTCTTTTGATTTGGCACAAAAAATTCACAGCCTTTATATCCCCATTTGACACAGACCTCTGTTAACTTTATCACGTCATACCTTGAAAGTGGTGATTTGCTGGAGCCGGCCTTTCATCTGGTGGCATCTCTGATTTACCACCGACTCCAGTAAGGTCAGTCTTCTCAAGAGACAATCCAAAGTGTCTTCTATAATAACCCTCTTATCACTACTGTCAGGAAATATCTGAGCAAACAAATTCTTGTTCTTATCCACTTCTTCTGTTATGTCTTTGATTTCTTTGGCAAGAGACTAATTTTGTAGAAAAACAGAAGCAACAATTAGACATTCTGGAAAGCAGGCAAACATTGCCATAGCCATAGCCAATTTTGCAATGATGTAGTGAATTTTTTACATGGCTGGTATAAACACACACTAGAAAAAGATGGAAGCTACAGTAATCTCTCATGCTCCAAGGAAAACAAGTGCTGGAACAGAAACATCTGGGTTGGATTAAAATCTAGTCCAACCCTCCTGAGGTAAATATGGACATGCTCAGAGCCCTCTCAAACCTGAATTTGAAAGCTTCCAGGGATGCGACATCCACCTCCTCTCTGGGCAACCTGCTCCAGCTTTTCCACACTCTCATTTTGAAAGATTTCTTCCTTATATCTTGTCTGAATCTATCCTCTTCAGTTGAAAACCATTGTTCCTTTGTCCTATCGCCTCTCTCTCCCCCCCACCACTCTCTCCCCCCCCCACTCAATTCTTTCCACCTCCCTCACCCCTAATTAATGTTGATGAACCTGTGCTGTTTTCTATATCCCAGAGTATTCTTCCCTCTTTTTCACTTTGTTCCAATTTCGACAATGTGGTGTTTTCTAATCCTTAGATGTTAAACAGAAGAAATAGTCCATGCTTTCTGCAACATTCTCTTCATGGCCAACTGCAGAATGCTGCAGTTACATAGAGACTATGTCGGCAACATGTCACTTATCCAGCATTCTAACACTTTTGTTCTGAACACTACATAAAATGCACACTTATTGGCAATTAAAAGAAACTCCCACTCATGCATTCCTCACCTCTTGCTTGCAGAGGTAGGTTTCTGTTTCTTCTTCTGGCAACGGAGCTGTAGCAACAAAGACTTGCTCTTCCACACCATCCAGCCACACAGACGTGGCAGTGACACCATCATACAGCTTCTGTTCCAGATGCAGGGTCTCCTCCACCCGTCCAGCCTGGGCAAAGGAACCAGAGAAGTCCAGCACAGAAGTATAAGACAGTCTTCCTAACTTCTAATATTTGGGAAAGGCCTGGATTTCCAGGTCATAGCCAGAGGAGTTTTCACTGTTAATGTGGCTTTGCTGTAGGAGAGGTGTAAAGACAACTGAAAATTACCTCAGATGAGACATCTTCAAAGGCCTGATTCAATTCAACCAGCACTGGTGACACTAAGGATTTATCTTCATCCTGTGTCTCCTCCTTATACAAAGGCATTCCAGGTATTAGTCTGTTTGGTCTGCTATAAAGCTGCTGAGAGAGAAGCACTAATTAGGATGCATCTAGCATATGCAGGGCACAAAATTCAGCTGTACAGATTCCCTACTGCCTGAGGCCATCACCTGCTAATGCTCATGGTCCTCACACAAATGCTCCATATCATGAATATTTTGCATAAATATTGCTCAATGGGAGGTTCACTAGAAATGCAGGATAAGTGCTTGTAGCCAGAATTAAAAATTACTAGCTTTTACCCAAAATATTATTATTACTCTTTAATTAATACAAGCTATTTAGAACTTTGGAAGCTGATTAATGGAGTCTTAGGCTAAGAAAAGTCAATTTGTGTCTATTAACAATAAAATGGAAGATGTATGTTAATACAGACTTTTGTTTGTCCCCAGTTTAATTGATTAATCCCCATTTCTTTCAGGAGAAATACTGTTCCTGAAATTCCTCACCCACGAAGATCAAGAATTAAATGTAACCAATAAATTCAAACTGAAAATAACAGTTTTCCTCTAAGCTGCTGCCATAGTACTGATCAATTCCAGAGTGATGATTTGCTACAGAATTATCCTAAGTTAGATAAGTAGATAAACATTTTTGTCCGCGCTCTTTCTTCCTTTCTAGTTCATTAACCTGATGGTAGTGCAATTCAAATCACTTTGAACATAAGCAGTGCTGGTGCTAATATGAAACAGTTTTTAAAGGTGTCACAAAATAAACTGCTCCATATCTCATGCCTTAACTACAGCACCTTAATGGGTCTACATATTGTACCTCTTGTTGTAACAACTACTTTCAAAGAGAAAATGGGAAGAGAAATTTAAAAAAGCTACCAGCTGTTCTTTTTCCAAAGCTTTCTGGAGCAGTCTCTGCTTGGTACTGAATTCCTGGTATAGGCTTTCCCATTTCCTCTTCATCTGTTCTTCAGATGATGGCTTCTCACCTTCTAAGACTAGTTCCTCAGAGAGTACATCAGGCTTCTCACTGAATCAGAAGATGCATAAAGGTTTAATAAATGCACAAGTTGTAATAATTTAAAGTTGTAATTTTCCATTTGGAAATTCTACATTTAAATTAAGTGCCACTTTTTAAAGCTTTGACTTGTTGGTTTTGGTTTTGTTTTTCTGAAAATAACACAAAGGGTGGTTTGAACAGCAAGAAGTTCTTATCTGATGAAATAAAATGTACTTTCAAAAAGAATGTTTGAAGTTGCAAGTACCCAAAATAAGTAAAAAAATCCCCAAACCAGACTGGGGGTTATACTACACTGAAATGTAACCTATAAAGAGGTTTTAGTTCAAAGCATGAATTAAAATAAATATTTTATCTGACTTCTTCCTCATCTTCTTTCTCAAAATGGTGAACTATGTCCTTCATAGTTTAATGAAAGACGAGTTTAGCTTTGGTAAACAGTTAATCACATTCAGAATTTTCTGCCTGGTAGTTTTTGGGTTTTTTTTTAATTTCTAAAGTACACCATCACTTGACAGAAGTAAGCCTCAGAGAGAAGGAGACTGGTTAAGTACTTTCTGGCATTAGAATTAACGCTTCAAAAGGAAAAAATACTTTCTAATTGCAGGAAAAATAAAATTAAGCAATGAGTATCTCATCTGGGAAGATCTGATTACAATGGGAGATGCCAATGTTTGAGGTGGATGTGATTCACACACCAGCGCTGGTCCATAAAGTTACAGTAACTGATCCACTGCTTGTCTAATGCATATCACTAGTCTTCAATCTGAGTGTGATTGTGTGATTCCTGTTAATATGAATAAAGGCATTTCTAATTGCTGAAGGTGATCCATTATCACAAAACAGTTTGTATAACTGTATTATCAGACCCCTAGATTATAAACCAGGACTCCAGTAGCCTTGGTGCTTTATAAAAATGATAAACCAAAAATTAGAGAGCAATGGGCATGTAGAGGGAGGTAAGCATAGGGATGACAAAGTACAGCCACAGAAATTTACTTTTTGGAACAACACATGAAAGCACACCTTATAGACAGCCCTTCAGTAGAGCTTTGCTGCGTTAGGATCTCTCCTCCACGGCATGCTACTGATCGAAGCAGATTCTTCTGTTCTTCTAGCTCTTGTTCCAGCTCCTAGCACAGCAAGTTACACAAAACAGAACAAATCTCAGACTGGTTTTGCCTTGGAAGGATATGTCTACCTTGTTTAACTGTCATGCAAAGTTAGCTGAGCTACTTCTGAAATGGCTTGCTTGAACACCAAAAGTAGTCCAAAATCTCCAGCCAGGGACACAGAAATATTTGGTACATAAACTGGATTACTGAACTAATTAACTGGTACAATGCAGGTTCTGGAACCTACCCTAGTGAGAATATTTTCAAATCATTCAACACAATATATAATGTAATATGTGTATTTTTGCTTGTATGAAGACAAAGTTATTATTTTGAGTATTATCATCTCTCCTTAGAGTAACTTAAAGGGTTGATTCAATTTTATTCTGCTGATGGACAAATTTTACACTACTGATTATGTGAATTGACCATGGTCATCCAGGAAGTCTAGCCTGCCTACCTGTTACAGATATAAGACAGGGAACTCAGATGCATCATTACCAAAGCAGTGAGTATGAAACAGTGTAAAAATTAATATTTCAGTGGATATATTAACAAGAGTGGCTCAGCTATAGCATTAAATGCAACCTAAAGATGGGAGTAAAAGAAAGGCAGAACACCAACTTTCTGCTGCTGCAGGGTACTCTGCTGCTGTTGTGAGCGAGTAGTTCTTGCTTGTGCCAGCCATTCTTGAACACTGGGGCTTTGTGAAGAAACGAAGTCCAGATCACTCTCCTCCTTTTCTTGTAAAGATCCCTGCTTTAAGAAAGAGACATTAAGATTTTAAAAAAAATCTCCTACATTGTTAGAGAGCAGGCAGGTTCAGCTCATCTACACAAAACCTCACAAGTTGCTGGCCCATGTAAATTCTGAAATGAGCAATGACTTTAGATTTCTGACTTTTACTGATTTTTGGTTACTAGCAAGAAAAGCAACCCTAAAAATTAAAAATAAACATGCACTTAGCAGAATCAGAGACCACAGGTCAGAGACCTTGGACTGATGCATTTTCTAAAGACTGTTCTGCTTCTAAAAACCAGCTTTCATCTTCAAAGGAGTGTGCAGCTTTACCCAGCAATGCAGGGATTCAGTGGTTTGTTTCTGCCAGGTTTTTTATCTAATTAAAACAATTTTTTTTGTCTAGTTGAAAAGGAGAAAATTCTGGTTGTCATTCTGGTCCGTATTTATTTATCAGTAAGTACATAACTCTATGTTCGGCAGAAACACACTGGGTAAACAGCAGATGAAATGATATGAACAGCAGAGAAAGTAAGAGGGATCAAACCACAGAATGTTAAAACAGCACAGCAAAAGCAACAGTTCCTTCCATTCATATTTCTACTACGTTTTTCCAACATGAGTGATTAGACAGGCTTTCTGTGTAAGCAATGCAAAAAAGAACAAATGCCTCAAAAGCTCAAAAAAATGTTTTATCAACTTCTTGGCTTCCAAAGTCCAAACTTACAGTTGCCTGTAAGTTTAAGTAATTTTAGCAGCCAATGTATTCAAGTGTAGGTATTTTAATATGCTTTGGCTTTATGTTAAACACAGATGTGTAGGCCTGGCTACTTAGATATACACACCTCCCTGGACTTATTTAATATTTCTTGCAGTCATATGATTGTAGAGCTTGCACCTTTTTGTTTTTTTTTTTTTTGAAAGCTTCAAGATCTAAAGCTGGGGCTTAATACTTCTCCCATTTTGTCTATATATTTCATTTTTGTAGGATTCCTGTTATGCCCATGATTCAGCTTTTATTCCAAATAGATTAAGACTGCCAAATGGTTTGACAACAGGCTCTCCAAACCATAGACACTCTGCCTTCCAGGTGACATTTCTCAAATCAGACAGGGCAGCATGGCAGAAGGTGGGTGCAGAAATCGTACTTGCGCCAGCTGGCGCTCCTTCTGCTGACAGCTGAGATGCACCTCTGCCACCAGTGACCCTGGCTCCAGCCACTGAAACAGCAGAGTTTTTCTAAGTAGTAGAAAGTTAGGTGTAAGATTTTAATTTTGGGGAATGATGAGTGTACTGAAGTTGAAAGGACAGATCAGTGTTAAAGGATATAAACTGTTAAGATGTGCAAAACAAACAAGTAACTGATGCTGGAAAGAACCATTAGCCCTTGCTTTATGAAATAACTTTGTTTTGCTAAGGTTCCAGTTTGCAGGCAAACTCTGGTACTTTACTTTGTAGGAACAAGTTTCTAGACAAGATGACGTAGTTGGAATGTGAACAATGTTACTACAGAGTGTCCGACTGGGCAAAGAAAATAGTGAGAAGTAAAGAAGATCTGGAATTATAGCTTTTCTATTACAAATTAGGAAACATATAGTGATGTTTCTGTAAATTCTGGGGGGGGGAAATCTGCTTAATTTTATTTACTCTAGGTACCATAGTTATTCAACTTCTAAATCTCTTTAGAGAACAGTATCTAGTTCTTCCTTGCATTTCAGTGGGCTGGTTGATTTCAGTTACATTTTGGATCTCTTTCTCTGGGAAGAGGACTGAGAAGATACAGTTTTGGAATTATTTAAGACATATAATTAAGAGTCTCATGGTTCCTGCAATAGCAAGGAGTGTAAAAGGGATTGTGGTATTTGTTGATGCAAGGAGGTTTTTCAAATATGCTACCGTACATACTTTTTAGATGAGAAGTATTTGTGAACCAGATTTTATCATTGTCAAATTACAGAATGTAAGTTTGGAAAAAACCTTACATTTGCCGTTACAGTTGCATTTTTACTTGAATTCTGTCTGAAGGAACTGTATTATATTTTCTTTAAACAGCCAGGAAAACAAAAGCTTGAACCTGTCTTTCCCAGCTGCTGTCCAGTCTAGCACAGAAATAAATGGAAAATCCCTGAAGAAGACTGTGATGAAATAGATCTTTCAAAGGATTTCAGAATTATACAAACTTATATGAGGCATACTTTATCTTGTGAAACTGGAGTCGTTCCTCCCCCACACACCCTTTTCAATAAAAAGTAAAGAAACACTATCTGTTTTGTTGAGGGTTTTTTACTGCAGAATCTGTTCTACTACTTTGTTTTCTAAGGAGTCTGCGTTTCATTGCCTCTAAACCAGGGAATAAACAGTATCAGACACAATACTTTGTGTGTTTCCAAGTGCTGCCTTTGGAGACAGTATAGTCCGGAACACTCCTGTTCCAACATGCTTCTGGTTAGTTTCACTACTTTTTTTTATGAATAAAGAAGTTGGTGTCCAAGTCACCTTTTCTGTATCACTAGTGACATTCATTAACTAAAATTAGAAGAAAACTGAAATTGTCCCAGGAAAGTCAGAGTATCTCATACTGACTCCTAAAGAGCCTTGTGCACAGGGATAACAGACAGGCTGAAATATGCTTTAAGGAAAATATAGCTCAGTCTTTATAAAAGTCTTCCAGGGCTACTTGGGAGGTTCCTTCTTTTGGGAGAAGGCTGGTCTATTACAAGGTTATCAGAATATCTGGAGACATGTAAAAATCTGGGTTTTTTACATGCATGAACAATAGTGCTGTTAGCTTGTAATGTTTCTCAAGCTTAATACTGGCATTGGACAGAATTTGGGGCATCTGATGCTCTTGGCCTTAGTCCACAGTGTTTGGAAAATGACATTACAGAACTTCTCATTTGAAAAAAATTGCTCAGTGAAGATTAGAAGATGTCATACTGCCTGTTTTCTTACATGATCTGTAAAAGCAGTCAAACAAAGACTTGAAATTCATAAAGAAACTTGAGTCTTGCATTCATGTACCATCTCAAATGATTCATATTCTACATCCGGAAATTATTTTGTTGTTATTTTAGATTTTAGAAGATCATCCAAAAATCTATTTTAAGAGTTTAAGTAAACTAAATCACACCACTGCATTTTAAAATATTTTAAAATTTAGCAAACTGTGTGATGCCTTTTCACTTCACAGGTAATATATGAGAACAAAGTATTATGTGCCCACATGGTGTTGATAACTTTTCATTTGCCTAGTCATGAGATTTAATAAGCAAAGAATAACATTAAAGTCACTTCATCTTAGAGGCAATAGGAACTAATACCTAGGGGGGTCTCCTTTCTTTTTTATTTCTCTATTTTTCTGAAATTATGTGAAGTTTTAAAGCTATGCAATTGCTTTGGACTAAAAATAGTTCTTAGAACATCAAGTGACTTTTCAAGCTAACCTCTCAGTAGACTTTAATCTGCATTACAAGCCAGAAATCTTTGAAGCTTATCATGTTTAATTTGCACAGCAAAGCCAAGAAAAGAAGTAAAAGAAAAGGGGGGGAGGGAGTCACAGCAGGACAAGCAAATTCAAAACCAGTCAGTCACATTACATGGTTGGGTTTCTTGTATGTATTCGGTTCTCCACATGCTAGTTTGACCTAAAGAATGACCAAAAGCAACTGTTAAATACAATGAATTAGTGGCAATGAGAAGACCAAAGCTGCTAGAAATAGGAACCTAGGGCAAGACTGAGGTTAAATGAATTTTTGCTTATATAATGTTGTATTTGATATAATGATGCCACCAAGTATTCGCCATAAATAAAAATGTTCCCTTATGTTATCTGTTCACTGTGTTGTGCACACCATGAAAAAGCAAATATTTAGGATCATTCTTTGGCTGAGGAGAGTAATCCTGCCCCAGACCATACACAATCTAAACAGACTGGAAACAGGAATAGACTGTATCCAGACCAAGCTAGTAATCTATCTATATTATTATTGTCCTTTCAGGGAAGATACTGAGGTTAGGATAGTTTTACCAAAAAGCAATGTTAACTTGAAAATTATCAACTAAAGCTTTCTAGACAGTTCTTTATTTTGGAGCTATAATTCCATTTACTGACTAAAGATTAATAAGTAAGCTGAATCAGTGCAACACTTTCACTCTTTTTCCCAGTCGCATAAGGTTGCTATGAAATCCCCAAACTCCTGTCCACCATGAGAACTGCTGGAAGGAGCCACTCACCCGAATGTTGATCTGTTTGTCGTGGAGCACCCTCTGCAGCTCCAGAAGGCTGCCCTTCAGTGTCCTGAGCTTCACAGCCAGCTGCTCTGCCTCGTCCTTGGTGTGAGCCTTCCCTTCCATAAGTAAGTTCTCATTGTGCACAGACAGCTCTGACAAAGCTACCACCTTCTGTTCTATTTCAACCAGCATGTTCTGCAGCAGCAAAAACAAAGACCCAAATTCATACATTTTCCAGCACTTGTGACGTTTTCAGGCAAGACGACCTGTGGCCTACCTCACCCGTGTCCAAACTAAGAGAAAGTCAGATTATCATTGCTTTGCCTTCCAGTCCAATCCAGAGTTCTTTAGAATATGCTTGCAAATGTTTTGTATTTGCCATTTCAGTTTGCAACCGTTTTCAAAATAGGAAATTAAAAAGTTACTTGAAACAAATAATTTGTTGTAGAGGAGATGTTCTTTATTTGCATATTAAAGGTAAAGCCTAAGAAGCGAGACTGACATCCATTGATGACCAGAAATGAAGCACGCAGCCAGAGCTACTTCTTTCCTCTTCTTTCATTTACATGTAGTCAAGTGCTTCCTACCTCCTCCTATGTGTTGCTCTGGCTGTGTTGATAAGCTTCTCTTGGCACTATTTGCTCTTTCTGATTGGTGCATGATGGACTTAAGGATTTCTGTATAATCCTCTTTAGTCTAAGGAGAGACTTAAAGTGACAAATCTCTGGCATGTTTGCTCTCAAAAGCTACTTCCCTGACATTCCATTAACCATTCATGCATTAGAGACATTGTGCATATTTTGATCTCCCAGATTCAATGCTCAAACAAGTCTTGCTCAAAAACCTAGCCTGACGTCAAATGCTTTTGTTTCCACACTAACAGTCAAGTATGAATTTAGAAATATTTCTGCTGAAGGAACATGTGCAAAATAAGATTGCCAGAGTCTCTAAAAAGTCGAAAAATATATAAAACTTACTGCATTAAGATTTTAAGAAGCAGCAAGAGAAAAGCAGTATGAACTTTTCCACAAAGTAAACTTTTCTGTTCGAGTTTTCTACAGACTGTATTAAAAAAAAATACTGCTTGGTTGAAGTTCATAGTGTTTATCTACATACAACAAAGGGCTCTCAAGGACAGGTGATGAAAGAACTTTTGAGACTAAGCAGACTGAAAATTCCAGTGATGAAGCATTGTCAGTGAAAATTCTTCTGACTTGCATGAAACTTAACTCTCATTTAGCCTAAAATAATTGAGATCATCATTCTTTAATAAGAAAAGGGATCTTTTGCCCATCTGTCTCTTGTCTCTTTTGTAATTTTAATTATAATGATAATATAATTCTAAACCATCATTTAAAATAGAAAACTCCCAATAATTTGAGAACCTGGATTTTATTAATGATCTAAGTCTTGTTAATAAAAGTATTTGCAAAAGTTCTTATTGCAGCAACATGTCTTTCCTCAGTTGTTTTGGCATTCTGAGTTGATTAATCTTCAAGCCATAAAACCAGAAAATACTGATGATTATCCTTTATTTTTGCATGCATGTAAGGATTGTTCCTGAAGAAAACACAGTACTATCCCAGGCATGATGGCTAGTGCCAGTATGTTCTTCAGCTGGAAAAGGATGTGTAGGAAAGTACACTGCAGGTGTTTTCATACCTGTCAAGTGAGCTGTTCAACAATTTCAGCTTGAAGGGAGCAAAAACAGTAAGAGAAGCAAATAAAATGCCTTTAAAGGTAAACAAAATTACATCTGAAAGATGTGGAACTTCAAATCATTCTGCAGTCAGGACATTTTGTTTTCCTGCTGCTATGTTCACGTGGGCTTTCTAAAGCACTGTTTGCAATCTCTAATGAGAAATTAAGAACAGGCTATATTTGGTTTCACAAACCTTTGAGGAAGCTTACTGAGCATATAGAAGATGCTAAAGAGCTTCTCCACAAATATGCTGGCTCATTCAACTCAATAACTGTCTTAATATTTTACCTGACAGTCTACCAGCTGTGCTTCCATGTCCATAGGTTCTTCTGCAGGAAGCAGAGCAGTGTCCAGCGATGCTCGGGTACTGAGCAGCCAGTGGTCAAGCTCATCAGCTTCACAACGGTACCTCTGAAGGGCCTGCTCCTGCCGCTGCTCTTCGAGCTGCTCATTCAGTTTTTCCTAGAGGTACAAATTATATTTTACTTTTTAGGAGAAATAAACCATAACAGTCACTTCTAAAAAGTTGTTCCTCTGTATTTTGCACAAAATCTATGCAGGATTTCTAAGATATATTAAGACCCATCTTTTACAAAACATTATTTCTTTCAACTGATGAGTGTGTTTTTCTGATGACTGAAATTCTGTTTCAGTTCAGCCACTTTATTTCTACTTTCTCCAGTAGAACTCCGCTATTACAACTTTCTAAAGGTGAGGTCTTTTCTGCCCCCTTTTGCTGCTCTCCGGTTTCCCCACACATTGATTCAGTTTGCTCAATTAGTACAGGACTGTTTGCTTAGGGAGAAAGATGCACTTGAAGAAAAGGCATACACACAGCTGAGAATGCATTGCAGGGAAAGGAAAGCAACTTTGCCTTTTTTGGCAGCAGGCTGTTAGTCAGCTTTACTGTCTCTCATAAGAGGCACAAGAGGGGTACTTCAAGGACAAAACCAAGCACGGGTGGGGCCTTGGTACAGTCACGTGGGAAAACAGCAGCCTGAAGAGCTGTCTACCTTCTCTGGCCTCTCAGAGGATCCCTAAGCCATGGGGTGTGGAAGGACATTTAAGCTTCAGTGGCTGCTGATATCACAGCAACACAGACGCCCCAGGTCCATCCATCAGCTCATTGGAAAGACAGGGAGTGATCAGCAAAATCTTGCTCACCCTTTAATTGTCCCATATGAATCTGAAAACTGGCTGAACAGCTGTGACCAGGGTACAGTGATCAGTGGCACAAAGTCTAGTGAGTGGCCAGTAATGAGCCTCAACAAATTTGCTAATGACACAGAATGGGAGGAGTGGCTGATAGGTGTGGGAATCCATAAAATTAAAGGTTTTTGAGAAAGCTACAAAAGGCAGGCCTCATACACAGCAGAACTGTGATTAGAGCTAAGCAGCAGCCATAAGATAGGTCAGCAGAAAAATTATGTAAGAAGTAGAAAAGTAAGGACAAATATAACAATGGTCTGTGCATTAACATGTGGCTAGAATAACTCCCTAAACTGCAGAAAAGTATATCTGGTGAGATATTAGGAAGTTCTAAGCTTAATAATAGAGCTCTGTGCATTGTGTTTTAAGGCTTACAAGCAGGTATTGTATTTGAAATAAGCCAGCATTGTTTTAACTGAAGGTACGTGTACTTATAGTGGTTGGATGGAACCACTGTCAATTAGCCTTTGCTTTTTGTGAATGGTCAAAAAACTTTTAAAGTAAGTTGTAACATTAAGTTCTTGGTCTGCTGCCTGGGATGTGAGCTGATGGCATCTTCCCATTGTCATAACCATGTAATGAGACTGATGCTGGAAAATAAAATAGGTCAAGGCACGTTCCTAGCAGTCCCGACGTGTTTGTGATTTGTACACAGCCCCTGGCCACTGATACTAGACAGAAGGCTATTCTGCCATCTAGATGGACCCTGAAAGGCTATAAAGAGGAGCTGACAGGAATAAAGGAAAGTGTGAAGCCTTGTACCTGCAGGGGAGCAACCCCATGCACCAAGTACAGACTGGAGGCTAAGCAAATGGGAAGCAGCTTGGCAGAAGAGAACAAGGGGGGTCCTGGTGGACTCCAGGCTGAACATGACCCAACAATGTGCAAAATAAGGCCAGTGGTGTCTGGAGCTGCTTTAGGAGTGCTCTCACCAGGATGAGGGAGGTGATCTTGGCCCTCTACTTAACATTGGTGAGTCCACACCTGGAGTAGTGTGTCTAGTTCTGTGCTCCCCCAATACATGAGAGACACTGAGTTCTGGAGAGAATAGAGGGGATTTCATGGATAGGAAAACAAATAGCATGAGCAGAGAATACTTAGCTGTATCAGATAATCTGAAACCTAAGCATGGTGCAAATATTATGGAACAAGGGAAAAAGATTGTATTTGATCTGGCTGGGATGGAGTTAACTCCATTGCAGTCTGTACAGTGCTTTGCAGCTGTGGTTAAATCTGAGCTGATAACACAGCAATATTATGGCTACTGCTGAGCACAGCATAAAGGCTTTCTATCTGCCCCTCACAAAGGCCAATAGGCTGGGGGTGAGCAATAGGCTGGGAGAGGAGATAGCCAGGACAGTCAATCTGAACTGACCAAAGGGATACTGCACACCAGATGAGATCATGCTCATCAATAAAAGCCCAAGGAAAGGGAGGGAGGGGCATTTGTGGTTATGGTGTTTGTCTTCCCAAGAAACACAGGCTGAGCTTTCCAGGAAAGTAGCTAAACATCTGCCTGCTGATTGGGTAGTCGTGAATATGTTCCTCATTCCCTGCTTGCATGCACAGCTTCTCCTTACTCTGTTTAAGCTGTCTTTATCTTGATCCATGAGTCTTTTTGTCTGCCTTCTATTTTTAACCCATCTCAGTAGAGAGGAATGAGGGTAGATGTTTGGCTGCTGGCAGGGTCAACACTTTGTAAGGAAATTCAGACTCAAATGTTCTGGGCAACTTCATCACACAGAGAAGTGTTTGCACAGCTTTTCTGCATGCTCAATTTCAATTAAAAAAACAAGTTAAAAATTGCTGTTAGAACAATTTAAAGAATAATTATAGTTGTTAGATATCTTAAATAATCCAGACCTGAACAGTTCTCAAATGCTAGTTGCTTGAATTAGGTCCACAGAAAGAACAATATTACCAGTCCTCACCAGAAAAATATTTTTATCACTTCTCTTATCTTTATTTCTACATTTACTTACCTGGGGTATTCTGGAAGGTTTTATCTGTGAAATCAGAGCTATAAAGTACACAGGTTAAATTACCAAATGTTGTCCACATATCATATATGTTTCCTAGCCACGATTATTAGGGAATACTTGTGGTATAGTGTTAAACTATCCTAACCACAGTTAAGTGTAATATATAACTCATGATTTATCTTGAAATTATTAGTTAGCATTTCCTAACTGCTACCAAGATGTTTGTTAGATCCTCTATGGGGTGCAAGCTATAAACAGCAAGATCCCCTATTCTACTTCCAACCTTTAATTTTTAATTAAAAGCTATTTTTTCTTATGGGAAGGAAAAGCTTAGTGCAACTTTGTTATTTTAAAACTAAAAAATATATTTTCTAATGACGTTCACTGTCCTAGCTGACTGGACAGAACTAAAGCAGCTGAAGCACCCTGAGGCTCTCCTGTAATCCAGTGTCTTGGTTTGAACTCAGCTGGTCACTAAGCACCACACCTTAGATCCACACAGCCAATTTTCACTCTGCTTCTCTGAATCAATTGATGATGGAAAATATGAAGGCAGTAGCTGCTGTGTTTCTGAATGCACTGCTGCAGTTCTTAACAGTACAGAAATAAAGTTGCCCTGCAGTGTTCAAAGTAGCCAACCTGTAACCATTTTTAGCATGATTGCATGATCCTGTATAATATAAGTAGGAACATTTCTATTTGTAAAGAGCTTGTAAAAATCCCCTGAGTATTAAAGGATTTTTGGTAAAGTTGGTACGCAAAGAAATAAAAGGGGGCATCTTCCATGAAAAAAAGTTTGGGTGGAAATCACTGGGAAGATGAGCATAGACAAGGCAAAGATTTGGAAGAGGAGCTGTTTCTTGTTTTAAGTTTTCCCTCCTCTCTTGTCTAGCAGCTTGGAGAGATGATTCCTCAAAAGCATATTGTAGACAATGTGACTTTTAATATCTGCACACGCACATACAAATATACATATACACATATATATGTGAGTGTGTATATATATCTCCATATGGCTATATATAGCCAAAAGAAACTTGGAACATATATAATATCTGTGTGCTCCAAATTCTTTCTGGCTCCTAATCACTTAGCAAGAAGATGAGGGTCTCACTAAAAAAAGAATGGTTATTTATTACTGAAAGGAATTATGAGAAATAAGCAGAACTGAAAATTCCTTTTTTTTTTTCTAATGGTGACTAAAAACATTGGTGATGTTTTTTCTTGTACCTCTAATAGCTGTCGTTTCCCTGATGCCTTCATTCGAATTGTGGCCATTCGCTCTGCCAAGACCGTGAGGGTGGACTGCAATGCCATTTGATCAGCACCTTCTGCATCCAGTGGTTCTGAAACAAGCTCCTGGGCCAGTGATGTCTGAAGCTCACTGATTTCTTCTTGCAACATTAATATCTCATCCATCAAAGCCTATTAAGAAATGAGAGCTAAGAATGCATTTGCTTCACTTACCAGTGAGAAGGAAGTATT